>NW_026000102.1:7457885-7477308 GCF_001458135.2 Marmota marmota marmota
CCATCCCGGTTGCCCTGCGATCGGTACTGCATCGTCCACTGTGGGGTGGGGGGGGGGCTGCAGAACCGGCCCTGCAGGGACACTGGTGCTGTCCTTTGGAGGCCGAGGCTGGAGGCCAGCTAAGCGCATGTCTCTCCCCAGGGAAGCAGCTGCCCCCCTTTACTAGCCGGCTGTACTTCTCCCAGGAAGAGACGACCACCGTAAAACGAAAACCCCGAGGTAGCCTTTGCCTTCCCTGCCAGACAGCCCCAAGGAGGTGGGCTCGGCAACCGCACCTGCCACGGGGCGGGGTCTCCCTGGAGGGCCAGGAGCCGCACGTGGGTGCAGGAGGGGTGTGGGGGAAGAGAGGACAGTCCAGGGACGCCAACCTTGAGCACCTGCTGGGTCAGAGCTGGGTGCTGGGGAGCCACTGGGCACTGCCTATGAGGCGTCCAGCTGGGACAAGGGCAGGGTGGGGACAGCACAGGGGGCACCTGGAGGAGCAGGTCCCCGACAATGGAGGCAGGAAGGCATGGCCAGTGTCAGCCTCAGGGGCCTGGCCACTGCAGGGCCAGTGGGGGCAGGGGATGTAAAAGGGGCCCTGGGTCACTCACAGGTCATCCAAGCTGCCCTTGGGGAAGCCCTGGGCTGTGCTGCAGAAATGCCTTGAGGCTGAGGCTAGACCGGCTCTGGGGTGGAGGCGTGGTGAGGACGGGCCCCACCCAGCCTGACCACCCGTACTCCCGGGCACTCACACCACCCCTTGCTGGCAGCCATCAAAGAGTCCTCGCCTTCGGAGGTCTGCACCACCTCGGGCTGCGTGATGGCAGGTGAGGCGCAGCCCACCCAGGGCCCTCCTGGAGTGGGGGGCCGGGCTTGCTGGGGCTCCCTGCACCTCCTTCGTGCCCCTGCAGCTGCAGCCTGGTGGCTCTGAGGACCAGGGCTCTGCTCTGCACACGCTTGTCTCCTGTTGGGGTCAGAGGCTGCCATTTGCACAGGTGGGGTGGGGAAGGGACAGGAGAGACTCCAGCAGGCGCTTCTGCCAGAGTCGGTCCTGCAGCACCAGGTGGTCTGTCTGCACGTCCCCAGCCTCCAAGGGACCAGGATTCAAGGGGGGGCTCTGGGTGTCTGCAGGAAGGGGGTCCAGCTGAGAGCTCTCTGCAGGGAGCCTCAGCATCCCCTGGGCCCAACACAGGGACCCAGCCACCCCCAGCAGGAAACAAACCCCAGATGGGGGCTAAGCACACCTGATGGATGAGAGGCTCAGGTCCTGCCAGGAGCTGGCGCCAGCTCAAGGGCAGGGCCAGCAGCCTGGAGCCAGGCTCATCTCCACCCAGGGCCTCTCGGGTCAGACTGCTGTGTCCCCAGAAGTGAGACTCAGGAAGCCACGAGGCTTCAAGGTCATGTAGTCGTTGAGCAGCAGCCCCAGACTGGAACCCACCTTTGATTCCAACCTTACGTGGCTCAGAGAGGGTGACTGACCCTCCCAGGGGCACATGGCTGCAGCTGGTTGGGGAGGGAGACTCCCTGAGCAGATAGTCAAGTCAGGCCATCTACACCCCACCCTGGGACAAGCAGCTGCTAGGATCCTGCAGAACATGGACCCAACCAAGGAGCCCTGTGACGACTTCTACCAGTACGCCTGCGGAGGCTGGCTGCGGCGTCACGTGATCCCCGAGACCAGCTCGCGGTACAGCGTCTTCGACATCCTGCGCGATGAGCTGGAGGTCATCCTCAAAGGTGGAGCAGCCACCACCTCGGGAGCAGCGTGGGGACAGCACTGAGCCAGGACAGGGGGCTGGCTGGGTCTCTCAGTGCAGCCCCCCCCCCGGGGCCTCCTGGGTCTCCCCTTTATCAGGAGCTCCCAGGGCACAGGCCTGCTGACCTGGCCCCCAGCAGTCACCTCAGGCCTCTGTCCACATTCTCCTCTGCCCTCAGGTGTGCTGGAGAAGTCCACTGACAAGGACCGGCCCGCAGTGGAGAAGGCCAAGATGCTGTACCGCTCCTGCATGAACAAAAGTGAGTGGGCGCCAGGTAGTCTGTCTGCACGTCCCCGCCTCCCCGGGGGGGGCTCTGGGTGTCTGCAGGAAGGGGGTCCAGCTGAGAGCTCTCTTCAGGGAGCCTCAGCATCCCCTGGGCCCAGTACAGGGACTCAGCCACCCCCAGCAGGAAACAAACCCCAGGGAAGGGCCCTGGTGAGACCTGCAGGTGGGCTGCTCCTGCCAGGGCCCAGGCGTGGGAGTGGACACTGCTCAGGGCTCAGGCTATGGGTCTGTGTGCTGTGCCCTCCACCTGGCCTGTGGGTCCATAAGCAGACCTGTTGTCAGTGGCCCTGTGATCTCGCTCACACCCAGGCCACTCTCTGTCCAGGCAGCAGGGGTCCTGCCGGGAGCCCAGGAGAAGCATGCATGTGTGGGTGTTGCGTGTGTGTGTGTGTGTGTGTGTGTGTGTGTGTGTAGTACACAACCATCGCAAGTGTCTCTGTGTTATACACACATGTTTCTGTGATGTGTACACACATGTGCATTGTGTGCGTGTCTAGCAGGTGTGTGCTCTGTGCAGGTGCACATGTGTGGGTGTGCGTGGGTGCCGTGGCCGTCCTCGGTCTCTGCCTTTTCTGCACGGCCTGCACTTACTTCCGGGCGGCTGCTCTCCTGAGCCTCCGCAGACCCGCTCTGCACCGGAGGCGCCTGTCTTGGGTTCCAGCCATCATCTCTAGTCAAGCCCCCAGCACAGCCCCACCCCCGCTGGAACACCCAGGGCTGCCAGTTCTGGGGACCACCGTGGCAGTGCTGGTCAGGCTAGTCATTGCTTTCCTAGGCTCACTCACCTGCTGCCAGCTCCCAGGTCCCTGCCCTGTCCCGGGGCCGTGTGCTCGCCAGCCCCAGCTCCCTCCACGCTGCGCTAAGATGCTGATCCTGTGAAGGGGGCGTGGGCTGGGTGTGACCTGTCCCCTTGGGCCCGTGTCAGGCATGTGAGCCCCCCCTCTTCCCCTTCTTAGGCGTGATAGAGAAACGAGACTCTCGGCCCCTTTTGGACGTCCTAGAGACCGTGGGAGGGTGGCCAGTGATCATGGACAAATGGAATGAGACCAAAGGTGAGGCCAGGCCTGGAGAACAGACAAGTGGACATAGCCCCTGGGACACCTTGGGACCAGGCCCTCCAGGGGAGGCCACCCGTCTGTCTGGCTGCCAGCTCTCAGGAAGTCCCAAGAGGCCCATCTCTGCCAGCCCAACCTCAGGGCCCTGGGAGCAGGCTCAGGGTCCTAGCCAGAGAGCGAGTGCCATCTGTGACTGGGGCTTCCTAGAGCTGACCCCGAAGCTCTGCAGAGGGCACCCCTCCCGGACCCCTAGACTCCCAGTTCTGAGCGTGCTCCGGCACCCCTCCAACTCAGGGTCCGGAGTGACCACAGAGCAGTTAGCGGCCCCCACGCAGTGCTGCACTGGGGGCCCAGTTGTCCCTGTGGCCTGTGTGGGGAGGAGTGACCCCTCCCTTGCGCTCCAGCCCTCCGGGCCCACAGTAAGCTCGTCACCCCCACCCGGGCAAGGGTCCCCTCCACCTGGAGCTCTGGGCTTAGGAGGCAGACGCGTTGCCTGGCGAGGGCTGGGCTGAGACCCCAGGCCCTGACGGTCTCCAGAGTGGACGTGACTCCCCAGGCCCACAGTGGAAGCTGGAGCAGCAGCTGGCCCTGATGAACGCTCAGTTCAACAGGCGCGTCCTCATCGACCTCTTCATCTGGAATGACGACCAGAACTCCAGCCGCCACATCATCTACGTACGTGCCCCCGGGCCGGCCAGGCGGGGCCTCCGAGGAGGGGGGGGGGACACAGGCCCGGGCAGTGGGGCTGTGTGCTCAGGGCCTGGGCTCCCTGGGCCCTTTCCTGGCCCACATCTGAGCCTCTGCGGACGGACGTCATGGAGCAGGATTTCTGTGGTTCTCAGGGACAAGGAGGCCTTTGGCACCAGGGCAGGAAGCCTACTCCCAGGGCCCCAGGGAAACATGTGTGAGGCCACTCCGGGAGGACTGAGCACTGAGGTGCCCTGCAGGGCCTGGCCCTCCACCCTTCTCTGGCTCCCCCAGTCCTGCCCTCCAGGCCCTGCCCAGCCTCCCCGTCACTCAGAGCTAGTTTAGGCTCCTGGGATGACACTCTATAGCATCTACCCTCAGGGGTGCGAGTATCCCACTGGGCGCAGTCCTGGGAGGGGTGCTGCAGGCTGTGGACCCCGGGCTCTTGCCCAAGGTCATACCCTCTGTGTTTCCAGATAGACCAGCCCACCTTGGGCATGCCCTCCCGGGAGTACTACTTCAGCGAGGGTGACAGCAAGAAGGTGAGCTGGGGCCCTTCCGCCCATGCCGTGCCTGCCCCCTTCCACCTCAGGGCCTATTGGGGCCAGGGGCTCCATTGTCCACAGACCCTTGCAGCCCACAGCAAGCTTCTGTGGCAAGTTCCAGGGTCCAGCCTGGCACTGGATGCCAGGGACGCAGATGCAAGGGCTCATCTTCAACACCCTCTGCCAGGCTCAGGAGAGCTCAGCCAGCAGGCAGCCTGTGGGGCCACCTGCCAGCCCCAACCAGCCCTGCCATGCAGAGCAGGCCACACTGCCAGGGTCTGCACAGACATGCCCAGCATGAGCAGCTGGGCCCGAGCCCACATTCTGCTCCTGTAGCAAGGGGCTCAGTCAGGAGAGAGAGACAAGTGTCCAGAAAGGCCAGCCAGGGCAAGGGGGCTGGGGTCAGGGAAGAGTCAGAGAGCAGAGAGCAGGTAGGGGGTGGGGCACCCCAGGAGCAGAGCAGAAAGGCAGGAGGTGTGGGTGGCCCCGATGGAAGGGCGGGGAGCCCTGGGGGACCTCCTGGCAGAGGGGCAGTGAGCTGAGCTTTGAAGGATGGGTCAGGCCAGGAAGAAGGACGGCTGACACCAAAGCATGGAGCCCAGGGGTCCGGAGAATCCTCAGACATCAGGAGCTGGAGTGTCCCGTCATGGGCCACCTCAATCAGACCTGCAGGGGGCACTGGCCCTCCTGGCACAGAGCAGCGTACAGGGGTGGCCTCTGCCTGGTGCAGAGCAGCGTACAGGGGTGGCCTCTGCCTGGTGCAGAGCAGAGTACAGGGGTGGCCTCTGCCTGGTGCGGAGCAGAGTACAGGGGTGGTCTCTATGGCTCCTTCGCCCTGAGGAAAGCCCTTCCCAGGATGGGAGGGGAAAGGGGGTCTCAGTCTGGCTAGGAGCCCCCACCCCAGGCTTCCTCCCACAACACGAGCCTCACAGGTGCCTGCAGGGCCAGCCCTTCAGAGCCCTCTGCCACAGAGGCTGGGGCATGGGTCACTTGGTCAGCAGGGATGGAGCTGGGTCAGGAATGGCCTAGTGTGAGCCATCTGGTGTGACCCTGGTGTGGGGCCCGACACCACAGTTTGGGTGGACAGCAGGTCCACGGGGCACACAGCTGTTCTGGGAGTGTGATGGGGGCCACCGGGCTCTGAGCTGGGCAGGCACAGGGCACTGTGTGCTGCAGAGCCTGGGGGCTGAGGTTGGCCAGACGGGCTCCCTGGGGGCTGCTCCACGTCATCACCCACCCCACCCCACAGAGCGCTCCATGGTGGCCGAGGCGGCCGAGGTGGCCAAGGCGGCCCAACTCCATCCACGGTCCTTTGGCCCAGGTGCGGGAAGCCTACCTGCAGTTCATGATATCGGTGGCCACCATGCTGCGGAAGGACAAGAAGCTCCCCAAGGACAACAAGCTAGTGCGGAAGGACATGACGCAGGTGCTGGAGCTGGAGACGCACCTGGCCAACGTGAGGCGGGGCCGGGGACCGGGCCAGGGGTCTTCGGCCAGGCTCCGGCCACCCACCCCACGTGACCCCAGCCTACATGCAGGCCACAGTGCCCCAGGAGGAGAGACACGACGTCACGGCCCTGTACCACAGGATGAACCTGAAAGACCTCCAGCACAAGTTTTCCCTGAAGGTGAGGCTGGCGTGCACCGGAGGCCAGTGCCAGCGCCGGCCCGGGCCTGACCTCACCCCCACTGTGCTTCAACCATGCCCCCCAGGCAGGGACCAACTCGCTGCACCCAAAGAGTAATATGCTGAGCACAACCAAGCATGGTGGCCAATCCCAGAGGGACAGCAGTCACCACCTGTCATCAGGGACAGTCACCCTGTCTCACCATGAGGGTTGGGTGACCCCAGTTTATCAGGAAACAGGATGGGGAGGCTGCAGACTGTCCTCAGGTCTTCCCGGCCCAGGGGCTCTGCCCACCCAGCCCTGCCCTGAGGGGCTGGCCAGCTCCAGGGGTATCCAGGAGGGGCAGAAGCAGTGCAGGTCCAGCCTCAGCAGCTGTGGCAAAGGAAGTCCGCGGGAGGAGAACGGACCCGGAGCTCCTCCTCCTGACCAGTCACAGGAGCGTCCAGACGCACGGCTCTCCCAAGGATAAGACTGGAACCCTGGCGAGAGCCCTGGACCCCGCTCATCACCCCTGGTGTCCTGGGAGGCCCAGTCCCTGTCCTGCACACTGGCCCCGAGAGATGGCCAGCTGCAACACCCCTCCCCCCAACCCAGCCCCTGGCTCCCTGTCCAGCAGACCTCTGCAGGGCCAGGACTGGGCTCCATCGGGGCACAGAACGAAGCCTGGCCCACCCAGGGAGGGACGGCAGGCGAGTGACCCGGAATGTGCAGGAAAGCAGAAAGCCACGCAGGGCCAGTGCTGGCCATGGGGAGAGGGGCCAGGGAGACTGCCCGGCTGTCGGGGCCACCAAGGGCCCAAGGCAGGGCTGCGAGGGGTCAGGGGGCTGAGCCAGTGGACTGCATCAGCCTGGGGACCATATAAAGGCCTGGACTCCTGTGAGAGGGCTTGGGGCCAGGCAGGGCAGGGCAGGCCGGGCAGTGGGCCTGGTGGAGGCTGTGCTTATCTTGAAGGAAGAGCCCTCAGGGCCAGAGGCAGGAGGCGGAGGAAGTCCTCAGGTGGCCTGGAGGTGCCTGGGGTGGCCTGGGAGTGGTGAGAGGCTTGTGAAGTGCCCAGTGACAGGACCCGGCCAAGGCCCCTGCTGCCCCTGCTGCCCCTGCCGCCCCTGCTGCCTTCTCCTCCCTGGGCACCTCGCCCTCACTCCCACACGAGGAGCAGGGATGTGGCGCCTGATGTTGACCCCAGGCTCCTGTGCCACACCTCGAGGTGACCCCGCATGCCTGCATCTAGCACAGAGTGACAGCTGGTAACGCGGCAGCTGCACCCTGGCCCCCGACTGGGCTGGCAGGGCTGCGGCACCATCGTCTGCGGTGTGTGGGCAGTGCCAGGTGGGAGGGGCCGTTCAGTCGTGGGCGGCACGCACCGGCCTTCCCCGTGGCTCACGGTCCACACGCCTCACCAGGGCTGGGTGGCGCCCACCTTTCTCCCCAACCCACCTTGGGCATGTGTAGCATTGCATCTGCGTCCAGCTGGGCTTCCTGAGGCCCAAGAGGCTGGGTGCCGTTTCCGTCCACTGACCGCGGCTCCCTCTTCTGGGAGTGTCCGCTCAGTCCCTTGCCCTGGTCTTGCAGCTGTCTGCCTTTCCCCTGCTGCTGGCGGAGCTCTTGCCTGCTCCAGAAGCACCCCTTGATGGCCAGGGTCCCCCAAGAGCAGCTCGCGTCCCCACTCCCGCAGCAGGCCCTTTCTTTCCGAGGAGTGTTTGAAACCGTCCAGTTTATCGACTTATCAAAGGCGTAGCAATCTTCTCTGCATGCTGATGCTCCAGTGACTGTCTGGACTCTGCCCTCCAGGGCGTCCAGGCCTGCGGTCTGCCCTGAACTGGTTGGCAGCCACAGTGAGAGGGAGGGTTGTCTGGTCTCTTCCTTAGGAATCTCCCATGACCACTCCATCTGTTGATAAGATGACCCCCTGACCACTGGCAAGTGCCATCTTTGGTGTAAACCAAGTGTGTTTCTGTGTGTCTCTGGACACTCTCTGTTCTGTTGGTCTCTGTCCATGTGCCAGCCACGGTCACCTTCACTACTGCAGCTTTCTGAGGACTCTTGATATCCAATCAGTTTGGCAACTTGGTCCTTCAAAAGACTATCTATATTGGTCAGGAATGGTGGTGCATGCCTGTAATCCCAGCAACTCTGGAGGCTGAGGCAGGAGGATCCAAGATCAAGGCCAGTCTCAGCAACTTAGCAAGACCCTGTCTCAAAAAAAAAAAAAAAAAGGGGGCTGGGGGTCGGGACTGGGCTTGTGGCTCAGTGGTAGAGCACTTGTCTAGCATGTGTGAGGACCTGGATGTGATTCTCAGCATCACGTATAAATAAATGAATAAAATAAAGGTCCATCAACGTCTTTAAAAAAAAATTTAAAGTACAAAAAAGAAGGTTGTCTGAACTGTTCTGGACCTTTTGCATTTTTTGAAATATAGTTTATTTGTTGCTGAACCTTTATTTTATTCATTTATTTATATGTGGTGCTGAGAATCGAGCCCAGTGTCTCACACACGCCAGGCCAGCGCTCTGCCACTGAGCCCCACCCCAGCCCCCGTATTTTCATATAAAACCTTCAATCAGCACAGAGTGCTTGCTGGGATTCTGCTAGGAAGTGCTTTGAGGAAGACGGGCAGCTGGACTGCACCGCACCTTCCGCACTTCCCACCTCTGAGCCCGATAGAAGCCTCCATTCATTCATGACTTCCCATTTCTCTGAGTTCTGCGGAGCTGGTTCCCAGCTCTCTCGCAGCTCGCCCCAGGTTTATTCCCAGGGCCTCTGTGCGTGCCGGGGTGAGTGGCTCTGTGTAGTCAGTCCACCTCCTGGTTGGCCGCCCGCACACAGAGATCCCACCTGGGGAAACAGGGTGCTCCTCAGCTCCCCTGTTAGTCCTGATGATTCCTCTGCAGATTCTCAGGCTTCATACACAAGAAATCACCCATCTGGGGAAGCGCCACGCGGGAAGCGTCCCCCGCCAATCCTCGTTTGTCCCGCTTCACCCTGGGGGGACCCGCCTGCCGTCCTGGTGGGAGACTCGGCCTGTCGCCCTGGGTCAGGCAGCGGGGCCGGGCCTCGCCAGTCTGGCCTGCCGGACAGTTTCCCCGTCGTGGCTGGAACTGTTTGTAGATTTCCCACATCAGGTCACAGAACTATTTTTAGCTTGCCAAGAGTCTTTATAGTGAGTGATGGTAAATTTTACTAAGTGCCCTTTCTGTATCTATCAGAATTATCATGTGACTCTCCTCGTTTATCCAGTTACCGTAGTGAATTCTACTGATGGGATTTTGAAATGTGACACCAAACTTGTACTCCTCAAATAGCTGGCCTGTGACGCACGCCAGTGACCCCTGGGATCAGCTGCATTCTATCTGCTAACATTTTGCTCAGAATTTTTGTATATACTATCATAACACTGGTTAGTGTTTTCTTATTATCTCCTTACCCTGGTCCTTAATAAGATCAACAGTCTGTTCTCCCTAAATGTCAGATGGAATGCACTGGAAAAAACAGACGGGCCTGGAAATTTGTGGGAATGTTTCAACTGAAAGAGTCAGTTTACTTAACCTGTGAGACCATTTATATTTTCTGCTTGTTGTTTCTACCGTTATTTCTCACAGGGATTTCATTAATTGCACTTAACTTTTCACAAACTCTCACCTGCCTCCGGGCCCCTGGACTCTGTGGACGGCCACCCAAGTGCTGTACTGCTCCCTGCTCCCCTCCTCTGGGTACTCCTTGGTGGGGCTGGCTTTCCTGGGTGCCCAGGAGCTGTCCATCTCTCCCTGCTCCTTCCTCCTGCAGGGATTCAACTGGACTCTGTTCATACAATCCGTGCTGTCCTCGGTCAAGATCACGCTGCTGCCCAATGAGGAGGTGGTGGTCTATGGCATTCCTTACCTGCAGAACCTTGAAGAGGTCATCCACATGTACCCTCCCAGGTGAGGCCCAGAGAAGGGCCCAAGGGCCACAGCTTGTGTGTCGCTGCCCCGTCCACACACACAGCTCCGCTCTCAGGAGAGGGCTGCATCAAGTAGGTGCCCTCAGGTCCGGGGACAAGGGAGGTCACACTTAGCAGCTGTGGAGCCTTATGCTAGAAACCAGGGCCAGGCAGACTGACGCCTGGGTCACTCTGGCACCTGGAGCTCTGCATGGGCAGGATGCGCTGGCCAAGCTGCATCCCACTCTCGGCCGAGCAGCTCACTTGTGCTGCCCCTGCCCTGCCTCCTGCCCCAGGACCATGCAGAACTACCTGGTCTGGCGCCTGGTGCTGGATCGCATCAGCACCCTGAGCCAGCGATTCAAGGATGCACGCGGGAGCTATCGCAAGGTGAGCCCTCCCTGCTGCAGGGCTCCAGGCTGCCCGGGGCTGGGCCCTGCTCTTTCACAGGTGACTGAGCATAAGCTGGGGGCCCCACAGGAGGCCACGGGGCAAAGCATGGGCTGTGCAGGCCCAGCACCTGCCCCCTGGGGCAGTCAACAACCAGCAGTCAGCAAAGCAGAAATCTCCTGTCCAAAGCAAGTGTGACTGAAGGGAGGGGACAGGAACAGAGCAAGCTGCCACATGGAGGTGACTTTGACCTTAAGGGCAGTAAAGAGACCAGGGGAGAGTTGCAGGGAGCAGAGAGCCAGGGCAGAGGCCCAGAGGCAGGAACAGGCAGCCCAGGAGGCCAGACCCAGCAAAGGGGCAAGCCAGCTTCCCAAAGGCAGGCAATCCCGCAGCCAGGAGGAGCAGCAGGGCACCGGGCAGGGCACTCGCTGGCCAGATCACATTTCCATGCCTTCCCCTTCCACCCCTGGGGACACACGGGCATGCGGTCTCATCACCACTTCAGTGGTAGGGAAACAGGGCCCAGGGGGCTGGGGCTAGTGGCCAGGGTGGACACAGTCCCCAGAGCTTGCTCTAGGGTCAACACTAGCCCTGTGTCTTGGAGGCAGATAACCAGGGCGGAGGGAGGACCGGCCCAGCAGATCACCCCACCTCTCCCAGAGTAGCGGCCCAGCACCTGGCCTGGGTGGGTGGGAGCCCCACAGCTGTCCAGCTCCCACACCCACAGCCAGCACTTGGAAGCAAGTCTGAGACATCCCATGTCCCACATCCCACTTTGGCCGGTGGCACCCCAAGACCAGGGACAGGGTGGGTCTGCTGGCCTCACAGACCCAGGGCCCCACGCGGGACCTGGGCTGTGGATGCAGCGAGAGGGTGCACCGTGAGGGCAGGCGCAGTGAGGCAGACCCCGATGCCAGGCGCTGTACGGCACCACGGTGGAGGAGGTGCGCTGGCAGGAGTGCGTGGGCTACGTGAACAGCAACATGGAGAGCGCCGTGGGCTCCCTCTACGTCAAGAAGGCCTTCTCCAAGGACAGCAAGAACATGGTGGGTGCTGCTTCCTGCCATGGGAAGGCGGGCCCTCCACACGGGGCACACCCAGGCCAGGCCCCTGTGCATCTCGCTCAGGGACATCCAGAGGGCACGTGTTTGTCCCAGAGGCCCCAGAGGGAGGCCAGGGAACCTTGCCACCCAGTGCTTCTGACCCCCAGATCCCTGCTGCCCCCAGCCCTGGGCCCTGCAGACCACCTGAGCCAGGCACAAGATCTACACACAGTGAGCCCAGGGCCAGCAGGCCTTCTGCGCACCTGCAAGGACTTGAGCCCCAGGGCAGGGACCCTGAATGGAGGTGGTCACCCCCATACCAACACCACACGTCACCCAGGAAGCCCCCAGCTGGGGCAGCCCGGGGACACCTCCAGAGGTGTCTTAGATCAGTAACCCAAAAGTCCCTGAAGGTGGGTCACACGGCCCCCTGATGAGTCCAGGACGCAGGCCATGTGCCCCAGGTCAAAGAACTCATCAACAAGGTGCGGGCTGTGTTTGTGGAGACCCTGGATGAGCTGAACTGGATGGACGAGGAGTCTAAGAAGAAGGCCCAGGAGAAGGTGGGGCAAGCCACTCAGAGGCCCCCAGTAGCCCCGAGGTCAGGACCTCCACCCACAGGGGCGGCCCCAGGGGGGGAATCAGGAATGGGAAATCCCCGCCACTCCAGGAACAGGCTGTGGGCAGGGGCCGTGGCCAGGGAGTGGGGGTCTGCACCTGTGGGACAAATAGGCGACTCCCCAGGCCCTGGCTGGCTACACAGTTCTTGGGGCTTTGGCCCTTAGTCCCAGGCAGGGGGCAGAACTGGCAGGTAGCCTCCTACGGGGAGCCGGGGCACAACCAGTCCTCTCCCCCTCAGGCCATGGGCATCCGGGAGCAGATCGGCTACCCAGACTACATCCTGGAGGGGAACAAGCGCTTGGACGAGGAGTATTCCAGCGTGCGCCCCGACCCCCAGTGCCCCTCAGGACCTCTGCCTGCCTTGCCCACCGCCCAGCCCCTGCCTCCAAACCACCACGGGGACACGGGGCTCTGGGCCAGGCACCCTCCCACAGCCTGGGGTGGCTTTAGCATCATCTCAGCTTGCAGACGGGGGACTCGGGTCCGGGGGTGGTTCAGAGTCACATAGGTAGATGTTGAGGGCCAGGGCCCCACTCATCCCCCCACCCCACCGTCTGCACCCAGAGCAGGGGCCATTGCTGGCTACTGGCGAGTCTCGAGGCCCTGCCCTGACCACCCTTGACCCCTCGCCCATCCCTCCGAGGACCAGCCTGAGCACCGCCGTGGCTGCCCCTCTCTCATAGCTGAACTTCTCAGAGGACCTGTACTTTGAGAATGGGCTGCAGAACCTCAAGGCCAATGCCCACAGGAGCCTCAAGAAGCTTCGGGAACAGGTGGACCAGAATGTGTGAGTGGCGTGGCCAGTGTGGCCTTCAGGAGCTACCTGCTGGTAGGGGTGGCCCTGTGCCTGGCTGAGGCTGGGGAGGGACACTGGGCCTGTCTCAGACTCCCCCCCACCCCGTTTGGGGGAGGTGCAGAGAGTACCTGGATCTTGACAACCAGGCATGGCACGTGCTCTGGCACGGCCACTGTGACAGGACAGGCGTTAGCCAGCCAGGGCAGGGAGGCACCGAGGGAAGGTCCCAGCAGACGGGGGCCCAGGTGACGGTGTGTTCACCACAGCTGGATCATCGGGGCTGCCGTGGTCAACGCATTCTACTCTCCAAACCGAAACCAGATTGGTATGCCCGCCGCCTCGCTGCCCACCCCGCCCCCAGAGTCCTGGGGCAGCCCCCCCAGCAGTTGCCAGAAGGGGAGTGCACTCTCCCACCTCACTGTCACCCGTCAGGGCTGCGCAGCTGCAGGAGTCAGGGGCATGCAGGGGGCAGTCCCTGAAGGCACACGATGGCCAAGAGGCCAGAGGGTCCCAGATCTAGCCCCACCCTCTTGGCCTCTCAGCCTGTTTCCTCAGC
The DNA here is from genome assembly GCF_001458135.2 of Marmota marmota marmota. Classification (NCBI taxonomy): domain Eukaryota; kingdom Metazoa; phylum Chordata; class Mammalia; order Rodentia; family Sciuridae; genus Marmota; species Marmota marmota. The sequence goes on from NW_026000102.1 coordinate 7,471,148, forward strand.
TGTACATTGGGGAGGAGGAGTCCATCTCCCAGCCACGGGAGTGGATGGTGGGACCCTGGAGGTGACACCTGAGCATGGCACACAGATGTGCCCACTCAGTTTATTCTTTGTCCCCCTTGGGGACAGTTTTCCCTGCTGGGATCCTCCAGCCACCCTTCTTCAGCAAGGAACAGCCGCAGGCCCTGAACTTCGGGGGCATCGGGATGGTGATTGGGCACGAGATCACACATGGCTTTGATGACAACGGTAAGGGGCTGCCGGGGTCTCCAGACCAGATTTGCACCTGCCAGCCACACACCTGCCTCCAGGAGCTCCTGGGGCCTCCAAAGAGGTCTGGGGGGGGGGGGCACAGGCCAGGGCATGGGAACATGTGCTGGACTCGAGGGAGCTGGGGCAGATTAGGTCTTGAATGCCACCCAGGGCCCCATCCAGAGAAACCACCAGGGGTACAGCAAGGTCCTGATTCCCCTTCATGGTTGGTCACTTCCCCAAGATGGTCATGGTGATCCCCCCAAAGGCACCCCTGTGCTCCTGGGGGCCCTGTTCCCTCACCTGGGGTTTAGAAAGCACGTCCAGAGGAAGCCATACACCCAGTGTCCCTAGGACCCCAGGACCCAGTAACAGCAGGCCCTAATGTCAGGGTGTGGGGGACCACGGAAGCCCTCCCTCTCTGGGGCCAAAGCCCTGCAGCACACCCGTCCCCTCTGAGCGTGTCCGGCTCTGCAGGGCTCGGGCTCTGCCCAGGAGTGTGAGCTCCAGCTCCTGGGGTCAGCTGGAGGCCAGCACAAGCAGCCTGACCGTGGACAGGCCTTGGCTGGGGGGAGGGCAAGTCCAGGCTGGGGCTGGGGGACAGCCAGCTCCGCACTGCCCTGCTCAGGCCGGAACTTCGACAAGAACGGCAACATGCTGGACTGGTGGAGCAACTTCTCGGCCTGGCACTTCCGGAAGCAGTCGGAATGCATGGTCTACCAGTACAGCAACTACACCTGGGACCTGGCTGACAAGCAGAAAGTGAGCGCCTGCCACCGCGCCCACCCACACTCGGCCCTGGTGCTGCGGGAAAGGGGGGCCGGGGCCGGGGCCAGGGCCGGGCCCGCGCCCACCTGTCTTCTATGCACAGGTGAACGGACACAGCACCCTGGGGGAGAACATCGCGGACAACGGAGGAGTGCGGCAGGCGTACAAGGTGGGTCCAAGTAGGAGCCTCGAGCAGGAGCCTCGAGCAGGGGACAGAGGGCCTTCAGCATGGGCTGAGACCGTGTCCTGGGGACTCTTCCTGACTGGGCAGGCAGCATTGCCCCAGAGCACCTCTTGGCCATGGGTAGGCCCTGGGCCTCAACCGGCCTGAGCTGGCCACTTACCATCTCCAAATGAGGTAGCGGACTAGTGACCACATGTCCACCCACCTCAGCATCCCTCACCTACAGCCAGGAATGGATGAGCCCTAGGTACCAGGTACCCATTCGGGTGGGCACCAGCTGGCAGGCCACCTGGCCAGACCCCAAGGAGCCCTGCTGGAGTAAGCATGCGGAGGCAGCTCGGGAATCAGGGGTGTGCCCGAGGGCCCTAAGCTGCAGAGCAGGGCCCCCGTCCACAGGTCCTGGAGCCAACCTCCATTCTGCATGGAGATCAAAGGGCTCAGAAGGCCTGGCTGCACTGGCCAGGCCCAGCACCCATTTGGGCCTGCAGGCTTACTTAAAGTGGACCAAGGAGGGTGGCAAGGACCAGCAGCTACCAGGACTGAAGCTGACCTGCAATCAGCTCTTCTTCGTCAACTACGCCCAGGTGCAGCTCCTGTCCCACCCGCCCCCAGCCTCCCCACCACACCTTGGAGGGCCCACTTCCCAGCCTGGCACTTTGGAGGGCCCACTATAGGGCCTCGAGGGACACTGTGAGCTGGCCAGACCACAGAACCAGAACCAGTGGTCCTGGAAGGCTTTTTGGAGGAAGAGGCTGGCAGGGGAGGGAGCTAGGAAGAGCCAGTGTCCAGGGAGGAGAGCACCTGCTGGCTTCCTCCCCCACCCGAGGGGCAGCCTGGGCCGTGGGGACTGCTGCGGACCCTGCCACAACCAGGGGCACCCTTCCAGCCCCACAGCCTTGTAGCCACGCCCTTGGTGCACCCGCAGGTGTGGTGCGGGTCCTACCGGCCTGAGTTTGCCATCCAGTCCATCAAGACTGACGTCCACAGTCCCCTGAAGTACAGGCAAGTGCCCCCTGCCCACTCCCGTGCCCCCGAACACACCCAGGCTCCTGTCTCAGGCTGTTCTGTCCACCCGCTCGTCTGCAGGGTGCTGGGCTCATTGCAGAACCTGGCTGCCTTCGCTGACACCTTCCACTGCACCCAGGGGTCCCGCATGCACCCCAAGAAGCGATGCCGTGTCTGGTAGCCAAAGCTGAACCACACTGTGCGGTCCACACCTACCCGCTGCCCAGAGGCTCCTTCAGCACAACAGTGCAGCCAGCAGGGACCTGGTAGGCACCCCGCCAGGTGGCCATGGTGCCGGCCCGACCTCCGTGCCAGCCTGAAACACAGCCACCGCCTGACACCGGTCACTTGACACCTCCGCATCCACCTTCAGGGGTCAGAGCCCCATGCAGCCCCATAGACACCATCCACCATCTTCCACCCGCTCTGAAAGCTCGCTGCTGCCCGATGTCTATGAGCTTCAGACACGAGCTGAATAAAGGCTTGAAAGAAGGCTACGCCTTGTGTGTGCAGGACGGGCTGGTGGGGGTCGGGGCAGTGGCCAGGGCAAACGAGGTCAGGCGGCAAACACCCCAGTGAGCTGCCAGGGAAATGGTCTCTGAACAAGCGTCCAGCATCCTAGTGGGGACCTGGCAGTGGCCAGGATGTGCCAGACAGCCACCTCCAGGGGCCACTGACTCAAGGGTCTGAGGTCGGGACGGCGGTGGCCCAGGGGGTCTGCGGAGCTTCAGCCTGGCACTGAGATCTTAGTTTTGTGTCACTTGAAGCCAGAGGAGTTATCAGGCTGCCAAGGGCCGCATCGCCTGCCCTGTTTTTGCAAAATGACCACTGGTGTGTGGGTGGGGGACAAGGCCATGCAGGAGGACACTGTGGTCCCCAAGCTTGAACTAGGGAGACAGAGGAGGTGCTGATGTGGTCATCAGAAGCCATGTGGATAAGGGAGCCCTTGAGAGGAGAGAAATGAAGTGGGAGGGGCGTTGGAGTTCTGCTGCAGACCTGGTGGACCCTGGAGGGATGGTGGCTCCCAGGCCAGCAGCCCTAGCAGGGTGGCCATGATGAAATTCCAGTCGGAGAGCCTCTGCCCAACACCAGCTCCGAGTCTCTGTCCACCTGACTACCATCTCCACCCTGAAAACCCAGCTATCCACAGGAGACCCTCAGATACAAGCACTGCTTGGGGCCAGAGCCTGGCCAAACCCTCCTCTCCCCACCCTTGGCCTACTTCCATCCTTAGTCAGAGATGGGTCACAGCATGAGACCGCCTGGGGAGGAAACGATAGGACAGCAAGGGCTGTCCTCAGGGCCACGTGTGCCAGGGGCCTGAAGTCTGCAGACTGCAGGATGTGTCCCCTCCACAGGGCAACGACTTGCATGGTGGGAAGATGATACCCTGGCTCCTGGAGGACTGCCTCTCCAGTCCAGAGGGAGGTGGGGCCACAGAGGACACAGGTGCAGAGCCAGTGGAGGACCGTGCTGACCTAGGAGCTGCAGTTTTAATGGCTTGTTTTTGCCCGAGGAGCAGAACAGTCCAGCACCCTAATCCAGCAGCTCTGTGACGATTCTTCTGGTTTGGTTCCCAGCACACCCCAGGCAGCAGACGCCTCCCAGGTCAGAGGAGCTCAGGGTTATCACCTCCTACACGCCTCCTCGTCACACTGCAAGGACAGCAGGGGTCCTGTCAGGCCAGCCACATTCCCCGGGTGCCAAGAACAGTGGGGCTCACCCACCCACATACAGAAAGGGGCATACTTAAGGCAGGAGGCCACCCACCTGAACAGCACTCACTCCCCTCCACCTGGGGCACAGGAAGCTGGCCACCAAGACCACATTATGACCAACAGTGGAGCCTTGGGAAAACCCAAGCCCTCCCCAGCCTCCAAGGCTCAAAAAAGAGCCCTTTCTCTGCCCTAGAGCCACCACCCATAGGGGTGGGTCCAGATATGCCTGTCCACCTAGTCATACTGCCCCTCAGTCCCTTACACTCTGATCCCTTCTGCAAGTGGGGTCACAATGACATAAATCCTGGGATACCATGAGCAGGAAAAAACATAAATCCCCAGAGGCTGCAGCTCAGCACTTGGCCGTGCCAGTGCTGGCCCAGGGGAGGGGTGTGCTGTGTGCAGCAGGCAGGCCTCGGCTCACCTGAGGGGGTTCGCTGGTGAAGGTCTCTGCAGAGATGCCCAGAGCCTGCAGGATGCTCTCCTGGGGGACATAATCACCTGGGGACTTCTGGACAAAATGCAGCAGAACTTTGTCACCACCTATAAAAGCAGATCGATGGTCAGGGCACACTGGGAGGCCACCTGAACCTTGCACTCATGTGACAGGAGACCAGCTGACCCTGGCAACCCTGGCCAGTCACAACCTCCACCTAGTTAGAGAGACAAGAAAGCTGTTCTGCCCACAGCCCACCCTGCCAAGCCAACACTGAGGGCCAGAACATACCACGGGGAGGAACTGGGGCAGACGGAAAGCCAAAAACAGCCACCCAGTTCCCCAGGCCTTCCCACTGAGAACGTGGCCTGGAGCCCCCCGAGCCCACCTTTGCTGACTACCAGCAGCCCTCCACTCTGCAGCAGGTCTCCAGACAGGTTCCCCTGGATGCCAACAGCCTTGGCCTGGAGGGAAAAGAACAGGCTGAAGTCAGTCCTAGAGGGAGGAACTGCCCCTACTCCTGCTGACCTTGGCCATCACAGTACCTTGGCAGCGACATCCCGCACAGGCTTCCCCAGAGCAGCTGGAAGGATGCTCAAGCTATTGTACCTGCAAACACACAGCCTGCTAGCCCAGACTCTGGTGGAGCCCGAGCCCCAGAGCCCACCCTCCGGTCCTCCAGCAGATGCACAGACCAGCTCTGGCTCAAGCTCTGCCCTGCCCACTCATCTCACCAGAGGCTCAGAGATGGCACAAGGCAATCAGATCAGCAACCACCCCAGCCAGGAGCAGCTACTGGAGCCCTAGGACACCCAGCCTGGGGACAGTTGGCCTGGAGCCCCACCAAGGGTGTGAAGCGTAGGGACCAGGCCCCAAGCTGAGCATGCCCAACGATCTGCTCAGCTGGCCCTGCCAGTCCGGGCAGGCAGGCAGCCTGTGGCACCAGAAGGCTGGGATGGCCCCTGATGGAGGCACTGGACTCCAAAACCCTCTCTGGCAGTCTGGACACTGCAGCCTGCTAAAGGCAGGCCTAGGTGAGAAGCCTGTCACAGAACAAGTAACACCCCAGAAACAGGCTGACGGAGGAGCTGGCTGGAGCTGCGAGTGCTAACAGAGCCAGCCTACTGAGGGCAGAGCCAGTAGAGGGCAGCAGGAATAAGGGGGCAATGCACACCCTGGACCCCTGGACCCCAACACACTTACCGCTTAAAGCCCAGCTCCTTGTAAAACTGCTTGCTCTCATCCAGGTAAAGCTCTGGAAAGGAAAGCACAGGCGTGTGTACCAGGCCCCATGCTGGCCCCACTCAGGTTCACCCTCCTACATCCTGTCCTGTCTCCTGACCAATTACCGTGCCCAGCTCATCCATCCTGGGTCAGGAGGGACAAGGTAAGGTGAGTTCCCCATTGTTGAGAAGAGGGACTGAGATAAAGAAGTGACCAGTGAAATTGGAAGGCCAGGAATACAAGGGCACAACAGGGGGACCAGGATGCCGCAGAAGTACGAGGACTCCACACAAGAGCACCTCCAGGCCAGGGCTGGGCAGGGCGACAGCCAAACACCCAGAGTTGGGGAAGGGTCGCACCTCCGGAAAAGTAACCACCATCCAGGAACTCCTGTAGGCCCAGGGTCTCCGGCCCGACGCCCAGCAGGCGCACGCCATGCTGGTCCAAGACACCCTGGAGGTTGCTGAGGTCCCGGGCGATCCAGCGGCACACCATGCAGCCGAAGCGCCGCAGCCCGGCCACCACGCACGCCTGCTCCTGCCACAGGCTCCGCAGCTCCACGGCCTGCGGGGCCGTA
>NW_026000102.1:7478126-7504369 GCF_001458135.2 Marmota marmota marmota
GGGGCAGAGCGGGGCCGGGGCGGAGGACGGGGAGCGGAGCAGATGAGTGGACTTGGAGCCGGGGCACAGGAATCCTCCCAAGGAAATAAAGAACACAAAGAAGCAGTTAGAAGCCGGTCTTCTTCACTCCGCTGGACAAAGAATAGGAAGTTGGGAAGAGGTTAACTAAATTGAGGGTAGGGAGAAGGTCAGAGGGTTTGCTTGTTTTTGAGACAGGGTCTGGCTAAGTTTCTTAGGGCCTCGATAAATTGCTGAATGAGGCTGGCACGAACTTGCGATCCTCTTGCCTCAGCCTCCTGAGCTGGGATTACAGGCCAGAAAGTAGTTGTTTTAACAAAGCCAGTGCAGAATTCTTGCGATGGCTGCAGCTTCTCAGTGAATGAAGATAAGGATGTTGCTTTTACTTCCAGTGGGCGGGGCAGGGAGGAACTTCACGTAGTAAACTCTCCATCTGTTTGGTTTCTTGTTGTTTTCCTTTTTAGGTGAGCGCCAGGACCTGGCGCTTGGGAGTCGGGACTGGTGCATGCAAAGCAAGTGCTCTGCCACTGAGCCACAGCCCTAGTCTCATTTTCTGCTTTTAAGAAACAGAAAGGGGGTCAGAACAGTCTTCTGTGTATGCTGGAGGGCCATGTCCTGAACTCCATTCTTATGTGGCACAAAACTGGAGGTAAACATACAGATGCATTTGCCTTTATCTGAGTAGGGCAGACATCCTCAGAGGACAGCTCCTACCGTCTGTTTATAGACTCCGTCCATCCACAGCTTGCTGGTCAGCTTTGCTGGGTTTGCTGCAGGTACAAATGAGCCCCAAGCCCCAGCCGATCAGCTGTGTTTGACCCCTGCTTATGTGTCCTGTTGGCACAGTGTGGCTGTGCTCTTCATGCCACCCTCATTCTGGGACCCAGGCTGAGTCAGCCGTGGCCATCTGGAACGCGCCAATCTCCAGACAGGCAGGTGAGGGCAGGAGACAGAGGTCATGTCATGGCTCTTACAGCCACACAGATCTGCGGCAGGTCACTTCTGCTCATGGGCTGCTAGCCAGAGCTCGTTGTGTGTCTTGGAGGGTGTCAGGGGCACCTCCACAGGGCACTGTCAGGTCTAAGAATAAGCTGGCCTGCTATGGCACGGATGCTGGCAGGAGACCCACGACTCCTGGGTCAGAGACAGAGGACTCGACTCCTCACGGCAGTGCAGATCACATGGGCCATTGTGTGTCGCCCCACGTTCCAGGGCCTGGTGGGGCTGTGCACACAGTGGGCATCCTTGCTGCTGGGGGGCCCTGAGCTGGGGGAGTCCAGTGTCCCTGGAACTGCATTGAGTCGCTGCTCTTCCCCTCAAGGGTTTTCAGGACAAACTCAATGCTGAGCAGCTGCTGGGTGGACAGTGTGGAGGGCTTTCCATTACTGACACCCTCAGCAGTGTGTGGGGACCCAAGAGGGCCCTCAGACAAGTGACCCTTCAGGATGAGCTCACACTGGAATGACAGCCCAGTCTGCCCGCTGTCGGATGTTTGACAAGAGTGGTCTCAGGTGGCCAGCCCTGAGCCCGTTCCTGCCGCTCACCCTGAGTCTATTTGGGGTGCCTTATAAGCAACAGACACTTTTCTCCTCAGTTCTGGAGGCTGCAAGATTTAAGGTCAAGGTGCCAGCAGATTTGGTGTCTGGTGAGGGCCTGTGTCTGGTTCACAGACGGCCCCTCACAGGGTGGACAGAGGGAGAAGAGTCTCTCAGGGGCTCTGAAGTAAAGGCAGTGATCCCACTCGTTCCAAAGGCCCCTCCTAACACCATCACACTGGAGGGGGGACAAATAGTGGTAATCGGGTACAGTTACAGCGCATGCATCTTGCTCCGTTGGGAACTGGGTTGCCATTATGTCACAACGATGCTGTCTCATCTCCTCCTCTTCCTCTTCCTTATTCTGAGAAGCCATAAATAAACAAATGAATACGTTGGGTCCCAGTGCAACAGGAAGTCCTCATCTGCTTTTCTGTGAACAGGGTGAGCTATCTTCCCATGTTTGCCTCACACTGTGGTTTGGCTTCCTTTTCTTTGATTGCTGTACGTGGCTTCCTGCCTCCCCAAATGTCACCTCTCTGCTCTTGCCCCAAGTTCTGCAAACACTGGGAAAGGTCTGCCCAGGACACAGATGCGTACATGTGCCTGAAGAAGGGTCATTGATGTGGTGGGGATCTCTGGACCCAAGACAGGTCCTGCTGAGTCACATTGGATGGGCCCCCTGTACCTGAGTCTCAGACCCTGATGTCCACCTTTGCTGACCACACAGTATGTCCTCGGCCTCTGGGAGCATGCTCTCCACATCCTGGGAAGCGGGGACCCCAGTTTACCTGTGGGCTGGAAGATGCTGAGGCCTGCAGCTCCGTCCCAAGTGGACCCTGCACATGCCATCCTGCCTGACCCTTCCAGCAAGGCCTGAGATGTGCACCAGGAGAAGCGAGCCTCAGGCAATGACTGCAGAGCCCCTGGTAAAGGACAGCTGACTTTGCCCAGTCCTGCAGTACACACACTGCCCGTGAGCTTGGGGGTACCGGTGGCTCAGGGGTAGAACACTTGCTTGGCATCCTGTGCACAAAGCCCTGGGTTTAATCCCTAACACGCGGACCCCATTGCTTCCAGGGCATGCTAAGAGCCAAGTATATGATGCATGGCATTTTTGGTCGAAAGGTGACGCCAGCTAGCCATTGAGATGATATGATTATGTTAAGATTTGCATTCATATGGATATTGGACTCCTGCTGTTCACCTAGGCCGGCTACGGGACTCCTGGAGAGTTCCCATGGGTGGGGGAAGTACAGTAGGAGGGAGTTCCGGGGGAGGAGCTCTCTCTGCGGGTCCGGGAGGAGGCCGCGTGGGTGGAAAAAATCTGCCCGGGCGGTACCGGACATTGGCGGCAGTTTCAAAAAATAAACTTTGTTCCTGCTTGAGTGGCTCGTGATTTTGAGCCCAGCCAGACTGCGGCAACTGGCGGCCCGCACGGGGAACGCCTGAAGCTTGGAGGTGAGTAAAATTGCTCGCCCCTGAGGGAAGGCAACAAAATGGGTGACCATTTCAAAAAACAATGTGTTCTCGTTTTGATTTATCTTGTTTTTGTTTCAAGCTGCCTATCCCTAGAATTTTCTCAGGCAAACTGGGAAAAATGGTTGGCTCAAGGTTTGAAGTTGTTCGGCCCTGAGAAAGAGAAAATTGATACAACTATTCTTTGTTCGGTTTTTGTTTCATTCTGTTTCGGTTTTGTTTTATGCTATCTTATTGGGTTGCGTTACCTTTATAGTAGATTAGAAACTAGTAAAAAACAAACCGAAAGACTGTTAAGTAAATTGTTAGAGGTCCAGACTATGGTAGAAAACATGTTAGGTCAAGCGAAAGAGAAGGTCTCTCAAGCTAGTCAGACAGAGGAAGATTTGAAGAAAGAAAGCTTAGAGGAAAAACAACCATCAGGCGGGGAATTACAACAGGAGGCTGCTACTAACCCCGTTCTATCACCAGAGGGCGTAATTCAACCAACAGCTCCATCTACAGCTGAGCGGCCCTCAACTCCCGTAGTTGATGGACGGAATCCTGAGGCAGGACCCCAAAGATTAGCATGCCCTGTACTTGAGCAGGCAGGAGGGCAACGAATTCACCGTGCTTTAGATTTCAAAACAGTGAAGCAATTAAAGGAGGCTGTAACAACCTACGGGCCGCAAGCACCCTTCACTGTGAGCATGGTCGAATCCATTACCAACTTAGACATGACGCCAGCAGATTGGGCTAACATGTGTCGATCTGTGCTAAATGGAGGACAATATTTGTTATGGAAGGTTGCCAATGAGGAATTTTGCATGGAGACAGCTAGGCGAAATGCAGCAGCCGGTTACCCTCAAAGAAATCTAGATATGTTATTAGGAAAAGGACCTTATGAGGGTCAACGGCAACAAATTGAATATGATCCTGGCGTATACGCACAAATTGCTGTAGATGCAATTAAGGCATGGAAAACTTTACAGGGGCATGGAGATTTACAAGGACAATTATCTAAGGTAATACAAGGAGCTAATGAACCTTACGCTGAATTTGTAGATAGGCTTATTCAGACAGCATCTAGAGTATTTGGAGATACAGAACAGGCAATGCCATTTATAAAACAACTGGCTTATGACCAAGCAAATCGTTGCTGCAGAGAGGTCATCAGACCATGGAAACATGAAGATTTAAACACATATATTAAATTATGTAGAGACATTAATGAACAAGGGCAAGTCTTAGCAGCAGTACAACAGGCTTTAGATGCCAGGCCAAAAACATGCTATAATTGTGATCAAACAGGACATTTTAAAAGGAGTTGCCCCATAGGAGGAGGGTTTAACAAGGCTAGGTATCAAAGGAATAGAATACCGGGTATTTGCCCACGATGCCGTAGAGGGAAACATTGGGCTAATGAATGCCGTTCTCAAACCACCATAGAAGGTATTCCGTTATCAAAAAACAGACAAGGACCAAGTGTTTACCCACGATATCGTGGAGAAAGACATCAGGCTCCATTGCCAAAAAACGGACTGGAGGGCCCAATGCTCCGGGGCCCAAAACCACAAATATACGGGGCAGTGGAGGAACCCAGCAACACCATCAAGGTAGTGCCCAGGACGCATTATCCATTAAATCCCTCATCAGACAAACTAGAGGGAGCGCAGGGTTGGACATCTGCGCCTCTGCCAGAGCAGTACTAACTCCAGAGATGGGAGTTCAAATCATTCCCACAGGAGTAAAAGGACCTCTTCCCCAAGGAACAGTAGGCTTATTATTGGGACGCAGTTCTTCAACACTAAAAGGACTTATGATAAGTCCTGGGGTAATTGATCCCGATTATGAAGGTGAAATAAAAATTATAGCTAGTTCTCCAAGAGGTATATCAGTAATTTCACCAGGAGATAGAATAGCACAGTTATTAATAATACCCAGCCTACATGATAAATTTTCCAGTCGTACTGTAGAAAGAGGTTCCAGGGGATTAGGCTCCACAGGTGTAGATTGGGCTATGCTGTCTTTAAATCTAGATTCTCGCCCAATGCTAAAACTAAATATTCAAGGACATGACTTTAATGGGCTACTTGATACAGGTGCAGACCTTAGCATCATATCTCATCAAGAATGGCCGAAACATTGGCCATTACAACAAGCCACTCAAACGCTTCGAGGCCTAGGAGTGGCAACTAATCCCCATAGAAGTGCAATGGTATTAGATTGGAAGGATCCTGAAGGATGTGAAGGAACTATACAGCCCTATGTATTGGATCATCTTCCTATAAATTTATGGGGACGAGATGTCCTAGATCAATTAGGTTTGACATTAACAAATAACATCAATCCTAATGCGCCCACTACTAGGGCTAGACAAGGCTTTAGGAAAGAAGAAAGATTAAGAGAACAAGAACAAGGTATGACAGCACCAATTCAAATAGATCAAGAAACAAATAGACATGGATTGGGTTTTCAGAAAGGGCCACTGAGACAATCAAAATTACTTGGAAATCAGAAAGACCAGTGTGGGTTCCTCAGTGGCCCCTGACTAAAGAAAAGATACAAATAGCCCATGACCTGGTCAAACAACAATTAGCGGAGGGACATATACAACCTTCCGTATCTCCCCATAATACTCCCATTTTTGTCATTAAAAAGAAATCTGGTAAATGGAGATTATTGCAAGATTTAAGAGCCATTAATAATGAGATGGTTATTATGGGACCTGCTCAATCAGGGATTCCCCAATTGTCTGCTTTACCAAAAACCTGGTATGTTTTAGCTATAGATATTAAAGATTGTTTTTTTTCAATTCCAATTCATCCCGAGGATAGTCCACATTTTGCATTTACTATCCCTGCACTAAATCATGAAGGTCCTGATCAGAGATATGAATGGAAAGTACTCCCTCAAGGGATGGCTAATAGTCCAACTATGTGTCAAATTTATGTTAACAAAGCAATCCAGCCACTTAGAAATCAAAATCCTGAACTACAAATATTTCACTATATGGATGATGTGTTATTGGCACATAAAGATAAAAACACATTGCTAGAATGTTATGCCACACTTACAAATTTATTAAAAAATTATAATCTAGAGATAGCAATAGATAAAGTACAATTAAATCTTCCAATTAATTATTTAGGGGTTTTATTATCCTCAACCATGGTCCGTCCACCCAAAATTCAAATACGAGTAGATCAACTCAAATCACTTAACGACTTTCAAAAGTTATTAGGAGACATAAATTGGATAAGGCCTTATCTAGGCATACCAACAGGAGAGTTGGGACCTTTATTTGATATTCTAAAAGGTCCATCAGATCCAAATTCACCCCGCATGTTGACGCCTGAAGCAAGAAAGGCATTAAAAATCATTGAAACATATATGGAAAATATGCATTTGGATAGAATTGATATAAGTTTGCCTTTATTATTTATTGTACTGCCAACAAAAAATATTCCTACAGGAGTATTCTGGCAAGAAGGTCCATTATTGTGGATACATTTATCTTATTCTCCTAACACTATTCTTACTAGGTATCCTGAGGCTGTAGGACAATTAATACTCAAAGGAATAAAAGCAGCCAAGGGAGTGTTTGGGATTTCTCCCAATAAAATTATTACTCCATATACTATAGATCAAATTGATGAGTTAGCTAATGAGTTAAATACTTGGGCAATAATCATGTGTAAATCTAATGTTTCATTTGATAATCACTTACCGTCTAATCCTTTGTTGTCTTTTTGGTCTAAACATCCTGTAGTTTTTCCAAAGATGACAAAAAAAACCCCTATCATGAATGCTCCAAATATATTCACTGATGGGTCAAATAATGGTACAGCAGCAGTAGTTACCCCTGATCAAACTTTTACATTTTTAGTACCCAAACAATCAGCTCAAAAGGTAGAGCTTAATGCAGTATTACAAGCTTTTATGATGTTTAAAGATTCTGTATTTAATTTATTTTCTGATAGTCAGTATGTAGTTAATGCTATAGTATCCCTTGAAGATGCTGGTAGGATTTCCCCTTCTTCTACTGTTTTCTCTTTGTTTTCCACTATACAAAGTCTAATCTGGGACAGAAAAGATCCATTCTTTATAGGACATATCAGGGCACATACAGGATTGCCTGGAGCCCTTAGTTTGGGCAATGATTTAGCAGATAAATCTACACATGACATACATATTTTCTCCACAATAGAAGAAGCTATAAATTTTCATAAAAGGTTCCATGTCAATGCTAATACTTTACAAAAGCGTTTTAAAATAACTAAAGAACAAGCCCGACATATAATAAAACAATGTCAAAATTGTGTGACATTTTTACCACAAGTTAATCTTGGAGTCAATCCTAGAGGACTGATACCTAACCATATTTGGCAGATGGACGTCACACACTTGCCAGAATTTGGAAAATTAAAATATTTACATGTTACAGTTGATACTTCTTCCGGATTTCTGATGGGCTCCCTTCATGCCGGAGAAAAAACTAAAGATGTTATAGCTCATTGCTTACAAAATTTTGCCACTGTGGGCGTTCCAAAACAGTTAAAAACCGATAATGGTCCTGGTTATACGTCCACCTCTTTTAAACAATTTTGCTCATCATTTGGCATTACTCACATAACAGGAATTCCATACAATCCACAAGGACAAGGCATAGTTGAAAGAGCTCATCAAACTATTAAAATGTACTTATTAAAACAAAAGGAGGGAATTGGAAAGGGGTATATATCCCCCAAAGATAAACTTAAAATAACCCTTTTTACTCTAAACTTTTTAAATTTGGATTCATCAGGGCTTAGTGCTGCGGAAAGACATTTGTATCCAAAAAATGTACATAAGCCTAAGGTACTTTGGAAAGATATTCTAACAGGACAATGGAAAGGTCCTGACCCAGTGATAGTCTGGAGTCGGGGCTCTGTTTGTGTTTTTCCACAGGAAGAACAGCAGCCGATTTGGATTCCAGAGAGATTAACTAAAACAATTTCTACAGACCAAAAGGAAAATGATTCGACTCAAATCCATAACAGCTGATATCCAGATCTCCAGCTTGGCTATTCTTACATCTGCGACAGTGATTAACCAGGATGCTTTTTTCAATATCTATTTTATTATTGCTTTTTCCCACATCATAAAGTTCTATTTTATTTTTGAGCTCATACAGACCTAGGTTAATGTTTTTTCTGATCAGTTTTATTTTTTGACTGTGGAGTTTTTGAACATTGCAATGGAGATTTCACCTAGGTAAAGCTACAAGGCCTTTACTATTGTCTTATGTGTTATATGTTACGTGTGCACACTTCTGTTTTGTGTTGTATGTCTGTATGTGCGTATGTCCATATATCACATATGAGGAGCGCTCATGCACATGGATCCAAAAAATTTTTTTTTTTTATTCACGTGATTTTAATAGTTTAATTTAATTTGGGTAAACAGCTGTTGAGGATTGTTTTAATATATGAACAAATAGAAGGTTAACAGATCTGTTTGTTTACTTTCACCTTTCCTTTTCATTATATTTAATAATTCTGTTCAGGATAATGTAAATTGTTCTAAATATTGTTTTCTTAGTACCTGTTGAAATGTTACATATTTTTTTTTTAGCATCATTGTCAAAATTCCTATTTTCATCCCAGTGCCGGTGAAGACAAAGATAAAACCAAACTACAACTTCTTCGAGAGTTATCACAACAAACCGTGTAAACTGATACATCAATGATTTATAACTCAACAAGTAATGCTCAATCAATGAGTCGATTTATTTTGGAAGGATATGGACATATTGATAGATTCCTCTGCTTTGAACTGCTTACAAAACTTGCCTGGACTATGTATCACTTGTATGCTTTATTTTGGGAGGATATGGACATATTGATAGATTCCTCTGCTTTGAACTGCTTACAGAACTTGCCTGGACTATGTATCACTTGTATGCTTTGTGATCTATTTGTTGATGCAGCGAATTATGGTAGTGCTAGCGTATCTTTGCTGATGTGTCACCAGTGATGCAATTTTTCCTAGGAGCCGTTAATTGACTTGGTGTCATGACATTTCTGTATCCTCCTCCCTTCTACTAGTGATGGTCTAATTTTGGGGGCCAACAGAGGTGAGGTAAAGAACCTCACCCCCCCACCGGCACCAAGGCCAAATTTGGGGGCCAACAGAGGTGAGGCAAAGAACCTCACCCCCCCACTGGTACATAGGCCTATCCACAAGTATGGCTATATGCTGGACCGGTAGTCAGTGACGGGTATGATCCAATTGCAGTGGTATCAACCTAAGACAGGAGGCTGACGCCTAAAAGTCAGTTTTCCGATGACGGGTAAGAACCATATGTTGAATTGGACAAACCTAACAGGCACGGTCCCTAGCCAGATTGCTTGTTACTTAAACAGAAGGGGGGAGATGCTAAGAGCCAAGTATATGATGCATGGCATTTTTGGTCGAAAGGTGAGGCCATCTAGCCATGGAGATGATATGATTATGTTAAGATTTGCATTCCTATGGATATTGGACTCCTGCTGTTCACCTAGGCCGGCTACGGGACTCCTGGAGAGTTCCCATGGGTGGGGGAAGTACAGTAGGAGGGAGTTCCGGGGGAGGAGCTCTCTCTGCGGGTCCGGGAGGAGGCCGCGTGGGTGAAAAAAATCTGCCCGGGCGGTACCGGACATTGGCGGCAGTTTCAAAAAATAAACTTTGTTCCTGCTTGAGTGGCTCGTGATTCTGAGCCCAGCCAGACTGCGGCAAGGGCAGGCTGCCAGCCTCATTCCTCCAGAGCAGCTCAGCACTCCCCCTGCCTGGGGGCTGCCCCCCAGCACTGCTGCAGGACTGACCCTCTTGGGTCAGACTCTCTGAAAGCAGAATGGGGTCAGGGGCTCGCAGGTCACTCAAACTGCGCCAAATGAATATCAAAAACTGAATCCACATCCAGTGCACTGTCCACACGCAGACCTTCAGACATCTCAACCTCACAGCAGCACCACCTGTCCCCTGCAGAGCCTGTCCTTTGCCACAGCACTCGGGGGTGGACCTGCAGGGTGCCTCCTCCGCTGTGATGGTGCATCCCACACAAGCGTGGAGATCCACAATGTCCCCCTAAGGGCCCTGCTCCTCAAATGGCGGGTGGACCCACAGGGTCCTGCCTGTATTTTTCCAAAGGGCACTGTGCCCTCTTCACCTCTGGGAAGAGGAGGTTAAAAATCAAATGTACCGCAAGCATCTGGGGACTCTCCATACCTTCTGCTCAATTTTACTCTAAACCAAACTACTCTAAAAAATAAAGTCCAAATACATCTGGGTTGTCATCAGCCTGTCACAAGCAGGGGGGCAAAGCCCAGGCTCTGCCAAAGAATAGGTGTTGTGCCAAGGTGGCCCCTGCAGCAGGACAAGGACCATGCCTGCTGCTTCCCTGCATGGGCAAGAAGCCCCTCAGTGGCCGTGATGGCCAGGGCCCCTGAGCTGAGGCTCAGTTTCCCACCAGGAAGCGGTCACTAGTTCAGCGGGAATGTTGGACCCCCCAACGCCCGTGAGAGCTTACAAGCTCTGCGGCGTCTGGGTACCAAGTGCACAGCTCCACAGCTGTGCGTCTGGGATCCTTCAACCCGGTCTTCGCCTCTTTATCTCTTCACTGCCCATTTTTGCCCAAACTCTCTCAACCTAATAACAATCAGGGAAGGATTTTCCAAAGAATAATAACACGTATCTGGGATTAATGGAGCGCTGCAACAGGAACTCGAATGTCACAATGAGCTCCAGCCTGTTCAGAAGGCTGAGGCAAGGGGACACTTTTGAAGGCAAAATGTGGAGGGTGACTTAAGATACGTTGAAACAATAATCCTCAGCCACCAGCATGAGTAACAAGGGTGAGGCTGACCAGGGACTGGATGGGCAGTTGCCAGGGAAGACTGCCCCACAGAAGACAGCGGCGGGGCCTCTAAGCGACGGGCCCTCTCTGTAGGGCCACTTAGGCAGAGCCTACGCCAGGGGACGGGTTTCTGTGTGAGGGACACACAAGGGGCCCGCCCGCCCGGCAAGGCTGTATGTAGGTGGTGGCAGTCTGGTAATCCTGCTGAGATCTGCTCCTGACAGTCTCCCAGCTTTACTTATTTCTGGCTCAAGTTCACCCTGAGAACCCACCAGGAATAGGAGCAGAGAGCTAGGAACAGTGGACTCCCCCAGCTCAGGGTCTCAGCGGCAAAGACTCCTGCTGTGTGCAGTCCGCATGGTGCCAGCATGGCCCAGGAACCCCGAGAGGGCACCGGGGCTCCTTGGTCCGTGTGTGTATGTTGGCAGGTGAGCTGAGACCTCTTTCCCCACAGCTGGAGAGGAGACTGGTCAGGGCAATGCTTCAGGGATACAGTGGGATGGAGGCAATGAGGGGAGAGGCCCTAACCCACAACCCCACCCTGGAGGTCCCACCTTCCAGCCATGCCCCCAGCCATCTTTCCCTGGTGGACTCCTGGCCCTAAGAGCCCACCCTGCGCCCCCAGGGCTGCCCCCAGCAGGGCAGAGCTAGGGCCACCTGCTTCTTCCTCTGACTCCACACTGGCCTCTCAGCATTTTTCCTGTCTGGCCAGTTCCTGTTGGTGCCTGTGTCCTCTCTGCATGCTTCCCTAGCCCAGTGTCCTGTGGGCTCGGCCCTGGTGGATGGAGGGTAAAGTGACTGGCATGGTGCTCAGGGGGGCGCAGGTGGGAGGGTCTGCTGCAGAGGGGTCCAGGTGGACAGGCGCCTCTGACCTGAAAGAGTGGATTCCTGATCACTCCATGCTCAGCCATGTTCCCTCCCAGGGCTGACCCTTAGCTACCTGGAGCAGCTGCTGTCCAGTGACTGGCGGAGGAGGGTCAAGGTGACTCAGCTGAGGCTTTTGGGAGGCCACATGGCAGGGTGGCACCTTCCTCTTCCCCATCCAGCACCCCTCCCCCCCCCCCGGTCTCCACCTCTTCAGGGCACCAGAACCTGGCACTGAGGTCCCACCAGGCCCTGTCCCTCCAAGGGCCCTCCCTGATTAGACACCCCACTTCTGTCTAGTGGCCTCTTTTCCACGGCACAGTTTACCAGCAGATTGTAGCAAGGCCAGCAGATTGAAACCCCCCTCCCCTCCACCACTGAGAAGCTGGCTGGTTTCAGGTCCCTGGAGGAGGGAGTGACCCGTGCCACAAAGGGCCATGTGGGGAAGCACCGGGGTCTGTAGGAGGCGGAGGATACGTCCCCCCACGGCTCGCCACATCTCAGCCCACAGCGATGCTCTTAGACCCAGCTCCGGCTCCTGGATCGAGCTCCTTGGGCCCTGGAAAGAGCATGTTCTGCTCCTGTGTCAGGGATAAGTCCACCTCTGTGCTTGAGGTCTTTGGCCTGCTCCTTCTGCCAACCTGAGGGCCGTGGGTGGGGTGCCCTTCTGTTCCATCATGTGGTGCTGCTCAGTGAATCTGGAGCTTTGCCGTTGGGTGATAATCCAGAACGGCCAGTCCAGAAGGACCCTCCCGTGCCCCAGGGCTGGGGGACCCAACAGAGGCAGACAGTCTGCTCTGTGCCGAATGAGATTTACTGGGGACTTAGGGACAAAGTAGCCTGGCAGCAGAAGAAGGGTCTGTCCCATGATTGGGTCAGAAGGAGGGGGTGTCACACAGCCAAAGGCTTATCTCCAGCCCACGGGCAGGTCGGCAGGCCCCCCTCTGGACCACAGCTGCACGACAGCCCACGTCCCACTCCCATGGCCTGCCCTTTAGAGCTTGCTGGGAAATCATCTGGGGAACGCAGGCCAGGTGCTCAGAGGCCACAGTGGCCAAGACACTTAGGGCGGCAGCCCGAGGTCAAGCGGGGTCCCCACAGTGGATGTGGCTTTCTGGTGGATTGAGCCCCCCATGGTAGCGGAAGTCCCTCCTGGTGCCTGTGGACTCCTGGTGGTGGTGTCTCTGTGGTAATGTGGTCTCCCTCACGCCTGGCCAATCTACCCACAGCAGATATTTAGAATGGGATTCTCGCTGATGGCATATTCTTCCACAATCTGCCACTCTCTGCCTCTCTGTCACTGACAGAGCCACTGTCACTGCCTGGGCCACTGACATTAACATTTAAGTCTTTATTAATGTCCCACAGATTTAAAAAAATGGGTAGACAGATACAGAGAGAATCAACAAGAATAGGGTATAAATTCTGCAAAACAGAACTGAAACTCAAATAATGAAGGAAATTATATTTCACATGAAAAAAAAAATGACCACACCAAAAAAAAATAAAAGGGAGAGGAAATAAAAAGCAGCCCACATCCCTCTCTGCACACCTGGGCTGAACATGGAGCTAAAGAAAGGAGGCCACGGAGCTCCCTGAGCCTGTGGGCAGGCAGCAGCTCTGAGCCTGGGTCACCCTGCAAGGGGCTCGGGATGGAGGAGCCAGCTGTCCATCAGCAGGCGCTGCACAGGCAGAGGGGCCGGCCAAGTCGCAAGCTGCCGCAGTCCGGCTGCAGCAAAATAACCGGGGGGTTATTGTGTACATGATACAGCAGGAGTGGGAGCCATTTATTGTAGGACAGGAGGGGTATATAGACATTCCACACAGCTGATCTTAATTAACATAAACTAGATACAGCAGTCAGCCAATCAGGAATCTCCACACGTCATGGCTGGCTGGTGTTACTTCACAAACCACTCCCTCTGGCAAAATGCCAGGTGCCATCTTGGCTTGCTTACAGACCCTAACAGCAAGCAGAGCCAGAGACCCGTGTGGACCTCGGCTTACACCTCTCAGTGCACCCACACGCACACACCCGCACACCTGGCTCCTGGTGGCGAGTCTGCATGCACACATCAGTATCTGCCACACACGTGCAGGGGAGTGATCCTAGGTCTGTCCCCCTGACACCCTGGTAGCTGGCTGGCCCGTCACTGTGGCTCCTGGGGTTGGTCTGACACTCCGTTCTTCAGGAAGCAACCAGGGCTCTTTGGAGACGTGACTGATCCAGGACCCAGGCAGGGAAAGAGCAAGAAAAGCCCGAGCACCCTGCTGGACAGGAACTTCGGGACGTTCTCACTGAGGGGTGGGGACGCGGCAAAGGAATGGTGTGAGGCGAGCCACGGACTTGAGCCCTGGGGGGCAGAACTAGAGACTGTATGTCAAGGGGCAGGTGAGCAGTGTCAGTGCAGAGGGGAAGAGACACCCTGCCATCCCTCCTGCCACTCCCTGAGGGAAGAGCAGGATGCTGGGACAGCGGCACTGTGCTGCCGTGACGAGGTGCTGCTGCCACTGCGTGCGGCAGGGGAGTCCAGTGGTCAGCGAGATGCACCCAGTGGCTCGGCATCTAACCAGAATATGTACTTTATGACAAAAGCGAGAGGACAGAAACCACTTACAAAATCATCCCAAACTGGAATAGTCACCTAATGCCACACTCCTGGCAGTCCCAGCCCCGTGAGGTAGCGTCCACAGACACACCCTCCAAATGAGCAGCCTGAGGTTCGGGAGGGCTGGCTGGGAGGGCTGGAGCCAGAGGCAGCCTCGCTGTGTCCTCATGGTGCTGGGCCTCTGCAGGAAGCTGCGCCAGGGCTGCTGGGGGGGGGCTCTGGACCCCCTTTGACGGATGGGGACAGCTGTGACATCCCTGAGTGCCCTGAGCCAGAGCCCTGTCTTTCCTGCTGCTGCAGCTGGACCTAGCCGAGGGCAGGTGCCGCACTCAGGCCAGGTATGCGTCTGCTTCCGGTAGGTTGAGTCACCTGGTTCCCAACGCTGTGGCTCATCGATGGGGACCCACTGCCCTCAACACGGGTACTGTCTCCTCCTCCGCCACCGTGGTGACTTTTGGAGCCTGGGTGACTGCAGACTCACCGGCTTCCTCCTCTACTTGCCGCTGCAAGGGATGAGGCAGGGTGAAGACCTGCCTTCAGGGCCCCACCCCCAGCCTCCTGGTTCCCAGGGGCACCCAAGTCCATTCAAGAGATCAGCATGGCTGCAAGATAAGGACCCAGGGCCACTGACCAGCTGGGAGACCCCTCCCACCCACCACCGGCCTAGAACACCAGCCCCAGGGGTCGGGTGAGCCTTGATACCTGCAGCACAACCGTCTCACTGCGCTCAGAGCCTGTAATACAAAGACAGCGTCAGGAGGGGCCAGAGTCCCCCACCAGGGCCCACAGGCCCACAGCAACGGGGTGGCAGCCAGATCTTGGGCCTCTGGCTCTGTGGCCTTTCCCCAGAGAATGACCTTTTCTGAGACAAGGTGAGATGGTCCAGGGACGTAGCTCCTTACCAGGCCTCATTCCCGGGGTCCAACATAGGAAAAACAGGCCCTGGCCTGATGCTATGGCTTAGACGGGAGGTCGCCCCCAAAGCCCATACGGGAGACCATTCAGGAGTGTTCGGAGGTGAGACGGGTGATGGACGCTGATCAGAGCATCGGTTCAGGGGTAAGGGTTCACTGCAGGAGGGGTGGGCAGGGGTGCTGTTCCTGGTGAGCTTGGTTCTGCTCCCTGGTTCCAGGTCCGGAGCTGCTCCCCTCCCCCACACTTTCTGCCTTCATGTTCTGGCTCACTTTGGGCCCAGAGCTGTGGAGTCAGCCACCTGTGTTCTGAGACCTCTGAAACCATGAGCCCCAAATAAGCTTTTTCTCCCTCAAAAATAGTTCTTGTGAGATCTTTGGGTCACAGCAGAGAAAAAGCTGCCTACCCCGCCTGGCACACCCCAGGCCACGGCTCGCTGCAGCCCCACCATCACCCTGACAGCAGGGACAGCACTTCACAGAGGAGGCCCCGTTCCCAGGAGCAGAGGCCCTGGGTTGGGCTGAGAAGGGGGACCGGCCACTCCTGGCCTGCCTCAGTGCCTGAGGCTCCCATATGGCCCTGCACCTGGGAGACCCAGGGGTGAGACACAGATGTCTGACCCGAAGCCCGAGCGTGTGGCCCACCTGGCCCCTTGGCTTTCTGTGGGGTGCCTGCTCCCCTGGACTGTGCGCAGGGCTGCACACTCTGCGCTGAGCCTGGCACAGCTGAGGAGGAGAGTGGAACGCTGGCCAAGGGCTTGTGAGTAGGTGGACAACGCCTGGGCTGCCCAGTGGGGACACAACCTTGTCTTCGGTGGCCAGCCACCGACCCCCAGCCCCAGGCTCTCCCTCCCCACAGGCCCCACAGGCAGATGGAGGCCAGGGCCCCTGCTCCAGTGGGCAGCAGATAGGACCCTCGGGTCCCCACAGGGAAGCCGCCTGACACCTGGGCCCTGGGCAAAGCAGGAAACCCAGCCCCCACCGCTAACGCTGCCTCGGAGAAGAGCCAAGAATCCCGGGGATGTCCTGGTGGCTGCCACCCAGGGCTTGTGGGGACACAGTTGTGGCGCCCCTGAGCAGCCCCTGCTGGGGCCCTAACCCTGACAGAAAGAGCAACACTGCTTACCACACGGTCTTTTTCTCCTCACCCACACCATCAGGACGATCACCACGGAGAGGGGGAGGACGGACACAAAGACATAGAACCCCCGGGACAGGGAGCAGGAGACGTCCCTGCTGCTGGTCCCCGGCTCGGCTTCCATGGCAAAAAGTCCCCTGCACCTAGGGGACAGCAGTATGTCAGCCGAGGCCCTCAGACCCCAGGAGGGTCCTGCTCTGGGTGGCTCAGTGCAGCTCTGTGGGTGGCAGCTCTAGACTGTGACCTCAGGCTTGCCCCACACGCCCAAGCCCTTTGGGGAAGATAGAGGGAGAGAGACCAGGGAGGGAGCCTGAGGTGGAAATGAAAGGAAAGCCCTGGGGAGTGGACGAGAGTCAGATGGGCAGGGCCTGCACCCTCCCTGGGGCAGTCAAACCTCCACCACAGGGACCCCGAGGACCAAGGTCGGTACTAGGGCCTGGGACTTGGCTCAGGAGCAGTGGGGTCCTCACTTTGAGAACTGCTCCGTAGCCCCCCGACCTGGACACCCGAGACCCAGGCCCACGGAGGTGGATGGTGAGCAGCTGCTGGACCCACCTGCACCTGCAGGAGCTACAAGGGCTGTTCCAAGGCTGCGTTCCAGGCTAACGTGGCCTGTGTGGGGGGTGCAGGCCCCTAGCTGCTCTGCTGGTGACAGAGGTTCCACCCAGTGTGGGACATGAGGCACTGCCTGCGGGGACAGGGCCCTCGTTTCCCAGGGGAGTTGGAGGAGCCCCTTCTCCCTAGGGCAAAGACGAGACCCCTGGGATCACCTACGTGGTCCAGGGAAGACATTGGTCCAGGGTCCCATTGGGAGAGAAGGTCCCCAGTGGGCAGTTGGCACACACTGTGTCCTGGCTATCTGTACCTGCGGGTGGAAAGGGACAGGCAGAGGGGCCATGGGCTCCAGGCCAGGAGGGAACTGGGCTTCCCTGGGGCGGGGCCTGGGGTCTGTCTCTTCTGGGACTTCCATTTCCTGAAGGACTGGGTTATAGTGGGGATGGTGTTTGGAACTGTCCTGGACACCCAGAGCAGGGAATCAGATCCCAGGGTCCCCTGGGCCTTCCTTCCATAAGTGATGTGGGTGGTGCCCTGGTCAGACACCGGGCGGGACCTGGGGGTCACACTTCACACTCAGGGAGAAGAGTGCACTGACCACAGGCCACCCCATCCACCTGGGCTCCCCGCCTGGTGTGTGAGAGAAGTGGGGGGACTCAGGGCCTGAGCACGAGGTGAAGCCACCAGGGCCCACTTCCCCCTCTGCTCTCCCCTGCTGCAGGGCTTCCCTCCTTTCTTGCTGCCAGGACAGGGCTGGGAGGGTGGGGCCTGGTCTGGCCAAGATTTCTGTCCCTTTAAAGACCTCCAAGCTGGTCATGATGTCCAGGGCATCAGGGACTCAGGCAGCAGGGTCGCTGGGAATGAAGGTGAGTTTGGGGTAGACGCCTCCGGCTGGCTCACCTCTCCTCTGTACCCTCTGGCCAGGGTGGCAGATGGTGTGGGGCAAGCACATGATGCCGTGCTCCCTGTCCTCGGCCTCGCAGAAGTAGCCGTGGCGACCGCCGCACACCGTGTCCTGCATGCTGGAGCACTTCTGCCTGGTGTCCAAGCCCAAGGCTGGAACCCAAGAGAGCCTCTGAGAGCGAGGAAGCTGCCAGGGCCAAGGAGTGTCCCTTCCAATGGGAGGGTGGAACCGGACAGCTCCGGTGGGCTAGGGGCTCGGCCCCAGGCCCGGGGAGGGCTGGGGATAGGGAGCACTCGGGGCCCCAACTCTGCCTCAGCCCAGAAAGCTGCCAGTATCTGAGGTGCTGGACACAGAAGGCCAAGGAGGAAGAGAGACCACAGGGCGCATGGCTGTGCAGATGGGACCCCAGGGATGAGGAGTTGGGACATGCGACCCTGAGAACCTCCTCACTGATGGAGGCAGGCTGGCCTGTGGCTAGGTGGGGATTTGCCCCCCCGGCTGGTGGTGCCCTCATGAAGGGCCAGAGCCTGAGCTCAGGGAGGCCCAGGTGGCATGACAAAGGGGACACGGGCCCAAGGGTCCCTTGCAGGCAGCTCCTGCAGGGAGAACCCATGGAGGTGGGTGTGCTGGGGCAGGCAGCTGCTCGGCTCCTACCTGGGTCACAGACTCGGCAAGGCAGACACCGGCTCAGGCCGTTGGGGTGGGCGGTGTGGTCGTCGGGGGGGGGGCAGGGTATGCACACTGTGCCTGTCAGCTCACTGCAGGCTTGCTTCACGTGGTAACCTGCAGCCCAGGGTGTCCACAGCTTCTCAGCCACAGGGGGCCAGGCGGGAGCCCACCCCTCACACCCGCCTGAGCCCCAAGCAGGTGTGACACCAACCATAAGGACCCTAGGACACTGCGCTGCTCCCCAGCTCTTCCAAGGCTGGGCCTGCGTTGGAGCAGGTTGCAAGTTCTGGCAGAACATGGGGCCTCCTGGGACCTCACCTGGCTGTGGTCCTGTCCCCCTCTAAGCCTCAGCCTGCAGCCATCCAGGCCAGCTCTGTCCCCCAGGACCACACTTGGGTAGCAGAGCAGCAAGAAGCCCACGGTTTGAGGAGCCAGGCTGCAGAGGACTGCCCCGACTGTCTATGCCCCTGGGCCAGGGGTTTCATGCCACCCTCGGTGTGGCAGAGGACAGAGGCTCCGGGAGCTGGGCTCAGGGCTGCTCCTACCTGGGTGCACTTGGGGCAGCATTCGGTGCCCACAGGGTACTCCTCCTCTCTGCACAGGAACTGGGCAAGGGCACACGGGGGGGATCCCAGGAGGAGGAGGAGACACAGGGCCTGCAGGAAGGGGACGGGCATTGGAGAGGAGCTGCCCCGCTGCCATGCTGCCCCGTGGGCTCCGCCAGGCTGTGCATGTCCTCGATACCCCTCGGTAGAGTGGGGAACAGCACTCTAGGGCTGGGTGGCCCTGGTAGGGCTCAGGGAATGACCTGAGAGACCCTATACAGCCTTGAGTGGAGTGGGATTGAACACTCTTCCAGCCTCCATTCCCCTGCCTGACCATGTGGGACCCCAAGAGCCCCATACCTCCCTCAGGAGCCACGGGTCCCACTGGACAGACACCCTGCCAGCCTCCCTGCTGGGCTGGGCTAGACCTGCTGCCCCTGGGGAGGTCACACCCTGGGGTGGGCAGACAGGCTGCTCAGGTTCCGGGAGAGGGTGGCCCTGCTAGGACCTTGGGCTTACCCATCTGGGCAGGCAAGAAAGCCACCCTGACAGGAAGCCAGTCCCCGCCTAGCCTTGGACTCTATCTGCCCAGCCAGTCCTCGCCCAGCCCTTGGGCTCTATCTATCTGCCCTGAACACACGTGGTGCTTATCAGCAGAAGAGCTGTGGGGAAGATCAGCTCCACTTGCTCCAGGGCCCACACAAAGACACGGCTCACTCGGCTGCCAAGAGCCCCGGGAAGTACCCATCCCCTTGGGGCTCACCCCTGCCCCCAACCCCAGAACAAGGGCAGTGCCCAGAGACCTGGGTCAGCTCCAGGAAGCTGAACATCTGGGACACAAAGGCCCATGTGAGCTTGGGACCCAGACATGGCCAAGTGCAGAGGCCAGGGGAGGGGACACAGCTGGGGGCGAGGAGGGGTTGGGAAGGCATGGGGACAGAGAAGAGCTTGAGGCCTCACCAGCTTCAGGGCATTGGCTGTAGGCTCCTGGCGCCACCAGGGAAGCCCCCAGCCTGGCAGAGGCTCCATGTCCCTGGTCAGGGCTCCTCAGGCCCCTAGGCTCAGGGCCAGGACTCGCGGCCTTCCTCATAACCCCCAACATCTGAAAGAGAAAGAAACTAACGCTGTCAAGTGGGAGCTCCAGTCCCCGCCAGAGCCCTCTGCCCACTGCGCCCTGATGCAGGAGTGACTGGTTGGAGGGGCCAGGGTAGCTTCCTGCAGAGAAGGGAGGGTCTTAGCCCATGGAGAGGACCAAGCTGAGGTCCCATTAAGCTCAGGGTGGGCCTGCGGGAGGCAGAAGTGGGCCAGGCAAAGCAGAGGGTGTGGACACTGCTAGGAAGGAGCCGGCAGGCAACCCATGGGACAGGAGCCTCAGAGCCACTGAACCAGCCTCAGGGGTGCCTGCCGCAGTCTGGCTGGGCACAAATGCCGCAGTCTGGCTGGGCACACAATCACGAGCCACCACACAGCTTGTAGATTCAAACAGCAACTCTTTATTCCCGAACTCACACCAGCCGTATACAAACACGTTCTGGGGAAATCCACGTTCTCTGCCCAAATCCACGTTCTCTGCCCAAAATCCTCCACTGGGCTTCTGTCTCCCAAAATATACTCTGAATCCCGTGAGAACTCAAGGGGAACTCAGGCAGCAGGATACGCCCTATTCCCAGCAGGAATAATCTTAAACCTTAAACCTGGAACCTAAACTGGGAACGCCCTAAACACGATTATCTTAAACCGGGAACACCCTAATCCGCCTTGGTCCTTGAGCAAGGTCACCTACATTCAATGTCACTGCAACGTGGGGTACGCTGGCAAGGAAATTGTCATACCTACTTGGCTAATGGCTCCCAGCAGGTGCCCAGAAAGTCCTCTCCTGCCCCGTGCCCAGCCCCCTCTGGGTGTCCTCCGGAAGCGCCCCCCAGAGAGCGCCTACCTTTCCAGGCCCACCGTAGCTCCCAGTGACATGAGCTTGAGGATTTCCTGCTGCTGGCCTAGTGCTGTGAGTGTGCTCCCTCCAACAGGCCACTCCCCCCCACAGGCTCCTCCCCACACTTCCTGCCTGCTCCTTCCCAGCACAGCTCTGGAAGGGGTGACTCTCCATCAGCACCTGGGAGCAGGGTCCAGCCTGACCCCCTTGCCATCCTTGAGCGGGCCCCCACTCGTCCCCTGGGAGGCAAGCAGACTGGGCAGTTTGGGCTCGGTTGGGGGCACGGAGCATGACAGAGCCTTGCTCAGGACTCCCATGTGGAAACTCCACCAGACCCTGACCTCCTCCCCACTGGGCTGCACTCCCCCACTGCCACCCTCCAAGCGAGGGGCTCATGAGAGGCAGCCCAGCAACCCCTCAAGGTCCCTCACCCCATCACATTCATGCCTCCCTGATGGGCCCTAGCACCCCTCTGCTGACCTCATGAGGTCAGTCAAAGGTGGCTCTCCACCTAACAAGATGAGAGGCCACTCAATGAGCCAGTCTGCAGGACCCTCGGCCCTGGGCTGACCTAGAGCCCTTCCAGGTCCTGAGTGGTCCAAGGTCCTTCTCCAGGGTCCAGCCCCAGGCCCTTCTGTCCCCAGAGGCACTATCTCCCACATACCCCTTTGTGCCTCCAGTCTGCAGGAGGACATTCCATAAGTGCCTAGGCATAGAGAGTTGAAGCAGAGCCCTGGGGACAGGGACACTGCTCTAGGAAGCTCCCAGCATCACTGGCTGTGGGCACCGGGGTCAGCTGGGGTGTCCAGATGTCCCAAGGAGGACTTTCCCCTAACAGAGGACACACTGGCTGGCAGGGCCACAGCCACCAATGTCCTCATGGTCACTACCTAACTGCACATGGTGGGTGAGGAAAGCCGGGACTGAGGAGGGACAGGCTTGCAGGGTGGGTGGAGCAGAGCAGACCAAGGGGCAAAGGTCTCCAACTGCCTCGAGGCTGAGTGGGGGCAGACAGGAGCAGGGTGAGACACCCCCAGCTCCCACACCCATCTCACAGCTGGGCCTGGGCCAACTGTTTCCCAGGCGCTTGGGCTCTGCCACAGCACATGTGGGGGTTTCCAGTGAAGGGGAAGGGGCACCCCCTGCTCTTCCAACCCTAGTGAGCCCTGGAGAGTACATAGTGGGTTCTGGGCTGCAGGGACATCCCCAGGCCCCCAGGGACACTCTTCAATGAGGCCAAAGGATTCCTCTGAGGGAGATAAGGGCCTATACCTGGTCCAGCCCCCAGGGCCCCCACCCAGGCCCTCAGTCCACCACACCCAGCAAGTACACCCTCAGAGACCATCTCATCTGCCATCTCCCCCAGCAAGTGGGGAAACTGAGGCACGGTGAGGGCCAGGACCTGCACCCAGCATGCAGGCAGGAGGAGCCACCGAGCTCCTTGGCCGGCCCAGCACCCATGCCGTCTGTGCTCGGATCTTTGCTGCTGTGCCACCTCTCCCCAAGGCCTTCTCTGATTGCTGTTTGAACCCTGTGCCTCTGTGGGAGGCTGTGCCTGCCGCCCCTCCCCACTTGGGGGCAAAGTCCGGCAGGGCACGAAGTGGAAGTGCAGGCCCCGGGCCAGCTCAGTCCCTGGCTCAGTCCTTCAGCATCACCATCATGCTCAGGGCTCTGGGGAACAGACTGGACCCAGCTCTTCCCTACCCAAGGTGGCCCACAGCCCTAGCTGTCACCTGCTGGGACTCCCCACCCCCTTCCACCCTGGCCCACAGGAATCAGCAGGGAGAGGTGGGACTTGGGGCTCCCTGGGGCTTCTTGGGTTTCATGTTCCTTGTGGGTGGCCCAGGAGTCCACTCCCTGGGCCCTCCTTCCTGTGTCTACAGGAGGCCTGCTGGCCACCCACCTCAGCACACCCTCAGGGCTGGGGTGAGGCAGGTGGTCACAGACACAGGACACAGGTCTCCCACCAAGACCAGGCCGAGCTACTCCCCACCCCAGCTCGGTGGCAGCAGCAGGAATCCAAGAGGGCAGCCTCCCAGAGCTGAGCCCCTACTGCCCAGTGCCCTCTGCGACCCAAGTCTCCAGGGTGCTACTGTCTCAGGTGTGTCATCCCCAGATCGAGCTTCCCCACAAGAGAGTCCAGCAGCCTGTCTGGAAGTCCCCTGTGACATTGCCCCTTTCTTCTTGTAGGGAGTATCCGGGGAAATGTGGGTGTTTGGAACCCACGTGGTTGAACGGGGTCCTGGAGGGTGTGAGGATGGGGTCCTGAGGCACCCAGGCCCCTCCCCTCCTCTGCCCCCAGGCCAGCCTCCACCTCCCTTGCTCTGTGCAGCCCAGGATGCCTGCCCAGTGGGGCTGAGAGACAGGCCTGGCTCCTCCCTCCTGGCCCGGTCCAGTGAAGGAGCGCAGTCTAAAGGTCAACTTCTGGTGCTGCGGGCTCTGGTATGTGCAGCTAATGCCACCTGGGGCTCTGGAGGGGAGATAGGTGCCTTCAAGGTGGGAGGGCAGGGGTGGAGCAGACAGAGGTACTGGGGTCCACCCTGAGGAGGCACGACTAGTCCTCGACCCTAAGAGGGGTGCTTGGTGCCCATGGGGGCCAGAGCACCAACCCCCTCTGTGCTGGAGAGACTTGGTCCAGCCTGGAGGCTGTAGAGGAGGATGGACCAGGGTGGACCTGGCAGAGAAGTCCGGCCACCCAGGTGGGAACTGCTGAGAGACAAGGCAGCCTGCAGAGGGCAGCTCCAGGATGTCCATAGCGGACCGTCCAGCTCCCACAGCAGAGGGTAGAGGTAGACAGAGAAGCTGACTCTGCAGAGGGACGGGGGGTGCAAGACACATGGTCAGGAGGCTCTGAGAGCTGGGGCAGCCTGGGACTTCCCAGCGGTCAGGCGACTGCGGGAAACCCAGCCTGTTCCTCACGGCGGAACGCGGTGACGCAGGCCGGTTCCCAGCTGGGGAACCCAAGCTCCAGGTCAGGACGTCTGCCAGCTCGGACATCTCAGCTGCGTCTCAAGCTCACCTTTTCGGAGACCCTTGGTCCTCCTCTCCCTGCTTGTGCCTTGGCAGGAACTGGGAGCCAGGGACCAGCCCCCCCACCTGCCACCTCTGGGCTCCAGGATCCCACCTGCAGGACATTCCCCAACCCCCTGACCCCAGGGCAGCCCTCCACCGGCCCTGGCCCCACCTCTGCTGCTCTACTCTCTGGAGTCCCCGCAGTCGGCTGTGACTCCAGCCACACGCTGCCCTCTCCCTGACCTCAGGGGCCTCTCGCGGGAGCTCCTGTCCCTGGCCCCTGGGCTCTCCTCTGCTCAGGCCCCACTGCCACGCCCGCTGCAGGGCCTGCACACTCCCCTTTGGTGAACACCCATGCTCCCGCAACCCAGGTCGGGACACAGCCGTGACCCTAGGTGCCAGACACGACCTCCTCACATGGAGGCCCAGGCCTTCCTGCCCAGGGGGACCTGAGAAGAGGTTCCAGAGCCAAGCAGCTGCTCCACACCACCCCAGGCAGCTCTGGGCGCAGGTGGAGGCGCTGGAAGGGACCCCAGGTCAGGCTTCTCCTGCCTCCTTACTAGACGTGTGGACTCCTGAGCTGTGGACAGGACCTGGGCACAGGGGAGAGCCACAGATCGCTGCAGCAAGGAAGACTTTTTGGGCTTCGGGGCCCCTGGACTCCGAGTTGGGCAAGCACAGCCAGCTGCCCTGTGCCCAGGGGGACGGTGTCCCTGTGGACAGAGGAAGAGAAAGCCACAGGAGGAGGGCCAGGACAGCACAGAGGGGAGTGTCCCCGACCAGCTGCACAGCAGGGACCCACCCGAGGCAGACTGTGGCCTGGGACTCCCCGCACGCTGTCAGGGTACTGCCCACTGGGCAGTGATTTGGAGGTAAGTAGGGAAGGTTTATAAATCGTGGCACAGTCCGGTCCAGGAAGATTCATGGGAGCCAAGGGGTGTGTGCAGGAGTGCCCACTACTGCCCAGGGCAGCACAGGACCCTGGAGACAGCCCAAGTTGTTCTCGGAAGAGGAACTGGTTCCTTTCGCTCCAGCTGTGCTGGGGTTGCAGCCTGGGGTTACCCTCCTACCTCAAAAGCTAGAAACAGAAAATATATGAATCAACTGTTTTCAGAAATTGAGCAACGTGGGCACGTGGCCTTGGGAGGAACGTCCAAAGTCAAGGGAGCTCTGGACTGCACCACCTTGGCCCAGAGCAGCCAGGGGGAGTCGTGCGGGGTCCAGGTGCTCGGGACTGCTTAAGCAGCATTCCAGAAAGGAGGGGACCCCAGAGACCAGAGGGTCCTCTAGTCCCAGAGTCTCCCAACTGCTAGGCCCCGCGGGCGAAGGATGAGCCACAGAGCTGCCCATCCCCAGGAACTCAGGGCAGCTCCAGCCCCAGCAGCCACTGTGGGAGGCCGTGGGGACCACTCAGGTGGTCAGTAGAGACCCCGCAGTGGCCAGTCCTTGGAGGGCAGCCAAACTGTCCCTAGAGCAAAGTCACTGGAGATCTGCTCTAACAAACTTATTTTTTTTTTTAAAAATCCACAAAAGATCAAGGTGAGCCGCTAACTGATGTCATCTTTTAAATGGAACTCCACCCTGGGGCCAGGTTAACAGAACAAGAAAACAGCGTTCGCCACAGAAGCCACCCACAGACTAGAACCCAGGGAAATGTAACCAAATGTCAGCAGAAATAGGCCCCGAAATGACAGCGATGATAGAACTGTCAGACAAGGACCCTGAAAGAACAATTAAAACAGACTTTGAAGAAAAAGGTCAACAGGATGAGAGAAATGGGAGTTATTAAAAAAGAACTCAGTGAAACTTCCTAAAACCTGAAATGAAAGTTATGCTGAGCCGGGTGGTCACACCTGCCATCCCAGTAACTCGGGAGGCCGAGGCAGGAGTATGGCAAGTTCCGGGTCAGCCTGGGCAACTTAGCAAGACCCTGTCTCAAAATGCAGAATGAAAGGGGCTGGGAGTGTGGCTCCGTGGTGGAGCACCCTGGATTCCATCCTCAGTAACCAAAAAAAAAAAAAAAGACAGGTAAACATGCATAAATTAGTGTCTTCGTGCCGAGTGTGCACACGTGTTTTTGATGGCTGCTGTAACAAAAGCCCCCAGGGGGGTGGCTTGGAGAGCGCTGTTTATCATCTTGTGGTTCTGGAGGCAGGAGGTCCAGGATGAGGCTCATGAAGCAGGGCTGAGCATCCTGCTGTTACTGCCTGCTGTCTGCC
>NW_026000102.1:7504937-7521740 GCF_001458135.2 Marmota marmota marmota
CAGCTCGGACATCTCAGCTGCGTCTCAAGCTCACCTTTTCGGAGACCCTTGGTCCTCCTCTCCAGGACCAGTCCTCATGGCCCCAGGGAGCATGTGACCTGTGACCTTCATCACCTCTCTCAAGTCCCCGCCTCTTAGGACAGCTTTCCCTCTCCCCTGTTGAGGCCTCCACCTGCCAACACCAGGTGGACATCCAGGAGGACATGGGCCAGTGTGGAGGAATAGAACCGTCCAAAATGAACTTCAAATAGAACGAAGAAGAAGCGGCACGTCCTCGAGGAGCCCCTGGACCAGGTGGGGCGTGGACCACCAGTGGACCTGGAGTCCTCCGCCGCCCCCCCAGGAAGGGAGGGAGACCACCTGAAACAACAGCAGCAGTGATTTTTCTAAAGCCAAAGAAACCCACCACCCACCAGCCAAGGACAAATACAGGAATGCACAGCCAGACAGGCGACAGGCAAGCGCTGAGCACAGCACTCAGGCCACTTGCACACCCAGAGCCGAGATGAGATGAGGCTACAGGGACTTCCCCACACGGCCTTGGAATTCTGCACACGGTGCACCCGCTGGTCAAGGATGGAGTTAGAGGAAGACACATGACTTAAGCGCAGAAGCTGCCGCGTCACCTGCAGACTTTCATTGCAAGTAAATAGACTTTCCTCAAACACAAGTGAGTTGCCACAAAAACACTGCTAAGCTGGGCTTCTGGGCTTCAAAGTATGATGTTAAAGAAATGAAAGGCAAACCACACGCTGCGGGGGAATGCAGTTCATAAATCTTGTATCCAAAAAATATATATATTTAACAAACTCTTACAGCTCAATGAGAAGAGATGTCAGTCAGCTTTCAGTACTGTAAGACGATACCTGAGATAACCATCTTAAAAAGAGGAAAGTTTTCTTCTGGCTGGAAGCTTCAGTTCATGGCCGATTGACCCTGTTGCTTTGGGTCTGTGGTGAGAGTCCCTCATGGGATGACCACGTGGCAGGGGAAGCTTCTCAGCTCATGGCAGCTGGGAAGCAAAGAGAGAGCGGAAAGGCTGGGGTCTCCATACCCTTCCACAGCACATGTCCATGACCCAACCCTCTCCTAGAGGGTCCCAGCTCCTAAGGTCCACCACCTCCCTTTGGCACCACCCTGAGGACCAAGCCTTGAGCATGTGGCCTTTGGGGGCCATTCCAGATCCAAACAGACCATTTTTTTAAATAGGCAAAAGGTTGAAGAAGACACAGAGAGAGCTCAGGACACTGGCTCCACAGGGTGGGTGAGGAGGGAAATACGAATCAAAGCCACCGCGACACACCCACGTATGTGTCACAAGGGTGTGGCGCGGGGGAGCCTTCAGGTGCTGCTGGTGGAATGTAAAGAGGTGCAGCGGCTTTTAGCGATGTTCTGGCAAATTCTCACAGACCCACCTTTGTCTGAGCCAGCGATTCCACTCCTCATATGCAAACAAGCAAAGGTGAATGACTTGTGGGAGGAGTTTGCAGCATCCTGATTCCTAACTACCGAGAACTGGAAACTTCCCCAGAGCCAGCCGCAGAGAACAGGTTAACCACTGACCCTTTGCTCAGCAGTAAGGGAAGAGCGAGCTGTGGGCATGCTCAGTACCCCGCAAGAATCTGGATGCGGAGCCGAGTGAGGACGCCACACGCCAGGCAGCCGGGCTGTGCTTATGTGAGACCAGAGAGCACAGCCAACAGAGCACGGTCCATGCCCGGGCTGGGCACTGGCTGGGACGGCTGAGCGGACAGCACGGACAGACGGGACAGCTGCACCAGACCTTATGCCCACAGCCCTGGCAGCTGCAGGTGTGCAGGGCCGGTTCTCCGGAGGCCCCTCCTTGCCCGCCCAGGACACATTTCACAGACCCCGGTGCTCCCGTGTGTCCTCGCTTCATTTAAGGGCGCCCACGGCCCCAACAGCCTCTCTCCACCTCAGCCCTCCTCACAGGCCCCACCTCCAGGCACCTGGGGTGAAGGACACTTCAGTCCACGCTGTCTCTGGTCAGACGTAAGTTCCCTGAGGACAGGGCTTGGACACGGGGGTCCCTCCAGCAGAGTGCCTCCAGACACCCAAGCGCACGTTCTCCTGCTGACATGGGTGCAGCTTTGGTGAGGTGGTTGGCTAAGGGGCTCGCACACTCATGCACACGGGAATCCACCGTCAAACACACATGCAACCCACGCAGGAGATGGCAGGTTCCGTTTGATGTCTGTGAGAAGCAGCCTGTGCGTGAACATGTGCCTCTGAGTCCTCAGAGTGCTGGTGAGCTTCCAGGCAGGTCGAGGGAAGTCCACTGGCTGTCTACTTTCAATTCCACATCTTTTGAATATGGTGCCTTCTCAAGAAATAGGCCAGCAAACATGGCCCTGAAGGCCTGGCCACCAGGCAGCCCCAGGGGACACACAACTTCCCCGTCAGGGGCTCAGGTTGGCTGCACAGCCCATTCCCACCCCTCAGCCACAGACTAGGTGTTCAGTCCAGCCCTGTGCCCAGCGGCCACCTCCCAGGCTTGTGCCCACCGGTTCAGCAACACAGTATCTGCCCACATGTGGCACATGTGGCACGTCCCCACAGGAGTGACACCACATGTAACTGTGCTGTACAACCCCACTCCCAGGGGGCCCTGGACAGGAGGCCCACAGACACACAGGGCAGACAGAGGTCAGGGAGGCTGGTGGGGCTGTAGCCGGGCTGAGGAGGAAGTTCTGGAGATGGACGGTGCGGTGGCCACACTCTCCAGTGGGCTTCAGAATGTCCAGATAGGAGGTGCCAGACAGCTGGTCATCTCCTCTGTGGGCTGAGTGGACGGAGTCTGGCAGGGGGTGCCTTGGCGATACTCTGGCCCCTCCCTTCTTGTTCCAGTGAGTTGACCTGCTGGCCACTCACCTGGGCCTGCCAACTCTGCCCAGCCTACCCCATGAGCATGTCCAGTGCTTCCAGAACAAGGACCAGACCCCCACACTGGGTGTGTCTGAGCAAAGGGGTGCTATGAGACTTCAGAAGAGCCGTCTGAGTCCTGGGCAGTGGGGACATCCTGCAGCAAGGCTGTTCTGCTCATCCCCAGGCCTGAATCCTGGGTTCCCAGCAAGGTCCTCAAGCACCAGTGCTCAGAATGCCCCTGAACAAGATACGTGGTCAAACTGGGCATGGTGACCACACCAATGACCCCAGTGACTCAAGAGGCTCGAAAGTTTGAGGCCAGCCTCAGTAACTTAGCAAGACTCTGTCTCAAAATAAAAAGGGCTGAGGCTGTAGGTTGCATAAGCAAGGCTGGGTTCAATCAGTACCGTTAAAAAAAAAATCTGTCATCAGGAACCCCAGTACTGCTTGCTGGAGCAGATGAGCTTCCTGGGGCCACTGGCCTTCTGTATGACCAACCGCCCTATTGACCAGGAAAGCAGAGAGCTCAAGAAGCCACAGCTGAACCTGGCAATCCCTCCCTGGCCCTGACCAGAGGCCCCAAGTGGAGCTGGGTTGGGGAGGAGCTGCTCTGTGAAATGTCTGCCCCCACCCCCACCTCAAGGGGAAACGGAAGGCCCCCAACCAGCTGGGCCTCACCTTAAGTCCAGGGCTCCTCGGGCTCCAGGAATCGTGCTCTATCAAGCCCACATGTATGGGGCACCTCCTATATGCTGGATAAGGAGCACAGGATGCCTGCCAGGCCGCCCTGCCCTCGGAGGAGACACGCTACTGGGTGAAGGTGATGCACCCTTAACTAAGAAGGTACAGCTCCGACCCTGCGGGCTGGAGCCCACCTGGCATGAAGGCACAGGGACGTCAACAGACAGCCACAGACAGCTCGGGTGGTCACCCACTGCTGCCCCTGCCTAGCCTCAAGCCTCAGCCAGGGCACAACCTGCACGGGGAGCTCCATTGGACCTGGGGTTTTCCCAGACAGATGACTTCCCCGTCTGGGTCTCTGCCTCCCAGACCAACTTCCCAGAATCTGCGGAAATACCCGCCCAGACCTGGGTTTCCTGCTATCCCCTCCGCCACCCTCAGCCAGGTGCCAGAGTGTGACCCCTGGTGGCTGCTGAGAACTGTGCAGCTGGGATGGACCCAGACCCCTAGGACAGTCCACCTACAGCTTCTATGTGAGACTCCAGACCTCCAGTCCTACCTGCTGTGGAGGCTGCAGGACCAGGCCAGGAGCCACCAGGGGGCAGCAAAACCCAGCCCTGGCTCCCCAGCTGTCAGTCTGGGAGTTCCTTGGGTGGGGCTTCCAGTGTTGGGGATGGGATGGGCCCCACTCTCTGGGTATCTTTAAGGACATCCGACTCCCCCCAATGCAACCAGGGGGAAGTGCAAGGGCTACCCTGGGTCCTGATAGTCAACAGTGACACTGGGCAAGGCCAGGAAGTTGAAGAAGGCAGTGCTTACACAGGGAATAAGGAAGAGACGGTGTCGGGCTTGTGTGGGGTAAAGTAAGTCTCCTCCAACACACCTGGGGAGAGATAGAATGGTCCCCAGCTCAGAGCCTCCCTGAGGGTCTTCCTGGTCATTAGGATCCAGGGATGGTGCGGGGCCTTCACTACAGGACCCAGGAAGAGGCCAGCAGGGGAGGGGTCCAGCCCAGGAAGTCCTTGGCACAGGGCCACTAGGGTATGGACAGGGTTCCCCACCTCAGAGGTTGCAGGCAGCTTCAGTGAGGGCCAGAGATTCAGGCAGAGGCTGCAGATCAGCATCTTTATTCAAACTCCGTGGTGCTACAACTCTGAGACACACACCATGCCCACAGCCCTCAATACCCAGCAGACAGCCTCTGCAGGCCCCCCGGCATAGCATCTCCCACCCAGCCCCACTTTAACATAAAGCACAGAACCTTTGACCAGCCCGGAAGGAGCAGGATCCAGCCCCTGGCCTGGCTGAGAAGGCTGTGCCGGGGCCTCCCCACACACCTGTCCCTCCCGGAGGGCCTGGCCCAGCTCCCCTGCAGGCACAAGAGACAGTATGCAGCCTTCCGAGCACACAAAACCCGGCCCCAGGACCCCTTCCTTCAGCATGAAGTCTATCGCCCTTTTGAGAACTGCTGTGCACCTGTACACAGGATGCACTGCTCGAGCCCTGCCCTGAAGCTGGGCACGGAACAGGTGGGGAGCAAAATCGCTGCTGTGAGAGAAGCCATGTCCCAGGCCCTCTCCTCTGGTTCCAGGACCCTGGCGCTGTGGTTCACCAGGCGGCCGCTGGGTTCCCTGCGGCAGAGGCTGCTCCGGCGCGCTATCAGGGCGTGCCAGGTCTCTTGGGCAAGGCGCTCCTCGGTTTCCTGTGCACTCCGTGCAAGGAGAGGGTTAGAAGGCCTCGCCGCTGCGGCGGTCAGCTACAGAGGGAAGGGGGCCGAGCAGCGGACTAGAGGAGCAGGAGGCCCGCAGGCGCGCACCCTGCCCAGTCAGGGCAAAGCCCTGACCACCACCCTCGGCCAGTCTGGGCGCGAAGGTCACCTGGGACGCTGCTCCTCGGCCAGATCAAGCTGTGATGGTGCCCGGAGGGGCAGCAGGCGGGCAAGGAGTGCCCGCGGACCCCGAGCTGCCGCGGCACTGGACCACACGGGAGGTCGCTGTCGGGTTCTGAGGGCTGCGCTAGCGGGCCGTGGCCAGAGGTAAGGCGCCTTTATAGACCCGGAGGCCGCGAGGAGGCTGGGGGCGTGCCTGGACGCTTTCTCACGCCCAACAGCCAATCGGTGGCCAGGGAAAGACAACGCCCCCTCCCCCCGCTGAGCTGGAATCATAGTGCGCCCCGCCCCCATCAGGTGCGGGAATGGGTGAGCCGGCCGGGGACACGTGGGTCACAGTCTGCGAGGCTCCCTGCCGGGAGTCCAGCCCGCCAGCACCCGGCAGGGGGTCCCCGTGGCCCAGCCAGGCGCCAGAACAGGGAAAGTGGTAATCCCCTGGGCCTGCTTCCAGAGCAGCTCCTGGCCCGCCCTTAGCGTCCCGCCGGCCGCTATCTGGCCATCTGACCTCTCCTTTGGGGTCTCTTCACCTCTGACTGGTCTTCCCAGCCGCCCCACAGAGGCGATCAGGCTACAGAGTGACAGGACAGTCCCAGAAATGTCTGGGATGGGACGTTTACACCAGACCCTTCAAGGAGAGGCTAGAACTGTGGCTCCCAGAGATTCCCACCCACCTCCTACACCTCTGATAGTGCAGGCCCCAGCAGCCAACTCCTCCAGGGAGCCCCCTCTGCCTTCCTCCTCCAGGCTGGTGGTGGTGGTGGTTGTGGTGGTGGTGGTGGTGGTTGTTTTGTGCTGGAGTTTGAACCCAGGACCTTGCACATGCTAGGCAACGGGCCCTACCACTGAGCTTCACCCACAGCTCTTTTTATTTCCAGACAGACTCTCACTAAAATGCTAAAGTGAACCGGAATTTGTGATCCTCCTGCCTCAGCCTCCAGAGTAGCTAGGATTGCAGGTGCACAACACCCCCAGCTTTGGTCCTCATATTCTAAGGTTGTCATTGTAGATGCTCCAAATTCCTGGGAGCAGGGACCCCAGAGCCCTCCACTCCAGCCCCTCCCATGACCTGGTGATTTAAACAGCTGGCCTCAGAGAGCCTCTTCCACTGGCCCCAAAAGGGGCAGTGCTGTCCCACATCTCAAGTGAGGAAGCTGAGATGAGGGAGGAGGTCTTCCCCAGGTCTCAGCCTCATCATGTCCCTCTCTGTCCCTCACACTGAGGGGCAGGGTGGGGGGCTGGGTGGGTAGGAGTGGAAGTGAGTGGCAGACGTGACAGGCGAGGCTTGGGAGCGAGGAAGTGCGCCAGCAGTGCGACACGCAGGCCAGGAGGCGCCGCCGCACTGTCCACTGAGTCTGGCTTGGGGGTGGCCAGGTAGCCTGTGGCTGCTGCTCTGCTGGCCCCGCCCACCTGGAGACCCTGAATGGCCAGGCGCCTTTTGTGGGAGAGCAGCTGGCGCCGGCCCTTTATGTGGGGCTGTGGGAAAGTCCCCGAGCCAGCCTCTCACAGCCTCTCAAAGCTGGGATTATCTCTGGGCCTGCAGGACACCCTCTCAAGGACCGCCGCCCAGCAAGGATGGGGGCAGAGGCACCCCACAGAGGCCCTGTCCGCCAGGCTCTGGCCCCAGAAGTCCCTTGGCCACCCTGCTCCCTGCTCCACCGCCCCACTTGCCAGACTCAGAAAGGCCCACCAGGGCAGGCAGGACTGCACAGAAGCCCGGGCTGCCTGACTCTCCAGGCCGGGCCCTGTGGTGGGGGGCATTCAGCAGAAAGGCTTACTGGGGGCTCTCTTCCACCCCACCCCCAATGCCATATGTCCACAGCCAGGAAGACCCCAGGCAGGTCCTGGGCTGTGGTCAGACACGAGGTGCTCAGGGCTAGAGGCCTGGCAGGGAACTGCAGACTTATGTAGCACCTACTGCATACAAGCTGAACAGGATGTACATCTCTCAGCCCAGAGTCTTGAGTGGGGCAGGACCACACTGCACTGCCTCCCTGAAATGACTCTGGCCTTGCCCTGGCCCCTTGGTCAGACTCCAGGCAGTCCCTAACGTGGACCTGCCAGGAAACGGAAGGCAGAGGGAGGCAGAGGCAGAGCGTTGGCAGCGCCTGGCTGGGGCTCCAGAGCCCTGGCCACTGGGCGCCCAGTCTACCCTGAATCCTCTGTGTACCCTTGGTACAGCCCCATTTCACAGCTGCAGACACTGAGCCCCAGAGAGCCACGGCCCTGTGCCCGCAACCCTCCCCACCAGGCCCTGCTGTGGCAGGGATGGGGCGGAAGGCAGGTGTCCCTTTAGCACTCCTCTCACACCTAGCCATGCCAGGGCCAGCGAGAGGGGACAGCGGGGCTGTGGGAACAGGAAGGCACTGGAGGGCCAGATGTGCAGCCCCCAGTGCGGTTGCCCGGGAGCTGCTTCCCGGGGCCTGAAAGGCCGCCTAGGGGAGCCCCCACCCCGCCCACTGGGACGACTGCTCCCCAGATGGCCTCTGGGGCCCCGAGCTCGGCACACAAAGCCCAGGCAGCCCCATGGCGAAGGAGTTTGTTGCCGCACACGCGCCTTTTGTGCAAGATGAATGTCCTTGGCAGGGGGCGGGGTGTGGGAACCCACCCTGAGCAGGCCTCCCGCCCAAATTCCCCTCTGGAAGGGGGGCGGGCCTGCGGCGGCTGCCTGGAAAGCTTGAGGAGCCAGCACTGGGCGCGCTGCCCTGGCAGCCTGCAGCTCTGCCCGGCACTCTGGGCCCTACGTGGGGCTTCAGACTGACCAGGCTCCACGGCCATGGACATCTCGGAGGCCCCCTCCTCTCCCTCACACAGAGAAACAGGACCCAAGGCCAGCTGAGGGCTGCCACTCTCCTCTAGGTGGGGTGGGCTGCCCAGGGTGTGGGGAGTGCTGGACACTGCCCAGGGTTCCTAGGGGAGCAGGACCTTCTGGATCTGCGGGGAGACCTTCAGGGCCTCTTCCCCTGCTTGAGGCCAGACCCATCTCAATGCTGGGGGATAAGGCAAAGGTAAAGGTGGGGCCACTGACAGACCTCAGGAGTAACCAGATTGAGCTGGACTCAGAGCCCCTCCGCTGCCCAGTAGCTCACCCATTCCCTCCACAACGCCATGCCAGCCCCAGACCAGAGTACATGGTACTTGGCACACAGTAGCTACTTAATAACACGAGCGATTACTGCCCTGCTAGGTGGGCAGCTTGACCGGCCTCCTCTGAAGCTCGGCCTTTGTGGTCCCAGAGCTGACTGGCCTCTAACTCCCTCCACTCTTTCCATCAGACTCAGGTCCCAGAAGACCCCTGCCTGTGGTTGCAGGGAGCACCAGTTCTGGAGGGGTCATGAGTGTGGGTCCTCCCTTTGGCCACCACCAAGACTCACCGAGGTGACCTTCAACATGGGTTGGAAACCCCCTTCCCCAATAGCTGGCTGTGACTGGACAGTGGTAATGGGGTCGCCAGACGTGGGAGCCTCTGTGGGTGCCATGTCCCAAGAGAGTGTTGATGAGGGGTGGCCCCTTATGCTGGAGCTGAGCAGGGTCCTGGTCCTAGGGGGCCAGGGGAGGGGCTGGGAGATCAGGGATAAGTGCTCCTGCAGGCAACTGATGGGCCACAGGAGGGCCTTGGTTCTCTCAGGCTCGAGTTCTCTGGGCCTCTCTTTGCCTGCCTATGCAGTGGACAAGATGATGCTTGGCCTCCAGAGGTGGCCACTCCACATGGATGATAGATTATACCCATATGTAATCTCCTGGGTCCCCCCCAACACCTAGATGGCAGAGGCTCATAGGCAAGAGGGTCCTCCCACCCATGCTGGACAGCTAGCTGGCAGAGCTCGGATTCTGGCAGATGGGGACTGGCTGGGTGGGGGCAGTCCACCAGGCCCGTTGCACTGGGGGCTCCAACACTCTGCAGGCCAGTGGGATAAAAAAAAAAGGGGGACTTCCAATGCTGGAGTCCACAGCTGGGAAGGGCCTCTCAGCCCTCCTGCAGGCAACTGGTGGACTACAGGAGGGTCCTTGGTTCTCTCAGGCTCAACATTCAGGTGCCATTAGCTGCTGCTACCCAAAGCCCTCATTGCTGCCTCTGAGCTGCTCCTCGCCCTGGATTCTGCCACCCCCCCCCCAAAAAAAAAAAGCATATTTGTTTATGGATACTTCCAGTGACCCACCCAGGCTGGGAAATGCCAGGCCAGCCCACAGGTAGCTGGAGTGCTGGGGTGGAAGGTGACCCCTGCCAGTCTGGCAGGGAGGGCACTGGGCTGCCTCTCCTTAGGAATCTGTCTTCCCAGGGCCCTGTGAGAAGCACTTGAGGCCATGTGAGGGGTGGTCAGCACACAGGTGAGCCCACCCTCCATCCTTTCCTCAGGGCTGACGCTGCCCACCTACCCCTACCCAGAATCCACTCCAGCCCCCAGCTGGCAGCCTCGCCTCGAATTCTCTGGGCCTCTCTTTGCCGGCCTGTGCAGTGGACAGGATGATGCTTAGCCTCCAGAGGTGGCCACTCCACACGGACCGGCTCCCAGCGGCCACAGAAGGGAATGTGGACTAGCCGTGGGGAGCGGTCAGCCTCTACAGGCTCTCTGGCTTTTGGGGGAAAGCAGCCCCAGCAGCCGGGGAACCGCCTGGCTCTGCTCCAACTCCATCTTATTTATGGATGCCGACATTTGAGTTGCATCTCATTTCACAAGTCAGGAAACACTCTTCTGCTTTGGGTGTTTGTTATCTTAAAATGAACAAGCCATCTCTGGGGTGGGTAGGACAACCGAGGGGCCCCGGTGCTCACGCCTGCCTGGAAGCTCTACCTGCACCAACTCATTTGGTTCCCCTCCGAGGGGCCGACCCTTGTCCCCACTGGACAGGTGAGGACACTGAGGCAGGGGCCGGTGAGCCCCGCCCACGGCCGCCGGTTCCCACCGTGCGGGCGCGGGAAGCGTGCCTGCTCCCGGCATTAGTGCCGGGGCCTGCCTCTGAATGAGTGGGGGCGGCGGCGGGGGGCGCGGGGGGAACTCCCAAAAGACCATCTGGCTCCGCGTTATAATAGAGCAATAAAGGGCTCGTCTGCCTTTCAGGGGGTGGGAACGAGCTGCTCTCTGACACCGCGGGGTTTTTAACCAGCTTGGGACGGCGACCCGGCCCTGCCCCGGCGCGCGGGGGGCGGGCGGCCAGGCGTGGCCACGTGGGCCGGCGGCCCTAATCCGCGCGCCCAGAGAGCCCGCGCCTCCGGCTTTCCCACCGCCGCCTCCGCGCGCCGCGAGCCCACCCCACGGGGCCCGCGTGTCCCCGCGGCCACTGGGGCAGCCGGCTGTGCGCAGGGAAAGCCGAGGCCCTGGAGGCCAGGCTGATGGAGGCTGGCGTCTGCATCCCTGGGGTCTGGAGCTCAGTCCC
The DNA here is from genome assembly GCF_001458135.2 of Marmota marmota marmota. Lineage (NCBI taxonomy): Eukaryota > Metazoa > Chordata > Mammalia > Rodentia > Sciuridae > Marmota > Marmota marmota. The sequence goes on from NW_026000102.1 coordinate 7,515,766, forward strand.
TCCGGAACTTGGGACCCGATTTGGCGGCAGAAGCTGGGAATTTTCAAGTCTAGCCTGGGATTTCGGGCTGCAGTGCGTAGGGCACCCCCACAGGCCGAAGGAGACTCTCTGAGCTTCAGAAACACGAGTCCCAGCTTCATGGCTGCCCCTGGAGCGGATGGAGCACCCTGGACAGAGCCAAGGGGATGCCAACCCCAGCCCCATGAGACCTGGAGGCACCAGGCCCAAACCCCAACGGCCAGTGGGCTGTGGGCCGCCAACCTGGGTGCCATGCCTGGGCTCTCGCACATGCTTAACTTTGGGGTTGAGACTGCTGCGGGTGTCCTGCCTGGTCCCAAGTCCCAGGCCCCAGGTGGAGCCTTACCCTAGCCAGACAAGCAAAGGGGTCTTGAGGATGGAGCAGCCTCTAGGAGGTGACTGTCCTCGTCACCCTCACCTCAGCTCTGAGAGCAGAATCACTGTCCCCCTCTATACCCGGGGAGCAAGAGCTGACCCTGGAATTCAGAGCAGCTCCTGGGAGAAGGGTGCAGACTCCCTGAATCATACCCATCAGTAGCAGGCCTGTGACCTGCAGCAGCTACTACGCCAGACGGAGCTAAGGTGGACCTTGGAAAATGGCGCACTGTGGTTATGGGAGTTCTCACTGAGGCCCTTCCCTGCTTAGCCCTCAAAGCTAGCTCCTCACCCTCAAGGGTCAGGGTGGTATAAGAGCAGGAGGTGGGCAGAGGACCTGTCCTTTAACTTGGTGGCTCTGGCTAGGTGCTCTGTGCAGTGCTGGGACTGTGGTACCTGTTTGGGCCACAGCAGCTGTTTGGGGTGAGGATGGCTGGCCTCCTGGGTCATCAGCTCAACTCAGCTGAACATGATCCTTCTGGGCTGAGGTCAAGTGGGTGAAATGACGGGGCTCTTCTCAGCCACCCCTGAGAGCACCTTACTACCAGCACCTCACTACCTAGAGCCAGCCCCTTGAGATCCAGGTGAGCCTGGGCCAGAGAAAAAGCCCATCTTGCATATAAACTGAGGCTCAGGAAGCCCCCGAATGTGTTCACCAGTCTCTGCAGGAGAGAGCAAAGGTACAGCCCAGCCCTGCCTGGACCTGTCTCCTTCACAAGCCCACCCAAGGCCTGATCCTCCAAAACTAGATTTGCTGTGGAGGAACGGCACAGAGTCAAGCTACTTTCAGGCTCTGCACCCCAGCTCCGTGCCCCAGTGCACCACTGAAATGTCACAGAGACTTGTGCAGGAAGAGCAGCCTGTGTCTTTACAGGCAGGGTCAGGGCAACCAGAGGAACTGTGGGACCAGGCTGTGCAGTTGGACCCAACCAACCCACATCTATCACATCCCCCCCAGCCAGCCTCGTAGAGGGAGGCTGTTGCCTGGGCACTGTGTGGCTCGAGGGTGCCCTGGGAGCCGGAGGCAGGTCTGGAAGGGGAGGCGGAAGCTCAAGGGATGTGGTCTCAGCAGGTACCTGCTCTCAACCTGGAAACTGGAAGCTTGGGAAGTGGCCGCCCAACGAAGCCGAGCAGCTGACCGAGGTGAAGTTCTCAGGGGGCAGCCTCGGTCTCCTCCTCTGCACAGTGGGTCTGATGAAAGTTGTCCTTAAGAGCACCTGTGCAGGTGCGAAGCCTTCCCTGGGCTCTGCATGTGCTGGGGGTCAGGAGTTGCTGGCTTCATCTGACTTACTGTGAAAAGGGGCCTGCCCAGCTTCCTCTAGGGGTGGGGTGTCTGCAGCCTGCCCTCTGACAGAGCACAGCCCTCCATGTCAGGGTGCAGAGACAGGGCTCCTTCCCCAAGAGACCCTATGACCTGTATTTTATCCTGGGGCTTGGGCATCCTAAGGGACTGACTGGGTCACCTCCAGTCGCAGCCCCCCAGCAGCCCCCCAAGCAGAGTCAAGCTACCAGCTGAGAAGCTGAAGGCCAGGAGCCAGCAGGCCAGCTGCTCCTCCCTCACGGCCTCAGCCTCCCCACCTACACAGCAGAGGCTAAGTTCCTGCCTCCAGCTGCCAGCACGATAGCCCAGTCCTGTAATCCAGCTGCTCTGGAGGCTGGGGCAGGAGGAATTCAAGCTCGAGGCCTTATAGTGAGAACTTGTCTCAAAACAAAAAAGGGTTAGAGATGTAGTTCAGTGGTAGAGCATCTGCCTAGTGTGTGTAGGGCCTGGATCAAACCCCAGCACCACAGAAAATAAATACCTTGGGGCTGGGGACGTGGCTCAAGCGGTAGCGCGCTCGCCTGGCATGCGTGCGGCCCTGGTTCGATCCTCAGCACCACATACCAACAAAGATGTCGTGTCCGCCGAGAACTAAAAAATAAATATTAAAAAAATTCTCTCTGTCTCTCTCTCAAAAAAAAAATAAAATAAAAAATAAAAATAAATAAATAAATAAATAAACACCTGCCTCTACGTGTTGCTAGAGGTGGTGCCAGGGGAGGAGGGCTTCCCCACTCTCATGCCGGGTCCTGGGAACTGTGGAAGTAGCACGGTGCCCAGCCGACCTGGGCATTCTGGGAGGTGGGAGCAGGGAACAGGGGCCAAATCAAGCCCTGAGCTGAACGTGCATGTGTGTGTAGACTCACACATATGAGCACACATGTGCAGGCACCAGTGCCTGGACACACAGAGGTGAGCACACCCGCATGTGACAAAGCCACACGCTCAAGCCTCCTCCTGGACAGACTTGACGACCTGGGTCCCTGCCCTCCTGACCTGTGACCTGCCACTCTTGTTTTGGAAGGGGCTCCTGGAACTCCACCTGGAAGGTGCTGACTTCCTTTAAGGACCCCCTCAGGTGCCACCCCACCGAGGGCGCCCCTTGGTTGTCCCCAGCTTCCCTCTCCCTCCCACCTCAGGGAGTCCTACCTGCCAAGGCCCACTGTGCTGGGGCCAGGAGAGCCCCAGGCCCCCCAGATGCCAGTGTGCTCCCTGGGGAGCTGCAGTCTGGGGTGTGTTTGTCTCTGAGTGCTGTGTGCGTGTGTGTACAGGGGTGTGTTTATGTTGGGAGCTCTTTGAAAACATTGCACAAGTGGCAAATGCTCATTTAAGAAAATACCAGCAAGAGTGCCGAATTCAGGCTCCTGATGGTGCTGGCATTCAGGGCTGTCCTCTCGTCGTGGCCAGTTGCAGTCTTTGCTGTGACTCTGTGGTGGGCCCACTCTGCATCCACCGAGTTACCTCCTACTTGTTAGGGTCTCCCCAGCCCCTTCAGCACTCCCCTGCCCACCAGTGCCTGGCCAGGCCTGTCCTCTGCCCAGCCCGTGGGCCCAGGCCTCTGCTATCCAAAGGAATGGGAGTTGGGGGAGACAAGAACCACCCCACTTCTGGACCCAGCTCCTTAGTCTGGTTCTCAAGAGGGGAGGGTACAGGTACTCAGCAGGGGGCCGGGAAGAGAGGGGCCTGGGTGTTTCCTCCAGGACCCCAGAGAGCACCCCAAGCGGGATGGGGCCACACAGCCGACAGTTCCCACACTCCATGCCCTGGGCAGCCTTGTCTGGTGACAAAGGGCAGCGCGTGCATCACTGGCCGCTTTTGCGCTGTGGCTACCCTTTGTCCTTCCATCAGGCCACCCGCCATCTGGAGTACAGGCTCCCAGCTCCGCTCAGTCCCACTCCAGGGTGTGCCTGGGGTGGGGGCTGGGACAACACCACCCCTCATGTTAGCCCCACACCCTCCTCCTCTCCCACCACCCGCTGCCGCTCAGGAAGGACAGAGAGCAAGTGCTGTGTGTTCCAACTCAGCCCACCTCCTGCATGGCCTCAGCCTCCTCTCAGGGCCAGCATGCCTGTGTAGGGGCATCGTTCCTGCAGGTAGCCATTCTGTACCGGGAGCCATCGGGTTGGCTGACCAGCAGCACACAGGGCCTTGGCAAGCCATTTGACCTCTGAGCCCTCAGCCCCATCAGGCTGGCCCAAGAAGCCAGAGGTCTGTGTTCCGTGCGTGGGCCTAGCACATGTGCAGCGACTGGGGACCCCTACACCCTCCCCAGTGCAGCTCCTGCCCGGAGCCCCTCCTAGGCCCAGGCAGACTCAGCACACCACTACCACATGCCTCCTGCCTGCTCTGACAGCTGCTCCCCCGGTGCCCGGGTGTCCTTTGTCACTGGGAATGGGTGAGTGATACTAGTCCACCTGGGGAAGAGCCCACGCCTCCGGCCTGTCCTGCTGCAAGCAGCTGGGTGCTGACAAAGAACCCAGGCAGGGCACACAGCACAGAACAGCTCCAGGGACACCAGGCCATGGAGTGGCCCTGTACATGGGGGACACTGTCCCCACAATCTGGAGAAGAGCCATTTCCCTGCCTCCCCTCCCCCTGAGGAACTTGGCTTTCCGTCCCTTTCAGGCAGTTTCTACCTACTGTCCCCAAGCTCGGGTTTGTGGGGTCAGAGGAGAGAAGCCTGGAGCCGGTTTCTGACCCTCCTAGGTCTGCCTGCTCCTCACATTCCCCACTGGAAACCAGGAGCAGGGATCCAGGAGCAGAGGCCAGGGAGGCCAGCACTTCCACGGGCCCAGTAGCCCCGCCTACTCCACGTACTGCTCCAAGTCCCTGAGAACCACAGTCCAGGCTGGCGGGGCAGGGCAGTGTGCCTCTGAGCAGAAGGCAGGATGGGTGTGGCAGGGTCTCTCCCAGACCAGCACTGTCTGCAGGGTCCTGTGCTGCAGGAGGGAGTTGGTGGCTCTTCAAATAAAAGTAAATTGATTCCTTTTTCTGGTTGTGGCAAAATACCCACAACATAAAACCTATCAATCTTCTTCTTTTTCCCATCTTTTTTTGTTGCTTTCTTTTTCATTTTCTTTTTTGGTACTGGGAATTGAACCCAAGGCATTCAACCACTGAACCCACCCGCTCTTTTTTTTAAGACAGGGTCTCACTAAGCTGTTGAGGCTAGCCTTGAACTTGTGATCCTCCGATCAGCCTGCCCAGTTGCTGGGATGACAGTTGTGCACCTCCGTGCCTGGTTTAAGTGCTGCTCTGCACTGTAAAAACACTCGCGATGTATCGTAACCATCACCAATGTCCATTTTCATCTTTCCAAGTGGAAACTGTCCCCATTAAACACTGGCTCCCCATCTCCCTCTAATCCTCCAGCCACCATTCTACTTTCTGTCAATTTGGTGACTCTAGGTCTTTCCCACAAATGGAATTATACAGGACACTGAGGAGAATGTCCTCAAGGTCCAACCATGTTGTAGCAGGTGTCAGAGTTTCCTTCTTTTTAATGGTTGTGTAATGTTCCACTGCATGGCTATAATACATTTTCTTTATCTGTTCACCCACCAATGGAACTTGTATTGTTTCATCTCCTGGCTTTGGCAAATAATGCTGCTATGAACATGGGTGTAAAGATATCTTTTTGAGCTCCAATTCTTTGGGGTACAGAACCAGAAATGCAAGTTCTGGATTACATGTGCTGCTGGGATTGAACCCAGGGCTTTGTGCATGCAAGGCAAGCACTCTATCAACTGAGCCATGTCCCCATCCTTTATTTGGTAATTCTATGTGTAACTTTTTGAGGAGACTCCAAACTGTCTATCACAGCATTACATAATTTCACATTCCCACCAACAAGAAGTCCTCCCCTGGTCTCCAGAGCCTCTGGGTGCCTTTCTAGGGTCTCTCCCCCCACCTCCCCAGTCAGCCTGGGAAAAGGGTGGTGTTGTCTTGTGGGTTGTGCAAGGTGGCTTGGGTCCTCAATGCTGGATGCAAGCATGCCTGTGCTGGACTAGTAGGTCTTGCCAGGAGGTCCCATGTATGTCCACAGTAAAGTGCACCCCTAAGTGACAGGGGCATCAACTCCAGACAGCCTGACCCACCCCAGCTACCAAACCCCTCAAATTTTTGAGTTTTCCAGGGTGGGGGTTCTGAGAGTTGCAGGCAGGACAAACTCCCTCCCTCCCTCCCTCCTCAAAGTACCTCCCATCCAGAGCTGCTGGGAGCAGATGAAGCAGAGGACCCAACGCCCTCCACCCCGCCCAGT
>NW_026000102.1:7524115-7526157 GCF_001458135.2 Marmota marmota marmota
GCACGCTTGCCTTTTGTGAAGGCGGAACTCCAGGTGTATCCTCATAGGAAGTACTCAGCCTACTGGGGTGCCTGGACCACGATCTGGTGGTTCTAAGGTCCACATGGCTTCGATGTCTGGTGGAGGCTCATAGTGGGCTGTTTGGGGAGAGGGGTCTCCACTATGATCCTTAAAGGATTCCTTTGTGTGGGTGGGTGCACCGTGGGATGATTTTGTACTTAGAATTTAAACTCTTCCTACCGTGAGACCCCATGGACTGCTCTGAAAGCTTCTAATAAAATCTATCAGATTCTTCACTGTCTGTGCCTCGCATATGTCTTTGCCATCCACGGGGGCAGGTCTTCAGCGGTGAACGGGAGTGGGCACTACTGTCATATGCAACCAGAGTGGGGAGGAGCACTTGCCATCGGGCTTCTGAACACAGGAAAAAGGGCTGGGTCCTGGCCGAGGGAAGGAGGGAGAGAGGGAGGAGGGGTGCAGGGAAGGAAGGGAGGAGAGGTAGAGATGCAGGGGAGGGGCAGGCCAGAGAGACTGGGACCTGCAGAACTGTTGACTCAATGTTTCTGCCCCAGTCTTTCGCTGGCTCCCTGCAGGGTGAGGTTTGGGGGCAAAGAGGGCTCTGTCCACAGACAGAAAACTGAGGACCACAGTAGACCTCTTGCTGCAGCAAAAGGGGCTTGGCTAGTCCACAGGTGATTCCCTGTGAACCAGCTGACTGCAGAACCACGCAGTGCTAGCCAGGAACCTAACAGGGGCAATCCTCTGCCTCAGAAGGGCACCTATTTTTAGGCAGGCCACCACATGTTGTTGTGACTCTGCAGGAACCTAGAACCAAAAGCCACCAGTCTAGGAAGGAGCAACGTCTCCACAGATTTTCTGAATGACAAGTCAGATGTGGGCCCTGCCCTTGCCCTTCCCACTGACCACTTCTACCCCTCTCCACCTTCCACTCCTACCCACTCTGGAGGGAATCTCTAATGGGGCACCTCCCAGGCTAGTTCAGTGCCTCTCGGGGTCCCTGCCCAATCTGGGGCTGTGGTGGGCAGAGGATGGGAGGTCCCTATTCCTTCTGCGTGTTTAATGAATGTGCAGCTCTACATGAAGGTAAGAGAAAAGGCCACCACCCCGTGGAGTCCTCCAGAATGCATGCCTGAATCCCACCGTGACCAGAGGCAAGTGAAGCCACCTTAGGCCTGCTCTGTCTGCCTCCAAACACTAGGTTCTTTCCCAACACACCAGGGCCTCTGAGTAACACCCTTCTCTGAGGTGCCCCCAGTGACTCACCCTGAAACCCTGCCTCCACAGGTATCCCTGTTCCATTTGGGCTGTTTCCTCAGCTAGTTCCTTCCAGAACCCACCTTGCCAGAAGGTGCCCTCCTCTGGGTAGCCTCCCTGTTCTCTGAAGATTGCCATTTAAGAGTATACCATCTCCAGGTGGGAATGCATGAGCCACTCTGGCAGGGGGCTCCTTGATGTCAGGGTCAACTCTTCCAGTTCATGTGGGACTTTAGCACTTAAGATCCCACATTCTGAGGAACTGGATGCAGGGGTGGGGCACCCTAGCAAAGACCACAAACATTGAGACGTTCACGGACCGTGGACCCGTTCACCGTGAACACCTGCAGGGCCAAGCTCACACAGGCAAGCACCAGATCCAGGTGGCCTCTTGGAAGTGGTCTCAGCGGGCTTATAACACTGGAGTTAACATCTGGCCATCTTGAGGAAAGAAAAAGAACATTCCAGATGTTCTGTAGATGCTCCACCTCTGGAGGACAATGGCCCACCCCTCTGCAGACCGCGCCGGCCTCTCAGACCCTGGCCCAGGCAGGACTGGCCCCTGCTGGCCCTCCGGCCCAGGCAGACGGGGCGTGGCCTGGACCTCATTAGCATAATCTATGCGCGGGGGCGTTTAGCAGTCAAATATATGCGCATATATCTCCATGGCTGATGAGGCTGGCCGGGCACTTTCAAAATGGCGGAGTGCGGAGCGAGCGGCGGCGGGAGCAGCGGGGACAGCCTGGACAAGAGCATTACGCTGCCCC
>NW_026000102.1:7527252-7544769 GCF_001458135.2 Marmota marmota marmota
GGCCTCCGAGGGGTGCCGTGCGCGGAGTCACCCTGTGGGCGAGGGGCCGCCAGGACTGGCGCCCAGACGACCCTCGCCGCCGTCGGGGGCTTCTTGAGGACTTGAAAGATTTGCTGCCCGCCTCTTGCCCTGTGGATGCCCTCAGGGACGGCGCAGGTCAGTTTGTGCCGTCCTGTGGCCGTCCCCGGAGGCCACTCCGTAAATCCTTGAATGAACACGTGTGCTGCCGAATTCTCATCTCTTGGCAAAAGTTGGGCGGTCAGAGACGGACTCCCACCCCCGCAGCTGTTGCATCTGGGGCATTGAGAGCATTCATTGCTTCTCTGTTCTCTGGTCACTTTGAATCATGGGCTTGGCGCATCAGTCTCTCGAGGTGCCCTATCCTGGGAGGAAGTAAAACGCAGTGACCTGTGCTGACTGCTTACCTTGCGGTGTGCTCACTAGGGGTGGTGATTCCGGAGGGCTTGACAGGGCAGACATCGGAGTGCGGGAGAAGCATTTTAAGGGACTCCTGATTGGGCTTGGAAGTGAGGAGCCCTCCAGAGGCTGAGTCTTCCAAGAGCTTCTCCCCTCTTGGGCATATGCCCTGAAAGGCTCTGTGGACTTACACTGGTGAGGGTGCTGTCAGTGGGAACAAGTCCACTAAATGCATCTGAAAAGCTGTCGAGATCAACTGCAGGTGTCACTGGGGGACAGCTGGGACAACGGGGCTCACTTCAGGAAGGCCTGTGGAAGGTCCTGCTGCCCAAGGCCAGGCCCTGGGTTTCTTGGCAGAAGGATTCCTAGGGGATGTTTGTAGGGTTGGGCTTCACTTCTGCTCTTTGAGAGCTCCCCCCAGGGTACAGGTCCTGAGTCTGGTCTTAAAAGGACAGCTTATTGTTTGTGAGGACAGACCCTTGTTACTGCAGCTAGAGGGGGTCACAGCTCATGGTGGAGGTCCTCTGCCCAGACACTCATGAAGCCAGAGTGCTTGTCAGCAGTGTTGTGTGACCACAGGCTTCTCCCATTTCTTCTTCCCTCACCCAAGTCTGTGGATCCAGGAAACTCAGCTGCTCTGTGTTCTTGGCCAGCCCTTTCCCTTTCTTGGATGGGGACACCAACGTCAGCTGGGTTGATTCACCTCTTTGGATGCAACAGGGACACTTTGTTTATGAAAATGTCCTTGAAGTTTTGTCTTCACTAAGTTTCTGCAGGCTGTGGGGAGGGTTCCTAGGGGGCATGTTGGGCAGGAAGGGTCCCCAAGGAAGTGATGTGCACCTTGCTTTCCTGCCCTTCCTTGCTGCCCAAAGTGGAAAGCCCTGGCAGGAGAATAGTTCCTGGGCCTGAATGGACCAGAAGCTGTGGCTCTGTGGCTCTTCATGCTGAAGAGGTCATGGGTGACTGAACCTTTGGGACGCTCCTTCCCAGTTGTCAGGCTTTGCTGCGCTGGACTCGAGAGCCCCAGTGAGCAAACGTCTCTGTGTCCAGCCAGCCCAGCTTCATGCTGGTACTCACAGTGTGCAGGAAACCTCACCTGGGTTCTGATTCCAAGGGACCCTGAGAATGGATGGAATGCCCCACACATGCCGGGAAGCACTCTACCACTCTGTACCACTGAGCCACAACCCCAGCCCCTGGAACATCTTTTTTTTTAGTACTTCTGTTCCTCTCAGGTCCTTAGCCAATCTGAGTACAAGAATTTCCTCCCAGCATGAAACCCTAAAGCAGAAAGGGAGATGTCTGCCTCTGGGTGCACTTGGCTATCACTAGGTGTTTAGGAAATTTTAATTTTAAACTCTGATTTTGATAGTGACCCAAAGATGTAGGCTGACACATCCAGAAGTCTTTTGCTTAAAGAAACTCACACTTGACCATTCGTCCTAACAAGCGGGCCTGGCACTACCAGAACATTTTCTCAGGTGCATGCAGACAGTAGGTAGAATTCACCAACAGGTAGGGATCAGGGCCAGAAAGCAGCTCCTAGCTCTGGTGGAGCCACCCCAAGCCCCTGAAGTCACCGAAGGAAGTCAGACTCCACAGGTCAGTCTCTGTAAGTCTCCAAATTCTCCTAAATGCTACATGCAACTAGACGCTGAGCTCAACACCAGGAAACTGGGAAACAGAAGAGGCCTCTGTCCACCAAGACGCACTTCAGGGGAAGCCACGAAGCCAGGGAAGGCACTGTTAAGGATGAGCCCAGGGCTGGGGATGTGGCTCAAGGGTAGCGCGCTCGCCTGGCATGCACAGGGCGCTGGGTTCGATCCTCAGCACCATATAAAAATAACATAAAGATGTTGTGTCCACCGAAAACTAAAAAATAAATTAAAAAAAAAAAGGATGAGCCCAGCTGCCCTTACAGGCAGAAAAGAACTCTCCAGGTTATGTTACAGATCTGAAGGCCCGTGAGCAACCAGAGCAGAAATGAAAAGACCAGACCAGCTACAAAGTGACCTTTACTGCATTATGGCACCTTGACAGCAATGAGGCAAAAGCCCTCACCAGGAGAGAAAGAAAACTAAAGTCACTGTCAAAGGGCTGTTTTGAGAAAATACTAATGGATCACAGGAGGACACTCAAGTCAGCACACAGATTTGGAAACACGAAAGTCTCTGCAAGCCACATTTCTCCTTTTAACAAAACCAAGCCACGGCCTCTGAGCTCACCACAGGCGGTCTGCTGCAAGTTGCCTGCCCCAGTCCTGTGCCTTGCCACAGACAAGCCCATGCCTGCTTTAGTGCAGGTGCATGAGCCTAATCTCCACTGGCCCAAGGTCCTGAGCCTCCTGACCCCTCCCCCAACCCCCAGTTTTGGTCTGGGCCTCAGAGAGTCTCACTAGAACACTGGCCTGATTCTCGCCTCTGAATAAACTGTTTTTAAGAGACAGATGGGGCTGGGCTGTGGCTCAGTGGTAGAGTGCTTGCCTAGCATGTGTGAGGCACTGGGTTCAATTCTCAGCACCACATATAAATAAATAAAATAAAAGTCCACCAACAACTAAAAACCAATTTAAAAAGAGAGAGAAAACAGATGATGCAAAGGGGATGAAATATATTTTAAGAAACTCATCAAAAGTTCCTACAAACTCCCAGATTGCGGATCCTGCTTTTGGTGTTAGTTTTAACTCATATCAACTGTAGGGCACTGGGAGGGCAGGCAGGCTGGTTTCTACAAAACACAGTCCCACCTCCACCCAATGCCCAGTCCTGAGAAGCCATCAAGGTGAGGCCTTGGCTTCCTACTCCCCATCCAAGAGGAAACAGAAGGGGTCAGGATACTGGGGGACAGTCCCACAGGGAGGGACTGTCCCCCAGCATCCTGGTAGTTCTTTTCCCCCTTCCCTGTTCTGTATACATAGAGATTTTAAGTTCTTGTAGCACCAAATGCCTTGCCAAGACCCCAGTCCCAGGAGGAGGCTGTTCACTGAAGTGTCAGAATGCCAGGAGACCTCATGGGAGGTCGGACCCCCAGGTTCCCTCTGCCTGGCTCTGAGTATTGCTTAGTTTGTGACTCTGCCCCTTGCAGGTGGATCCTTGACCAAGCTGGCCTACTATTCAACCGTGCAGCACAAGGTGGCCAAAGTGAGGTCCTTTGACCACTCGGGAAAGGTGAGCCTGCCATGGCTGCCTGGGCTCAGGTGGCACCATGGGGCGGGGTGGCTGCTTGCTGAGGTCCTGGCTTGGTGCTGTTGCTGCTTGTTGGTTAACCCTTTGCTGCTCGCAGAGGCACCTCAGCTGTCCTGCAAGTTGCAGGTGTCTGTGTCCCCACCCCCCCACTCCTTGCTCAGTTTCTCCTCCTGACCTTGTGTTTCGAGGGGGCAAAATTTGATGTATGCAGTTGAGGGGAGAAATAAAGAATGTCCACGCTCTTCTGCCCCTTTCAATGCTGTATTCACTCAAATTACTCAATACAATTTCACTCTATAAATTCTTAATCAAGAAAATGACAGTTTTTAATGCTAGGCACTGCAGTAGACATAATCAATTCACAGCATACAATTCTAGATTAATTCTAAGCACTGCAAACACACTTAATCACGACAGGCTAATGACAGACATTCCCTCTGCGTGCTAAGTTCAAAAGTCTTAAGCCTTAGGCTTTATGTCCAGCAGATGTACACTCACTCAGACTGTGGTGATCAGGTCTGGAACTAAGGCAGGCTTCTGGCATGGAGTGGACGGCTGGTTGAGGAGAGGGTCGTAGGGAGAAGTTGCGGCTCTCACCAAGGTCCAGATGAGGTGGTAGAGTTTGAGAGTGGTGAGGACCATACAGAGGATAAGGAAGGATGACAAGTGATGGGATGTCAGGTCTTCAGCAGGCTCTCCAGCCCGAGTGCATCCTTGTTTCAGCTGGCTGAATCCCTGCTCATCAGCTCTATTAGTTATACTAAATTTGGGGACTTTTGACCCCCCCCCCCTTTCAGTCCTTATCAGCTACCACCAGATTTCTCAGTGACATCATTTACTGCGGTGAGAAACATCTGGTCTGGTGGTCTCCACCCTGATCTTCTCGCCCTTTCCTCTTATCAGGCGAGGGCAGCCTGCCAGGGGCTTCACTCTGTTTATCAGGATGAGGGAAAGTGACTTGTCTGAGGCCACATGGAGGGCTCTGGGTGTGCCTGGTGAGACTGCAGGTTTCAACTGGAGTTTTAAAAATGGAGTTGCTTAGGCTCAGGCCTAAGGCCATCCTCACACCTTGGCAGCATTACTTGCCCTGCCCCTTAGGGAGCATCCTTCGTGGCTGGGCAGCTGGAAGGTCTTGGGCCCCTTGTTGACATCAAGCATCTTCCACTTTACATTACCTCCATCTCAGCACCGCTGGGGCTGGGATGCTCAGGGACCAGGGGGGGCTTGTGCTGTACCCCATGCAGATTGTGACTTATCTGCAGGATGCAGAGCAGGACCACGAGCCACCCTACGAGATCTCGGTCCAGGAAGAGATCACGGCTCGTCTGCATTTCGTCAAGTTTGAGAACACCTACATTGAAGCCTGCCTGGACTTCATCAAAGACCACCTGGTCAACACAGAGACGAAGGTCATCCAGGCGACCGGGGGTGGGGCATACAAGTTCAAAGACCTCATCGAGGAGAAGCTGCGGCTGAAGTAAGTGGGGCCCAGGCAGGGACATGCACCACAGTGACTTCTGTGGTGTGGCCCAGCTGAAGGGGCCTGGCGTAGGGCACAGCTGGTGTTGTGTGTGGCACTGCCTGGCTGTGGCTGCTGCCAAAAGCAAGTCTGCCCGGAGGGTGGGAAGCCAGAGCACAGCGCACCAGGGGGACCTCCTGAGCATGGTGGCTGCTCTGCTCCGTTGTCCGGCAGATGCACTGTGGATCCTTGACCAAGGATCACAGGTGTCCCTCTGGGACTGGCACTGCCCCAGATGACTGGGCTCTTTCCTTTTCAGAGTAGACAAGGAGGACGTGATGACCTGCTTGATAAAGGGGTGCAACTTTGTGCTGAAGAACATCCCACAAGAGGCCTTCATGTATCAGAAAGATTCCGACCCTGAGTTCCGATTTCAGACAAACCACCCCAACATTTTCCCCTATCTCCTGGTCAACATTGGCTCTGGAGTCTCCATTGTGAAGGTGAGACTCCCCAGAGCAGACCAGTGGGCAGTGCAGCAGTGGCTTTTTGGGAAATGCATGGTGACAGGCAGCACTGGGTGTGTGGCAGACCTGATGTGCCACAATGAGGCCACCAGCTCCAGGCCCTGCGGGTGGAATAGTCGAGCCCCCGCTGCCAACATCAGTGCCACCTAGACTTTGCCGTCGAGAGCGTGGTCCCTGTGGCAGCTCTCCAGGAGGGGCAGGCACAGCCCTGACCACAGTGCTCAGGGCCTGCATGGTGAGGGTCTGCTTGCTGACGCACTGCCCTGGTTCTGCTCCAGGTGGAGACGGAGGACAGGTTCGAGTGGATCGGTGGGAGCTCCATTGGAGGCGGCACCTTCTGGGGGCTTGGGGCTCTCCTCACCAAAACAAAGGTATTCAGGACTATAGAGGGCACTACTGGATCTATGGATACTTCCGCTTCCCAGCCCATCTTGGGAAGGCTGTGGCCAGGTTGCTCCTTCCAGGCCTTTGCTCTGACTGTTACGAGGTCCTGGGACCCTGTGCCTGAGCCGTTTGCATTCTGAAAGCTTGGGGCTGCCAAAGCACCCTCAGCTAGTGGTCCACGGCACCCAGGTTGCCTCTCCCCCAACCCTTCCGGGCCCATGTGCTGAGGGAGGGCTCTCAGTGCTTGACCTGACTTGCCTGCTCTAGGAACTTGGTTTCTGGGGTGGCAAGCATCCCACAGCTACGGGGACCTCACTACTCTGCTCTGCCTCTGCAGAAGTTTGATGAGCTATTGCACTTGGCCTCCAAGGGCCAACATGCCAACGTGGACATGCTGGTACAGGACATCTACGGAGGGGCCCACCAGACCCTGGGGCTAAGTGGCAACCTCATTGCAAGCAGCTTCGGGAAGTCGGCCACTGCTGACAGAGGTACTGGTCAGACCTCTGGCCCTGTCATGGGGGAGGCACCTGTGACCTGGGTCATGTCCAGCTTGAGTTCACCCTCCAGAACTCCCTGCTGCTTACCCCACACCGTGCCTCCCACACCCAGTGGGGCTCCCGTCACACCCTGGGCTCAGTGACTGAGGAGCATCCTGCCTTTGTCCCCCTTTTAGAGTTCTCCAAAGAAGACATGGCCAAGAGCTTGCTGCACATGATCAGCAATGACATTGGGCAGCTAGCCTGTCTATATGCAAGGCTCCACTGTCTGGACAGGGTGTACTTTGGGGGCTTCTTCATTCGAGGCCACCCTGTGACCATGCGCACCATCACCTACAGTATTAACTTCTTCTCCAAGGTGACTGTGACTCATTTCCCCTCCCTGGACCACTGCCCTGGACCGGGTTTGTCCCTATCAGTCTTAACCCATCCCTAGGGTCTCCAAAAATGGCACTGTGCTGAGCAGAAGCTGCACAGATAGTAGGGGCACCATGTGGAGGAGCAGGGTTAGGCTGCACTGGTGCCCCTGGTAGCTGGGTTCCTCAGGAGATGAGCCACCAAGGAGCCTGGTGCCCAGCAGCCCGGCCTCTGCTGCGTCCTGCCCCTGTCTCTCGGAGTGTCTTGCAGGTCGAGTGTGAGCATCTCACCAGTGGTAGGCAGTGAAGGGATGGCCCTCGCTCCAGCAGACTTTGCACTGGCTCAAAGGCTCACAGCACTTGTGGGGACTGCCCAGTGGCCACAGGGTGGCACACTGGGGTTGGGTGGTGCAAGGACCTGTTGAGGGCACCCACCTGTCACCCCTGGTGAGGCTGATTTCCAGGCCAGACCAGCTGAGCGGTTGTTAGTTTTCCTTAGGCGGCTCAGACACCCCTGCCGCTCACATAGGCAGACCATTGGCTGGTCAGCTTTTCAGAGGTCGGGCCACAGGTGCAGTGGCTTAAAGCAGTACTGACTCTGGACACTGACTGGCCACATGGGGGCTTGGGCCATGGCAGGGAGAAGTCCAGGCGCTATTCCTGAGGCACGAAGGCTACCTGGGTGCCATTGGTGCGTTTCTGAAAGGAGCCGAGCAAGACAGTAAGTAACTTCCCCATGCTCCGCAGGCAGCCCCAGGCCTGTGCCGGTGGCCTGTGCTCCAGGTCAGGGTGGCCTGGGCAGGACAGGGAGAGGCCTTGGGAAGCCTCAGGAGTGGGTGCTTTTAGACCAGTAGGCACGTGATTTACCTTGTTCCTCCCCATTCTTTCCTTCTGAATCAAGGGCAAGGCTAACGCACACCCGGCGTCTCGCTTTTGCAGATCCTAACCAGTACAGCTGGGGAGAGAACTATGCGGGCAGCTCTGGGCTGATGAGCACCTCCCCCGAGCTGTGCCCTACACAGCGAACGAGGAGCGGCACCGTGAGTAGCAGGGCCTGCCTGGGCAGCATGTGCTGGCCACTCTGATGTCCCAGAGAGAAACCCCTGTTGCTGTGGCCTGTCATGACAGACTGAGCTTAGCCAACAGCACACAGGGTTGACCCGAGGGAAGAGGAGGACCTTGGGCTGATTTCTGAGACTGCCAGTGTGAGCAGGGAGCCATGTCCAGCCCCTGTGTGCAGGGCACGCTGAGGCCAGGGAGGCAAGTCCTTTCCCCAAGGCAGTGGAGCAGGTCTGCCGCAGGCCCGAGGTAGGTCAGGGTCTCGGGAACTGCCCCGCTCCTGGGCAGCTCCTTTGGCCTTTGCTCCCTGCTGGTGCTTTCCTGTGGGTTACAGAGTCTGCTTTCCCATCCCTCAAGTGCCCACGGGGCTGAGCCTGGTATGACCGTGCCTGGGACTGCCACTCTTTCCTGCCGAACCCTGTGGGGCCTGTGCCAGCTAGTGGCTGTTGGGGCAGGAACCGGCATTTCCTGGGAGTCAGGCTGACAGTGTCCCAATTGGTGTGTTACTTTTTTAACTCACAACTCTTGGGACCCTGGGCTGAGTGGTAAAGACAGGTTGGAAAAGTGAAGGCAGCTAGTCAGACACACACCTCTGAATAGCCTGCTGCAGGGCATCTGAGGTGCTTTTGATGGAGAGCCACTGGCTGGCTGCAGAGATGGCTTCCTCCAGGGGTGCGCCTGGGTCTTTCCTGGTGCCTGGCCATAGCGTGCCTTCACAGGAGAGAGCTCCCCTGCCCTGCGCCATGCTAGTCCTTCCCTTGGCCTGATACGGGCCAGGACTGCGGCTTGAACACGAGCTGCCCCAGTTCCTGCCCCATGGCTCTGCAGCAGCACAAAGCAGACGGCAAGCAGCCTCAGGCAGCACTGGTGCTGCCCAGCCTTTGGCACACACAGGTGCTTGGGTTTTCATTCCCAGAAGCAGATCAGGGCCTGCACCCTCTTCCAGGAAGGCAGGTGGAGCCCTGGACTGCAGGGCACGCACAGCAGGTCACAGAGGCATGGTGATGCTGAGTGTGGAGGTCGGTGTGGGTGGTCCCTGCATCTCCATTTCATGTTTTCCAAACATCTCACTCTTTCCTGCTGAACCCTGTCACACGGCACATGTCTGTGTTTCCGAAGTACTTCTTGTGAAGCCCACTGCCCAGGCTTCCCTGCTTGGAATATGACTGCTGCTCTGCCCTGTTAGGGGCCACTTTGCCTCCAGCAGAAACAGGCCTGGCTCCCAGCAGGTGATGTGTGCCATCGCAAGGTTGGGTATGGAGGTCACCATCAGGCCACACCGTGTACCCAGGATGGTCCTTTGGACAAAGCTGCTGTGTCACACAGCAGTGTCGGGCACCTTGTCTGCTATAGGCAGCTGCTTCACCTCTGCCCAGCATGACCTCAGGAGAGCTGGTGGCCAGGTGGTCATTCCAGGGCACTGTGCTTCCCAGTGTGGCCAGGGAAGGAGGTGTGGGAAGGGAGCAGACTTGAAATCTTCTAGGGTAGACCTACCACACTGCCAAGCCTGGGGATGAGTCTAAGGAGTCTGTCCAGGTGGCTGGGCGGCTTGGGGAGGGGCAGGGGGCCCAGAGATGGTGCAGAAGCCGATCTGTCTGCTCCTCCGAGAAAGCGCAGCTCAAGGCAGCACGTGTGGTCTTTCTGACCCCTTCCCTGACATCCCACCCTCTCTGCTGTGCTCCAGTTTGACCTGTTGGAGATGGACCGGCTGGAGAGGCCCCTGGTCAACCTCCCCCTCCTCCTGGACCCCTCCTCCTATGTGCCTGACACAGTGGACCTCACTGATGACGCCCTGGCCCGCAAGTACTGGCTCACCTGCTTTGAGGAGGCCCTGGATGGGGTGAGCGCACGAGATACGACCAGAGGCCCCTGGCAGTGGCGGCCCGTGTGGGCCTAGGCCTCAGCTGGCTCCAGCCTCGAGGTCCTGGTGCCCAGGAGGTGGAGGAGGGTGGGCAGTGTTTCCCAGAAGTGCTCTGTCTGCCCGACCTGCTCAGCTGCACGTGGGAAGGGCGACTTGTTCCTCAGGCAAACCCACTCCTTGCTTGCATGGGGGGTCACGAGTGCCTGGTGGCGAGGTGGCCCCTGTGGCCCCTTGCTGTCACTGGCCGTGATATCTCCAGAGAGCAAGCAGCTTGACAGGTGTCCCTGCTTCTGTCATGTGGGGCTGCACATGGCTCTGGGCTTCGCTTGGTGGCCTGTCTTGCTGCCCCTTGGCCCTGTGCTCACAGTCGCCCGGGGCAGGGGGTGCTTGTGCCTTTTCCACTTTTCGGAGGCCCACCAGGAGCCTCTTTTCTTGGCAGTGGGGACCAAGCACCCAGTTCAGACGCTCGACTCCTCCACCTGGGCCCTAGGGGCTGCACAGGGAGTGCCCACCCCTCCACAGAGCCTCAGAACGACAGCTGTGCCCTGCACGAGGGACCAGCCCCAGACCCTGAGCAGCTCCAAGCTGAGGCTGTGGATTTGGGCCACGGGTCTGGCAGTCGGTCCCTGAGGGCTGGGGAGGGGAACGCGCAGGTGGACACTGCCACTGTCGCTGCTGATGCCGTGGTCTTGCAGTGGGAGGGCGGATGGGCCCCAGGGGGTTGCCTGCGGAGGGGCCTGCCGGCGGGTCAGGCAGGCACCTCTCCAGCCACATGCCTGGTAGGTGGTGAAGCGCGCTGTGGCCAGCCAGCCTGAGTCTGCAGATGCTGCTGAGAGGGCCGAGAAGTTCCGGCAGAAATACTGGAGCAAGCTGCAGGCACTTCGCCACCAGCCCTTGTAAGTGGCCATCATCTGGCGGTGACCACGACACCTCTGGGAAAACGGCCACACCGCTGCGTGCATGGGTCCCCACTGGCCTGGTAGCCCAGGCGGCCCAGACGACGTGGTCTCCTGGGGCCACTCCTTGTGGCCTGAGCTTGGGTCTTGCTGAGCTTCCTAGACCTTATGAGACTGTCGTGGTCAGCTGTGCTCTACCTGCTTTTGTCCCTAGTGCTTACGGGACTCTGACGGTGCGTAGCTTGCTGGACACACGGGAGCATTGCTTGAACGAGTTCAGCTTCCCAGACCCCTACTCCAAGGTGAGCCCCCCTAGGGCCTGGGAGCTGAGGCAGCATCCTGCCTGCCGGCCTCAGCAGACCTGCCAGCAAGCTCTGCGGACACCCACAGAGCTGGGTGACTCCAGGGCTGACCCAGACGGGCTGTGGGCAGGTGCGAAGGGAGAGGGAGCAGGTGCGTGGGGCTGGGTGAGCCCTCCCTTCTGAGGGAGCACTTGCCCCTGGAACTTACCCTCGGGAGGGTGTGGGAGTGGGCCCTGCCCTTGCCCCCTCCCGCACTCCCTCGCTGGCCTCTCCTCTCCCAGCTCCCGAGGCTGCAGAACTGGCTTCGTCGTGCCAGTTTTGCTTCCTTGCGTGTGGGGCCACGCTGTGGCATGCCAGCAATTCTTGGACTCCCTGGCCAGGAGGTGTGTCTCCTCCCCCACTCGCCCTGCACCACCGTGTCAAGGGTTTCAGGCCAAGTGTTCTTGGGCCCCAGGCTTGCGGGGACATGTGCATGGCCCTGACACGTGCCTGAGTGTGGAAGCTCAGAGCTTCATCCCTCAGCGGGCTCTGGCTGGCCAGTGCCCGGGTTTCCTCAGCGGGCCTCCTTGCTCAGCCGCCCTGCTGAGTCGGCGTGCAGCCTCTGGCCGTGGAGCATGTCCATGCTCAGCCTGGGTCTCATCTCTCCACAGGTGAAGCAGAAAGAAAATGGCATCGCGCTGAAGTACTTCCAGGGTGTGGTGCGCGCCCTGGACTCGCTGGGCTGGGAGGAGAGGCAGCTGGCCCTGGCGAAGGGCCTGCTGGCAGGGAACGTCTTCGACTGGGGGGCCAAGGCTGTGTCTGAGTAGGTGTCCCCACCCTGGCCTGGCCTCTTCCTTTTCAGTCTTGAAGTGGCTCAGATCCATTTACCTGCTGCCCTAGGGGCCCCACCCCAGCCCTACTTCCATACAGGGGCAGGGTGCTGCCTGGGGCTCAGGCTGCGCCCTCCCTACCTGCATGTGCCCTGGGGACCTGGGGGCCTCTGTTTGAAATTTGAGGTTGATGCATTCGGTGGTCAGAGTACAAAGTCTTGTGACTGCTGTAGCGGGGCTCGGCGCCGTTTCCCTCTGGAGCACAGAAGGTCTTTGCCCCTCTGTGAAGGCGTGCCTCTGCTCCTGGGGCTCCACCTGGGTTGGCTTCACAGGGAGCTGTTCTGTGGTGGTCACCTTAGTCATTTCAGAAGCTGCTTCCTGGGGCTGGTGGCCGAGGCTCTGGCAAGTGCTGCTGAGGGTCAGGGGCAGCTGGCCTGCTCGCGCTGGAGATGCTTCATCTGGGCGAGCTCCTTAAACAGCGTGGACCCAAGTTCTTGGTTCCATTTTCCTAACTTCTTTTCTTCTCTTTCTTCTCCATCTAGTGTCCTTGAGTCTGATCCCCAGTTTGGGTTTGAAGAGGCAAAGAGGAAGTTACAAGGTAGGACATCCCAGGTGCTCTTGTCCTGGGTGCAGCAGTCAGCGTCAGCCTGGGCGCATCCCTCAGTGGTTGCTGTGTCTGGGCTCAGGAGTGGGGAAGCGGTCCCTGGAGGAGCCTTGGCCAGCGTCTCCCCGGCTTCCTCCTGATAGCATGTTCCCCTCTCTCCACACAGAGCGACCCTGGCTCGTGGACTCCTTCAACAAGTGGCTTCAGAGATTAAAGGTATGTGCAGTTTCCTTCTGCCTCTGCCCTTGGGGACAGCCAGCCTGGGGCCTCAGGTGGGACCCAGGTGGGTAGTCAGAGGGGACATGGGGCCCTGGAAGGTGGGTGTGGAGTTGCCCTGGCTAGCCCAGGACGCAGGCGGTGCACGCAGCCCTGCCTCTTAGAGCTCACAGTCCCGCAGCCAAGAACCTCATGTCAAATGTCCCCACTCCCTGCCTGACCTGCAGCCACCACTTTTCAGGTCAGCTGGCCTTAATACAGAAGTCCTCTGGGCCTGCTGTGCTGGAAGAAGCGGGGCCCCTGGGGTTGCCTGTCCCAGCACCTGCCATGTGCTGGGACCAGCCCCGGGCCCCGCCCTAGGGGGCATGAGTGCAGTGGTGTCGAAGGCTCTGATGCGCCTGTTCCCAACTGAACGTCCTGGTTTTGTCTTGCAGGGGCCCCCTCATAAATGTGCCTTAATTTTCGCAGATAACAGTGGAATAGACATCATTTTGGGAGTCTTCCCCTTTGTCAGGGAGCTACTCTTTAGAGGGACAGAGGTGAGTGAGGAGGCCGTGTGGGTGGGACCCTTCCCTGGGCCTCTCCGCTCGCTCTTGTGGGTAGGTGCAGTGAGGCCGGAGGGCCTGGGCCTGTGGTGGATTGGCCCCACCCAGGGCCTTGGATCCATCTGTTCATACCCAGGGATGGCCCCACAGTCCTCTGGAAAGCTGTGGTGCTGGATGGGGGAAAAATATGACATCACCCTGACCCAGAGGCAGGGAGGGTCGAGGGCGCACTCGGAGCACAGCTCTGCTGCTGGGCGTCTGCTCCTTCCCAGAGGCCATGGAGCGGGTGCGGTCACTCTGGGGCCCTGCTCCTCAGCAGCTGACCTCTTGGCGCTGGGACAGGGAAGACCTGGGTGATCACAGGATCACAGGCTGGTTCCATGCTGGGCCCCGGCCAAGGCACCAAAGAGTCTGGGCCCCTACAGGTTATCCTGGCGTGCAACTCGGGCCCTGCCCTGAACGATGTGACCTACAGCGAGTCCCTCATCGTGGCCGACCGCATTGCAGCCATGGACCCTGTTGTCCAGTAAGTAGGTGCCGGCTGCAGCCCTGAGCTGGCAAGGGGCGGGTCTGGCGGGTCTTGGGAGGTAGACAGAGGAGAGTACCTGTCTGCCACATCACTGGGCAGTGACCTCCTGGTGACCCACAGCTCTGCACTCCAAGAGGAGCGGCTGCTGCTGGTACAGACGGGTTCCAGCTCCCCATGCCTCGACCTCAGGTAACCCCAGTGGCCCCCCCCCTCCCTGCCAGGCTCTGCAAGACAGCAGAAGCCAGCACTGCCTGTCCCCTGCCCCAATTGCAGACCTGGGTAGCCATGTTTGCCTGGAACCTTTTGGGGTCAGTGGGCTCAAGGTTGAGGCAACCTCAGGAACATGCTGGTCTCTGGGCCTCAGCAACTTCAGGCAGGTGCTGAGGGTCTGCCCCATATTCCCTGTGGGTTGGCTGGACATGTGCAGTGCTTCCTGTGCCTGCTGGCCCTGGAGCTGAGGCACCCCGGGAGCAGCCAGGAAGGATGCATGAAGGGTGGGAAGGACTGAGGTCTTCATGGTCAAGCTCAGGAGGGTGGCTGGCAGCAGCAGCGTCCAAGTGGAATAGTAGCAACTGGCGGGCGAGGCAGCGGCCGGGCAGACCCCACTCAGTAGGGACAGGGTTCCCAGTGCTCTCGCCAGGCGCTGCCTTTGCGGGAAGCAGGCCTGGGACTCCTGGGTGTGGTCAGCACAGGCCTCGGCTGGCCCTGGCCTGATCTTGCTGTGCCTTCCTCCCGGAAGCCGTCTGGACCAGGGACTGGCCGTGCTGGCTCGGGAGCGGGGTGCGGATCTGGTGGTCATCGAGGGCATGGGCCGTGCCGTGCACACCAACTACCACGCAGCGTTGCGCTGCGAGAGCCTCAAGCTGGCTGTGGTCAAGAACGCCTGGCTGGCCGAGCGCCTGGGTGGCCGGCTCTTCAGCGTCATCTTCAAGTACGAGGTCCCAGCCGAGTGAGGCCCAGCTCTGGCCCCTCTGGAGAGGCTCTCAGTGCAGCAGGGACCTGCGCCCACCAAGTGTCCGCACTGTGCTGCTGTGCCAGCCGCTGCCACGTGTGTCTCTCGAGACGCTCCAAGTGGAATGTATTTAACTGTTAATAATCTTTTATATATATATACACACACACATATAAATATATGAATACCTCCGCATGCGCCTGCTGGGGTGCCGCGCCTGGGCACACGGGCTGGCGGGAAGAGGTGTGGGCTCAGCTGACCCCCCTCCTCCACTCGGGGAGGTGCTGGGCACTGAACACTTGAGCTCCCCACGGCTTCTGACTTCCGCCAGTGGTCCCCGCTTTTCCTGTCTGGCACCGGGAGCAGACTCACTGTCCCTCCCACCCCACTGCCCTTGGGGACTGTGGACAGTGTGAGGTGTGGAGCAGCCTCCTGCCTCAAGAGCATGCAAGGAGGAGGCCGTGGCCTCTCTGGCCCTTGAGGGCTCTCAGCGGGAGCCAGGGCAGAGCGGAGCACCCTCTGGGTTTTGTGGCCTCGAGCCCAGGGCATCTGGAGCACTGAAGGCCGGGCCTCCTCCCTCAGCACGGCTCGCCCAGATGTGGCCAGAGACCCTCCCGGTCTACTGCAGGCAGGTGCCCAGGACAGCAGGGAAACTCAGTGGGGGTGGGCGCAGGCCCCTGGGCTCTGGCCTCCCAGGCTGGGCTGCTCCTGCACCTGAGCGACTGCCAGCTCTGCCAGACCCCAGGTTGGGAAATGGCCCACCAGGGACAAGGCAAGCGGCTGCCATGGGCCGTGACTGCCACTGTGCCTCCCTCACAGCCTCCCCTCACGCTCCAGTGGGACCCCAGGCCAGGAAGAGCCCAGACAGAGCTGTGTGGAGGGGTCTGAGGGCAGACGCCCGGGCACACCCCAAGCAGTCCAGGCCAGGTGTCTTGGAGCCTGGCCCCACCTCCTTTCCCTGCCTGGGGCTAGGGCCTGCTGCCCAGGTGTCCAGTGGCCATCCAGGTGCCCACCATGGTGTTCTGCCCTGGGACTCAGGATGGGCCCCACCAGACCTGCTGTGTGACTCCAGTGCTCAGTGACGCCACCCTGGCCCCAGCCCTATGAGCAGGTGATTGTGGTCCAGCTCCAGACCTGGCTGCTCACAGGTGGCCACCAGGGGGCAGCAAGTGTCACTGCGCAGCCTGAGTGACATCCAGGCCCATCTTGAAGTTGGTTCCGCAGGGCAGAGGCCCTGCCTGCTCCCAGCTCCTCCCAGAGGGTCTTAAGTCACCAGGCCAGGCTGCCTGGAGCCTCTTACTGACCCCATCGAAGGTCAGCGCTCCCTAGGCCTCAGCTCTGACAGGGCAGCCTCTGGCCTCCTGCCCTCTGACTCCTGTGTGCACCCCAGGCAGTCTGGCCCTGTTAGCCCTGCTGGGTCCTGGAGCACATCCACCTGGGGAGATGGTCCTCTGCGGAGGCCCCCATTGCCTGGCTCAAGCTGGCTACTGGCTCCTCTGGGGTTTCTGATGGCTCCCGGGTCTCCTACCTCCCCAGGCTGGGCTCTCAGGAGGAGGTGGGGAAGTGGACAGCAGCCTGGAGGGCCTTAGGCTGAGGGGCACAAGCTGTGGACACACTCCAGCACACCCTCTACCCAGGGCCTGCCTGTGTCCTCTGCATGGAAGGGCTGTCCTGAGCCAGTGTCCTGCATGCCAACGACAGTCCCCGCCCAGTGACCTCCTGATTTTTCCCATCTTGAGCAGAAAGGCTTTAGTCCCCTGCCCTGTTCCCTGCGGGTAGCCACCACCCCTCACTGTAAGACCTTGGTCAACAGCCTGGCACAGCAGTGTCCATACCAGCCCTATCCTGTCCTCCGTCTGAAGAGCTGCTCAGGTTCCTCAGCCAGGCTCCTCCCTGGCCCCAGGCAGACAGGACACCCTCCAGGCACCTCAGCTCCCACAAGCAAATGCCCCCAGGGTCAAGGAGGTCAAGGTCTGGCCAGGCCTGGGAGGTCTGGAGGAAACAGGGTGTGGCTGGCCTTGCTGAGCTGGGGAGAAGTTGGCACTAGCCCCTGTGGCTGGCCACGCCTCTTGCTCAAGGGGACACAGGGCAGAGATACCCGCCTCAGAGGTTTCCAGCTGAACTGCAGCCACTGTGCCCAGTGCCCACTTTCCCAAGGGTCCCAGCCAGAGACAGTGCTTTTCCTGTTGGGGGCCAGGTGGTCTTCCTGGGCCAGCAGCAGGCTGTGAAGTCTCGAGGAACAGCAGACACCGAGGCCTGGCTTCCCTGGGACTCCTGTCCCACATCCATCTCCCCTGGGGGCAGGCGGAGGACAGGCCCCAGCACAGTCCCATGGCCTGGTCAGCACCCCAGCTTTCCAGGGGAGGGACACACTGTGAGGCTCAGAGGCACAACAGCCTCCTCAGCTGGGGCCTTTGGCCAGGGCCCCCACCCAGAGCAAGGCCTGTCCCCTCAAGGACTGGGCTGGGGCAGTGTCGGGAGCAGCCCAGAAAGACCAGGAAGCAGGTGGGTCCCACGCAGAACTGGCGTGGACACGTTTATTGGGAGTTGTGGTGGGGAGTTTACAGCGAGTCTTTGGATATCCAGGGAAGAGGACAGTTGCACAGAGCAGCGAGTGCAGTCAGGGTGGGGCCCAGGACAGACGTGGAGCCGCTCCAGGGACAGGCGCACAGCAGCTGGAGAGCCAGAGCAGACGCACACCACACCCCCACAGGTGGAAGCTGGCTGGAATGGTGGGAAGGGGCTCGGGTCACTTTAATGTGGTATAGATGGACTTCTAGAAATGTAAACCTCCACGCTCAAAGTGAGAAAACTGCCCGCCAGGGCCAGCTCAAGGCCATCTTCTGGGGCCCTGGCGGGCAGCTGCAGCCCCTTCTTCCCAGGGGCACGCTGCTGGGTACGCCAGGCGAGCGCGCC
>NW_026000102.1:7545703-7550446 GCF_001458135.2 Marmota marmota marmota
CCAGCGCAGCTGCTCCGTCAGTGCGTCCGGCTGCACCTCCTGCCCAGCCTGGCCCGGGGCGCCCAGGCTGCGGCTCAGGCTGCAGGAGCTCCCCTCAGAGCTGGGGCCAAAGTCGTCGGCAGTCAGGTCCCCCAGGCTCTTGGACTTGGCAGCCGCGGGGCAGTCCTGCAAGCCCACCAGGGTGAGGCGGCCCCAGGGTGACCGGGCGTGGAGGCCGGGCGGGCGTGGGGCCAGGGGCCGGGGTCGCAGCTCGTCAGATACAGGAGGCAGCTGGCTCACGGCCCGCAGGTTGGGGTTGGATTTGCTCTTGGTCACAGGTGGCCGGTCAGGGCGAGTGGCCGAGGCTGAGCAGGGCCTTGGGGGTAGACGTCCAAGCAGGCCCCCAGTGAGGCTCTCACGGCTGCGGCCCAGGCCCAGGCTTGGCAGGGAGAGGTCGATGACAGTGTCGCTGGAAGACATGCTGGAGGACGAGGACACACTGTCACGGTGGCTGCCTGGCTCCAGCCGCTGCCACAGCCGGTCACTGCCTGTGGCGTCTGAGTGCATGGCTGGGGTCGGGGAGGGCCCGGCCAGGGGCCGCCAGGGACCCAGGGGCTCCAGCAGCACCTGGCCCTCACTCTTGGCTCTTCTGACCATGGGCAGGTGACCCAGGGCTTGGGGATGGCTCTTGCTGTGCGTCTGGCTGACAGGGGACCCTGGGCATGCCCCGCTGGCACCACCATGGCGCGGCTCCCTGGGGGGCTCTTCGGGGTCCCCTTCATGCCGGGTTCTGAGCTGCAGGGGCTCAGAGGCTCCCAGAGCAGTCCGTGGTGTGCTGGCCACTTTGGCTCCAGGTCCCGCAGGGGACTGGGGCCCTTCCCTGCGGGAGCTGGTGGGGGCAGCTGCCTGTGGTGGGGGGCCAGGGCCCAGGACCGGCTCCTCGGCAATGGTTTCCAGGCTGCACAGAGGGGAGATTGACCGCTGCACAGAGAAGGGGCGAGCATCTGGGGGAAGAGGGAGCGAGGAGAGTGACAGAGAAGAGAGAGACAGGGAGACAGCACAGGGAGGAAAAGTCGTGTCAAGAAATGGTGTCCCGTGACCCTCTGTGCCGAGGGGCAGTCGGGCTGGCTCCCCACCCAGGGCCTCCCCAGCAACCAGGCTGGTCCATTTGTACACATCCCACACAGCTTGCTCAGAGTGCCAGTGCCCCCTCCCCACCGCTGCTGGGAGTCAGTGGGCAAGGTGCCCGGCCCTGTGTCCACTCGTGTGCGGAGTCCACAGGGGTCTGGCTGGCAGGCCAGGAACGGGTCTTCTGGGGCCAGGGCAACAAGGAGCACACGGGGCTGGGCCTGTTACCTGGAACTGCAGCTCTCAGTCCCTAACTACGGAGGCAGCACGGGGCGCAGGGACAGAAAGGAGAACGTGGTCAGCACGGGGTGGGTCTGGCAGATGGACAGACGGACAGCAAGGCTTGGCAGGTGAGGGAGGAGCATGGTGGCAGGGGAAGGCTCGGTGCACGTCCCTCCCACTGGGTTGGGGCTCAGCAAACTGAGCCAGGGCAGGCCAGCAGCTGTCTGCCTGAAGGCTGCGCACCTGGAGGGCTCCATGCCATCTGACAGTCACAGGTCCAGGGCCCCAGGGACACATGGGACCTGCTCCTCTGCACTTTCAAACTCCGAGGCCCCACTTCAAGGCTCTGAGCATCATTCAGGGTCCCTGGGGACAACCTGGATGCTGTCCTATGGCTGTACCCTGACTGACAGGTTACCCGAGAGGGTCTGTGGCAGGGTGACTCTGAACCTCGTCCTGGAGGACGGTCAGGTGAGGACTGGAAGCTGCCTGGACCCAGGAGGGGGTGGGGCTCAGCCAGGGAGCCTCCACGTGCAGCTCCAGGCTCTCAGTAAGGCCACTGGTGACTCCAACTCCCCAGGTCCCCACCCCTCCAAAGTGCCAGGGCCTCTTGCTCAAGGGACAGGGCTGGGGCAGATGGGGCTGCGGGTCAAGCCAGCAGAGATGCAGGAGCACAGCAAGGGGGCAGCAAGGCAGGGACACTGGCCCAGGCATGCCGGGGTGCAAACACAGGCTGCGGGGGGGGCAGCTGCCTTACCCGCGGAGAACATGGGGGAGTTACTCCTGATCTCCTCCAGCTTTTGAACGAACAAGGCGTTCATCTCTCCCTGCAGGGCCCCCGGCTGCCTGTGAGCACCCTCAGGCTGGCAGGGGGCCACCTTGGGGCTCCCCAGGCTGTCCGGGCTGCTGGAGTCCGAGGACACGGAGCCGCTGCCGCCTAGACCCTGCCGCCGGGCCCCGGGGCCCTTGAAGGCCTCCTTGCTTCTCCCTGGGGTGGCTTGAGGGCCCAGGTTGCAGTGGGGGTCCCCTAGCAAGTCTGCCCGGGCCTGGGGCTGTTGGCTGATGGCCGTGTGCCCTCCAGCAGGCCCCAGGCTGGGCAGCTGCTCCCTCGGCAGGCCCTCAGCGTCCACACCGGAGCAGGAGCCCACCACACACTTCATGCATGTGGCGGCCATCCCGGCAGCCCCGGGGCCCTCAGGGGCACACGGGGGCCGCACCTGCCCTGGGCTCCTCTCTGCTGACGCCTTACCTCGCGGGCTGCTACTGCTGGGACCCTCACACACCAAGGCCTCGGGAGCAGGGCCAGGGCTGGGGGGTACCACGTCGTCAGCTGCCCCCTCGGAGCCGGTGTCCTGCGTGCCCAGGGCCAGCTCCGGGAAGCCCCTGCGGCCCGGCTTCTGGCTCTTGGTTGGAGCACTGGCCGTGCGCCGCAGGAGCCGCTGGCTAACGGAGGGCCGGGGTGGGTGCTGCCCAGCAGCATGACTGTCCAGTGAGCCTGGCTTTGGGCCTCGGAGGAAGAGGCCTTTTAGGCCCAGAGCCTGCTTGACCTGCAAGAGAAGGAGCCCGCATAGCTGGCGCTGGGGGTACCGAGCCCAGTGTAGCTGTAGCTCAAGTACGGTGGGCTGGGGCCAGCCAGGAGTGCACGTGGGATGCGAGCCACAGGGAGCAGGCCACATGGCCACTCCACCAGCATGGCAGGACCGCACCGTCCAGACTGAGCATCAGCCCCTTCCTGAACTCTGGGTGGAGTTCGGAGGTGGCGGGAACATGGGGACTGAGAGGACACCCTTCCTGGGGTCTCTCAAGGACAGATTTCAAACTCTAGAACCCGGCGAGCACACCTTACACCTGCAGCCCTGGCTCGAGGGGAAGACTTCAGGGTCATGGGTCATGCCACCCATCCTGGGCACCAGCATCCACAGAAGCCAGTCCCTGGGTTGGCCAAGGCCTGCTCGACCACAGGCCCTGACCTACCTGCTTCCCAGTGGTGCTCCTGCCTGGAGGGGCCATCCCTCCCAGGCAGCCTTCCCACTGCTCTCTGCTCATCGAGCCTGGGCCTACCATGTGGGCTCTGGACCACTGCCTAAGAAGGCTCGGGTTCCAGGCCTCCAGCTCCAGACAACAGCCCAGCTCCCTGGCCACCAGGGCTGGAAGGTCCCTCCACAGGCCTCTCCTGCAGCCCCTTCCTGGGTCACTGCTGGAGAAGGCTGGCCAGCTGCATCTCACAGTGCAGAGGCCAGGAGGATCCTCACATGCCAAACACCCTGCATCCCACAGAGGCCCCGACAACACCCACCGCTCCCCCAGGCCGGGCTGTGCTCGTGCGCGGAGTGGCCTAGGGCCCCAGTGGCAGAGGCAGTAAAGTGGCCACACTTGAATCAGCTTCCTGATTCAAGATCCCAAATCCAGTGCAATTTGGTCCATGTGGCTGGAAGACATTTAGAAGGAGATCCAGGATTCCGGCTCGGAGCTCCTGCCCAGGTGGCCCCACCCCAGGCCCTGGCAGGATCAGGAGTGGCAAAGTCGCAGCATGAGGAGGGATGGAGAGGGAAGGTGGGGGGAGGAGAACGGAAGGGGCACAGGGAGCCCAGGAGAGCTCCGGACAGAAGAGGGCAGCGGGTGGAGAGACAGGACAGCGGGGAAGCATGTGGCCTTGGCTCAATCCTGGATCTGCCTCGTAAATGCCGCTGTCTGGCTGAGGATGGCCCAGGGGACCCCGGAACCATGTCATGACCCGTGTCACATGAACGGACAGTCTCCAAAATGCTACCAGGAACCATGGATGCTAATGGGATGCGGCCTGGCATGCAGGTGGGCGGCGGGCTACACTGTCCCGCAGCAGCAGGGTACCTTGTGACTCCTAACAAGGCCGCACGTCTAAAAGTAGACTTTGGACACAGAGAAGCCCACTGTAAGACCAAAGAGACAGAGTGAAGGTGGCGAGGCCCCGACTGTGTGGGGAGGGGACCCAGGGCCGCAGAGACAGCAGACACGTGACAGACGGACAGACAGTGGCACAAGAGTGCTGGAGCCGGCAGAGCCTCTGGGCCCGCAGACATGGCAGGAGAGAAGGTCAGTGCTGGTCCTGGGCAGGACCCTGTGCTGTGTGTCACAGACCCAGGCACCAGCTGCCCTGGGCAGCACCCTAAGGATGCCAGGCCCACTCAGAACCAGAGTAGCCAGGCTCCAAAAGCTGAGACCCCCATCCTGCCCTAGTCTGGACAGGGGCAAATGTGCTGGGGGCCAGGTAATGGGCAAGTCCAGGCAGATCCTGCCCTGGGCCGGCGGGAGAGGGAGGGAGAGCCCCAGGAAGGGCGGTAAGTTCTTCTCACCCTTCATGAGAAGGCAGCCAGGCACCCCTGGCAAGGCCACCAGGGAGACGGAGGCTAGCCTGGCACTGGCAACACAGGAGGG
>NW_026000102.1:7552670-7600455 GCF_001458135.2 Marmota marmota marmota
GGGGTGGGTGGGACAGTGGGAGGGACAGGGACAGGGGACAAGGCCTGGTGGGGAGAAGGGAGGGGTGCGGGGAGAGGCGCTCCTCGCTGCTAGGTGCCATGTCCCAGAGCTGCCACAAGAGGCAGTGGACGCACGGGAATGGCGCCAACCCTGGTGGCCGGCCCTGGCCCGGCAGGAGCTGCTCTGGTGGGGACCTCTGAGGCCTGGCACGGACACCCTCCCTGGGGAGAGCACGAGGGGGAGCCCTCAGGAGGAGGGAGGTGGGATTGGTGGGCAGAGCAGGGTCTGGGCCTGGGAGATCCTGGGGTCCTCAGAGTCACGCTGTTCCTCCTGGCCCCTGCCCGCGTCCCAGCCCAACCCTGCTAGACTCTCTGGGGTCACCGCGCTGGTCCGCCCGTCCCACTTGGCTGCGGTCTGCAGAACAGCCTCATCCCCTGCTGCTTCCACGGGCATCAGATGGGGCTGGGAGGGGGACCCCACACCTGCCCCCGTCCCACTGCACTCAGAGGACAGCCTCAGTGAAACCGCCCTGAGGGGACAGAGAGGGGCCCGCAGCCGTCAGGTCCTCAGGACTGCACTGACCCTCGGCTCTGGCTTCCTGGGGAGTCCAGGTCCTCGTCCCCCTCCTCCACGCTGGCTGCCTTCTTTAGTTTGCTGCCCTTTTTCTGTGCAGGGGGGCAGAGTCATGACCCGTGGAGCCCTAGGTCAGGCCAGGCCGTGGGCAAAGGCTGGAGGGTGCGTGGAGGGCCTGCCCTGGGCTCCCGGCAGCCCCAGCCTGCCAGGCCTCTCCCAGGGTCTGCAGTGCCCAGGCCACCCGGCTCCAGCGGGCTCTCAGGGCAGCAGTCAGTGGGGCCAGAGGAGTGCAGTGACCCAAGGGCCAAGGCACCTGCCCCAGACCAGCCCCTGCCCCTGGGCTCCTGAGGCCAGCCACAGCCAGCACCTGGTGCAGGCAGGACAGTGGGCTCGGACAGGGACCCCAGCCCAGGAGCCTCGCTGGACCTTGCGCTTGGAGAAGCTGCTCATGAGGAGGCGGTGGTTCCGTCTGCTGGCCCCGGCGTCCTCCCCAGACTCCATGTCCTCCTCGGCCTTGCTCTGACCCCAAGGGAGAGACAGAGGGTGAGCCTGGCCTCAAACCAGGACGACACCTGCCGGGCAGGTCCCTGCAGCCCTGGAAGCCTGCCTGGAAGAGGCAGAGCTGAGCCCGCCTTAGGGAGGCTAGGGGCTGGAGAACAGGACCCGGGCCCAGGGCTGCCTGCACTCCTGTGCCAGGTCACAACAGTGTGTGGTCTGAAGCAAGCGCGAGCTCCAGGCTCTGAACCTGTGTCCAGCAGAGGGCGACGATGCGACAAGCAGTTTGAGTGGAAGGTCCAGCCGTGACCGCCTGCGCAGGCCTTCCTCGAGGTCCCTGCAGCCCACTGTCCTGACCCACCTCTGGCAGTGCTAGGCTGGACAAGCATCGCCAGGCCCCACTCCCCAAAGCCAGAGTCCATGCCCACGAATCCCAGGAGCACAGGACGGGCCTTCCCCCCGGGACCCTGGAGCTCAGGCCTGGGAGCACTGGCCCCGGCCCCCAGGTCCACGCAGCCGTCCCTGAGCCCATCCACGCTGGCGCCGCCGGAAGCCCGAGCTGTGCATCTGCCCCCGAGGCTGCTGCAGCCCCCACCTCCCACTCCCACCAGTCCATTCCGTGCCCCCAAAGTTGGCCCAGCTCTGCTCTGGAGGTGCCCAGGGTGCAGCAAAGATCCCGACACCTGCGCCAGGGGACCTGGGTGGGGAGGGGCAGGTCCTGCATCCCAGGACCACCTGAGTGAAGCCACAGGCGTCCTGCAGCACACACACGGGAGGGCTCCGGTACAGAGCCTCTGTGTGCAGCTGCACACACACGTGCACACACACAGACGCCCCTGCACGCAGGCTCACCTCACTCACAGATGCTCCAGGGCTGCAGCTGGGAGCTGCTGTGGCATCTGACAGCAGAGCCCTCAGCTCCGTGTCCTCCCAAGAGCAGCCTGGGCCTGGACCACCCCACCCCGGGGCCACCCTGTCAGACAGGAGGGAGAGCACAGCAGGTCCCCACCCACACCCACACCCTGTGTGGCACACCCACTGAGTCCTGCCCCTGAACCTCCCGCCAGCTCCCGGCTGGCTGCACCCGTCTCACTCTCCTGCGGAGTAGGGCTGGGTCTGGTGGCCCTTCCTGATGCCGAGTAGCCGGGGGCCTCACTGACCCAGCCTTCCAGTCAGTGGGCTTCCTGCCCAGAGGTCCACAGTAGCAGGGGTGCTCAGGGCTATCTGTCCCAAGTGGCCTTGGAGACACTCACCCCCGGCCTCCCTTACTCCACGGATGGAGGCGGGAGGCTGAGCGCCAGGTGTGCCGGGAGCTGGTTGAGGCTGATGTGCGTTAAGCCTTTTCAAGCATCACCCAGAATGCTGCCGCTGCTAAGCCCCATGTGACCCCAATCTGGGCACAACTAAGGCGAGGTGGCTGGTGGTCCTGAGCAATGGCAGCTAGCCACAGCCCACACTGGGCCCCGTCGCAGGTCCCCACAGGAAACAGCTCAGCCGGCCACCCTCCGAGGGGCCATTCTACAGACAGTGCCTGGCGGGCCCACCCTCAATGAGGAGGGTCCTGTGCTGGACCTTGCTAGAGCTGGGGACGGTCCCCAGCAGAAGGTGAGGCCTGTTATTGTCCAGCACCCTCCGGAGTTGCCCCAGCACCGGGGCTGGGGGTCCTCTCCCATTCCCCCGGTATCTACCCTGCCCTCTCACAGGGACCCCTGAGCAGGGCCTCATGTCCCCAAGGGTCCTCACATACAGAGGGGACAGTGCCCAGCCAGAGAAGAGAGGGTCCAAGTGACTCATGGCGGGACCATCCATCTCCACCACAGTGCCCACAGGTGCCCCCCCCGCCTGCCAACCCGGCCCCTGTGGACTCCCTGGGTGGATGAATGAGTCCTCTGTGGCCCTCCCATGTCCCCCTGCTTCTAGCTCCACCATATGTCCCTCTGGCTTGTCCCTGAGGGTCTCAGCTCCTCTGTCCTGTGTCATGGCAAGACAGAGAGGAGCCTGCAGCCGACACTGCAGGGTGGGACCCCCACTTCTGCCACCTCGGAGCTCAGCCTGAGCCCCTTCCCCTCCCCCAGGAAGTCCTCTCTGAGCACAGCCCCCACCACTGCTGCCACCCAGGCCCAAGGTGGGCTGTATGTCGCCACAGGTGCCCCCAGGTGCTCCGTGGTCAAGGAGAGCAGAGGGTAACATCAACCTCCGGCTGTGCAGAGCCTCACGAGGGCCACACTCTGCTGCCTCGACATCTGGGCAGGAGACGTAAGGCAAGACTGTGTGCAGGGACCCACGAGAGCCACCTGCACAGAGCGAGTCCGTGGCTCCCGTGGACTCTCTGCCCCCCGTGGACTCTCCCGCGCAGTGGGCTCTGGGCCGTGGGCAGGAACACAAACACCCACCTCCAAAAATACTAGTCCTGGCAGGGGGCACAGCCCAGCCAGGGGATGCCCTCCCTTCCCCCTCCCGAGGGCCTGCGGGTCCCCACAGAGGCCTGCCCAGTTCTGGGCCCAGCTGCCCAGCTGCTGTGGACTGTCCAGCAGTGCATGGCCTCTTTGCTCAGGCAGCTTGGCTGATCACCTGTTCCTTGAGGCCTGCTGCCCCCAAAGAGGCACCTCACAACCCATCCCGGACACCCTGCCTGGCACCCCAACCCCTGAAAACACGTTCCTCTTCCATGATGTCGCTGGTGGCCGTCCCACGCAGCTGTGGGTGCTCCAGGCAGGGCTGAGCCTGGCCACCTGGACAGCTGCCAAGACCCCACTATGCCCTCCCTGTCACTCATGGGACCCTCACTAATGTGGCATTGCTCAAATTCCCTTCCAAGAGGAGCCACTGGTCCCCCAGGGGCCACCTGCTCAATCCCACCCACAAGCTGTCAGCGGCCAGACTGTGGCTCTCAGAGTCAAGTGGGGGCATTGAGAAGGACGGGACCCCAGCCTCACGAACAGTGCCGCCCAAGCCCCAGCTCTCTGCTCCCGGATGAGGGCGGTGTAGGAGTCCTCACAAAGGAAGCCAACCAGGACCAACAGCTCTGGGAGCCCACGAAGGAGAAGCACAGCAGCTCAGGGCACGGAGCACTCGTGTGTGCAGAGGTGTGCCGTGTGCAGCTGTGATCAGGTGTGTGTGGGCACCCACGGGTGGTGTGTCTGGCTCAGGTGCAGGTGTGCAGGTGTGTGCACAGGGGTACCTGTGTGTAGGCACGTGCGGGGGGGTCTAGACCTCATGCTCTGGGCCTCACCCAGACCCCAGGCTGGCTGTTGGAGCACCTGCGGGCATCAGGGGGTCTCACCTTTCTGGCCTCTGCTTTGTGCCTAGGTTTCCCAGATGGGGACAGTGTGGAGATGGTGAAGTCGTTGGGGTCCTCACAGTCACGGATCTTGGACTCCTTGATCAGAGAGTCCAGTTTCCTCTTAGCGATGTTTTCCACACGCTTCCGATTGGTGGAGGCCTGCAAGAGCCAGAGGCCGGCCCCTCGGTGTCATCCCCAGCCCAGCAAGCAGCAGCAGGTGACAGCCCCGGCACCCCCCCATTACACAGCTCACAAAGGCTGTGATCTGTCTGGCTGGGGCCCGTCTGCAAACAGCAGTGGGCAGAACTTGGACCCAAGTCCATCTGATTCCTCAGGGTACAGACTGCCCTGGGGACGCCGCAGGCGCTCCTGGTGCCCCGTCCAGTGGGCCTCAGGGGAGCAGGTCAGGGCACCTGGTGGGCAACACAGGATCTAGAAGCCCACACAGGTTCCACCAACCTTGAGGAGGTGGACAGGGGGCAAGGGGTGGAATTCAGAGGAGCTTCCA
The DNA here is from genome assembly GCF_001458135.2 of Marmota marmota marmota. Lineage (NCBI taxonomy): Eukaryota > Metazoa > Chordata > Mammalia > Rodentia > Sciuridae > Marmota > Marmota marmota. Next base: position 7,557,530 of record NW_026000102.1, read on the forward strand.
GGTTGGTCAGGTGCCTTTCCCTACCAGGGCACCCCCAGCATGACCTGATGCCCTTGGACCCCTCGAGGGAGCCCTGCTGGAGTGGGCACTAAGTGGACACACCATCGTGGTGTGCACCCCCCAGGCAGACACGCAGGCTTGCCCAGAGTGGGACGGATTCTGCTGCCTCGGGGCTTCCTAAGACAATTAGCCGCCCAGGCCGGGAAGCCTCCTGCACAACATCTTCCCTCCAATAGCCCTGGGGGAGAGTAGTCCTGCTGCCTCACAGCAACCGCAGCTGGAGCCAGGCACAGAAGAGGAGAGGCGCCGGTTACGGAGCCCCAGCCTTGCACAGCCACGGTCCCCAAAGACCCGAGCTCCCTCTGCAACTCCCAGGCCAAGCGGCCAGGCCGGCTGCAGAAAGAGGTGCAGAGCGCTCTGTGGAGGGCCACAGCAGGACCCACCGGGCCAGCGGGCTTGTCTTGCAGGAGCTCTTGGCCCTGGGGTTGGCACTGCTTGGAGTGGGGCCAGTTCTGGGCATGGGGGAGGTGGAGCAGGACCGCTGGCCACCCAGAGTCCAGCTCGGCAGGACTCGGCACCCACCTGCTGAAGAGCCAAGCAGACTGCGGGTGGGTAGTGGATCTCACCCCAAGTCAACTCAGAAGCGGGGACCAAAACAGGACCCCAGCAGGCGGGGGGCTGGCCCACCACTGGGAACACGGGTTCTGTGTTTCTCATGGGGAGGGGCGTGGCAGGCCACCAGGGCCCCCAGCCCCTGTGGGAGGCCTCCCTGCAGTCGGGCAGCTTTGCACCGCAGCTCGGCCCCTGCCTGTGGCCACCCCTCGGCTGCCTGTCTTCCTAAGTCGTCACCAGAGCCAGGACCAGAGGGCTCCCCCACCCCCGGCCACTCACATCCCCATCCAGGAGCTTGCAGTCATCGTCAATCTCGTCGGCACTGTCCTCGTCGGACACCTCACCGGCCTCTGCATCCTCGCTGATGTTGGCTGGGAGCTTCTTCCCCTGGGGGCGGAGGGAGACAGACCCGCACCTGCAGCCACAGCAGCAGCCGGCAAGAGCAGGGAGCTGCCCTCCCGCTCTGACCAGGCACTTCCTGGAGCAGCAGCCGCGGGAAGGAAACAGTCCTGGGTGACCTGCTCCCGCCTAGCCACTGTGGGCGGCATTGGTATGAGGCTGTGGGATGTGACCCTGGACAGCAGGCCTTCTGTCCTGGCGGGAGGGGGGCCCAGATAGGGATGGACAGAACTGACTCTCTCCCTGACCTTAGCTCCAGGCTTCCCAGAACTTTCCCTGCAGCTGGGGGCCCCCTGTCCTCTGGGCTTCCCACGGACATGGCCGGCTCAGAGATCTGACCCCACTTCGCCCACTCTGCACTGTTGCCTGGCCCTGGGGACTTCCCAGAACCCCCCTGGGCTGTCCTGGCAGGAGAGCTCCTGGTCTTGACGGCACAGGCGCTGGAGGCCGCTCAGCCTCCGTGCTGGGCCTTCCTGAGCCGGGCTGCATTGCTCAGCTTCCCAGGAGGGTCACTGGGCAGGGATTGGCTGGAGCAGGCCAGGGAAGATGTGCAACCTGTGCCCAGGGGCCCTGGCAGGTGGGGGTACGTCCTCCCTGTCCCATGCTGCCCACGTGGGCCTTGGCTCCACACCAGGCCCCAGGGCACAGCCAAAGACCCCTTCTGGAAGAGACCTATCAGGGAACGCTCTTCAAAAGTCACGTGACCCTCTGGTCCTCTGGTCCCTGAGTCCCAGGCAGGGTGGCCTGGGTTGGTCTCCAGCCCACACGTGTTGCTCCCACTGTGGTCAGTCCTGATGCGACCAGAGACAACAGGGGCAAGGGCTGGTGGTGACGGTGGGTGGAAGGGAGAGCTCCGCGGGGCACCCCAGACTCTCGCCCCTGCTCTGGCCTAGATGAAGGGTGTGACGCTCGAGAGCTGCCGGGACATCATTGAGCAGTTTGAACCCTGCCCAGAGAACAAGAGCAAGGGGGTGCTGGGTATTGATGGTGAGTGGGCACTGCCCCGAGGCCAGGGCACTTGGGAGGAGGACGGGCACTGGAGGGGTGGCCTGCAGGCCTGGACCATGGCTCTGTGCCCCTTGAGGTGGGGCAGGAGGCGATGAGAGGGGCTGGGAGCAGTGCTGACCCCTCCCCTCCTCCCTGCACTGTGTGACCACAGGTTTCACCAACTACACGCGGAGCCCGGCAGGCGACATCTTCAACCCGGAGCACCACGGTGTTCACCAGGACATGACGCGGCCGCTCAGCCACTACTTCATCACCTCCTCCCACAACACCTACCTCGTGGGCGACCAGCTCATGTCCCAGTCCCGGGTGGACATGTATGCCTGGGTCCTGCAGGCCGGCTGCCGCTGCGTGGAGGGTGAGCCCGTGCCTGCCCTCCCCGGCCAGTCCGGGCCTGGCCGGAGCGTGGCATCTCCTGTGGGAGGTGGTGGGCAGAGTCTCTGGGCGGGGGCTAGAGTCCAAGGACAGCCCACCCTGCTTGGTGGCTGAGCCCCAGGCCTGACTGGGGTCTACCTGCTGCAGTGGACTGTTGGGACGGGCCTGACGGGGAGCCCATCGTGCACCACGGCTACACTCTGACCTCCAAGATCCTCTTCAAAGATGTCATCGAAACCATCAACAAATACGCCTTTGTGAAGAATGAGTGAGTGGCCATGCTGGGGGTCTGGCCCAGCAGTGGGCAGGGGAGGGACTCCAGGGCCAGGGGCTGTAGGAGCAAAGAGGCAGGTCTTGTTTTAGGGTCTGTCTTTGAGGAGAGAGGGCAGGGAAGTGAGTCTGGGGAGAGGGCTGGCTGGTGCATGCAGGGGCCCCAGAGCCCGACAGGCCAAGGCTGCGCAGGCTCGTGTGTCTGCAGCCTGTTCGCGCACTTGGGGCACCACCCCCTGGTCTCAGCCATCCACCTGCGGTGGCTGAGAAGCCACACTGTGTCCAAGCTAAATTTGCTGTCACTCAGCGGTGGCTGCAGAAACTATTGAGGAAAATCCAATTTAGTTTCTGGAAGTAGAAGGCCGCCTCCCTGCCAATGAACTCTCCCCACGTCCTGGCCAAAGAGGCTCAGGCGAGGAAGGAGCTGAGTGGAGGAGGGAAGCAGGAACCCAGCTGATTTAGGAAACAGGAATGGCGTGGCCCCCCCAGGAGAGCTGGCCTGCGGTCCATGTCCAGCTGCGGGGCAGGCAGCAGCGAGGAGGCCTCTGCTGGCAGCGGGACANCCCGGACCTGCCTGCGGCAGGGAGACGCCCAGCCTGGCCAGGTCAGAGGCCTGCTGTGGCCTGGTGGCAGGCGGCTCACCTTCACCAGGATCTTGCCCTTGAGCATCTGCGGAGAAGGAAGCTTGGTAGCATCCTCACTGCTCACTGATGACAAGTCCAGCTTGTCCCCGAGGATGGCAGTCAGGTACCGGGCCATCTTCTTCTGCTGGACGACACTACAGTGGTTCTCGATGGACAGGATCACTGGATACCTGTGGCCCCAGTGCAAGAGGAGCATGCTCTGAGGCCAGCACCAGGGGGAGGGCTAGGCCCTGGGCACCTTGCCACTGATGGAGAAAGGGTCCTCACCCAGCCCAGGAAGATGGGTCTGCCAGCTGCTTCACGGTGCAGCCCAACCAGGAGGATGGGGAGTGAAAAGCCACCCCAGCAGCCGAGTGAGACCCTCAGCAACTTAACAAGACCCTATCTCAAGAGAATTTTTTAAAAAATGGGAGTGGGGTATGGCTGGGAATGTGACTCCATGGTTAGGCACTGCTGGGTTTAGTCCCTGGTAATGAAGAAAAAAATGCCCCCCCACCTAAAGTTGGAAAAACCAATGAGTTCATAGAGAAGGAGCTGGAGGGTTTGGAACAAATAAAGAAGGCAGGAGCTTCTTCCCCAAATTAGAAAAATAAATAAATAAAGGCAATTAGAAACTCCAGGAAAACAAAAAGTCAAGGTTTAAAAATAACATGGGCTAAACAATGCAGAACAGAGGCCAGACTGCGAGACCTGGATACTGGAGGCTATGGGGCCCGAGGCCCTCACATGCTCCATAAAGGAGGGGACACAGCCTGGCCCGTGCCAGCTGTTGGACAGGGCTATGGCCAGCACAGCACAGAGCGGGGAGGACAGCGCACAACTTCCCAGCCAAGTCCTTTGGCTCTATTTGCCTTTAGCCATTTTACTTGTATTTTACAAAAGGTGATCATGACCTTGTAGAAAATGTAGGTGACCCAGGCCAAGAGGGCACAGAGCAGAGCAAGAGGTGGGCAGAGGTGAGATGCGGAGGGGCACACGGGGACCTCAGGGGAGGAGCCTGATGCGGGGGGAGGGTGCTGCAGAGATGCCTGGTTCCTGCAAAGACACCGGACCCCTGTGTGTCCAACCACCTGCCCTGCAGCACTCTCCTCGCCTGCAGTCCCTGGTGTCCCGCTGCCAGCAGAGGCCTCCTCGCTGCTGCCTGCCCCGCAGCTGGACATGGACCGCAGGCCAGCTCTCCTGGGGGGGCCACGCCATTCCTGTTTCCTAAATCAGCTGGGTTCCTGCTTCCCTCCTCCACTCAGCTCCTTCCTCGCCTGAGCCTCTTTGGCCAGGACGTGGGGAGAGTTCATTGGCAGGGAGGCGGCCTTCTACTTCCAGAAACTAAATTGGATTTTCCTCAATAGTTTCTGCAGCCACCGCTGAGTGACAGCAAATTTAGCTTGGACACAGTGTGGCTTCTCAGCCACCGCAGGTGGATGGCTGAGACCAGGGGGTGGTGCCCCAAGTGCGCGAACAGGCTGCAGACACACGAGCCTGCGCAGCCTTGGCCTGTCGGGCTCTGGGGCCCCTGCATGCACCAGCCAGCCCTCTCCCCAGACTCACTTCCCTGCCCTCTCTCCTCAAAGACAGACCCTAAAACAAGACCTGCCTCTTTGCTCCTACAGCCCCTGGCCCTGGAGTCCCTCCCCTGCCCACTGCTGGGCCAGACCCCCAGCATGGCCACTCACTCATTCTTCACAAAGGCGTATTTGTTGATGGTTTCGATGACATCTTTGAAGAGGATCTTGGAGGTCAGAGTGTAGCCGTGGTGCACGATGGGCTCCCCGTCAGGCCCGTCCCAACAGTCCACTGCAGCAGGTAGACCCCAGTCAGGCCTGGGGCTCAGCCACCAAGCAGGGTGGGCTGTCCTTGGACTCTAGCCCCCGCCCAGAGACTCTGCCCACCACCTCCCACAGGAGATGCCACGCTCCGGCCAGGCCCGGACTGGCCGGGGAGGGCAGGCACGGGCTCACCCTCCACGCAGCGGCAGCCGGCCTGCAGGACCCAGGCATACATGTCCACCCGGGACTGGGACATGAGCTGGTCGCCCACGAGGTAGGTGTTGTGGGAGGAGGTGATGAAGTAGTGGCTGAGCGGCCGCGTCATGTCCTGGTGAACACCGTGGTGCTCCGGGTTGAAGATGTCGCCTGCCGGGCTCCGCGTGTAGTTGGTGAAACCTGTGGTCACACAGTGCAGGGAGGAGGGGAGGGGTCAGCACTGCTCCCAGCCCCTCTCATCGCCTCCTGCCCCACCTCAAGGGGCACAGAGCCATGGTCCAGGCCTGCAGGCCACCCCTCCAGTGCCCGTCCTCCTCCCAAGTGCCCTGGCCTCGGGGCAGTGCCCACTCACCATCAATACCCAGCACCCCCTTGCTCTTGTTCTCTGGGCAGGGTTCAAACTGCTCAATGATGTCCCGGCAGCTCTCGAGCGTCACACCCTTCATCTAGGCCAGAGCAGGGGCGAGAGTCTGGGGTGCCCCGCGGAGCTCTCCCTTCCACCCACCGTCACCACCAGCCCTTGCCCCTGTTGTCTCTGGTCGCATCAGGACTGACCACAGTGGGAGCAACACGTGTGGGCTGGAGACCAACCCAGGCCACCCTGCCTGGGACTCAGGGACCAGAGGACCAGAGGGTCACGTGACTTTTGAAGAGCGTTCCCTGATAGGTCTCTTCCAGAAGGGGTCTTTGGCTGTGCCCTGGGGCCTGGTGTGGAGCCAAGGCCCACGTGGGCAGCATGGGACAGGGAGGACGTACCCCCACCTGCCAGGGCCCCTGGGCACAGGTTGCACATCTTCCCTGGCCTGCTCCAGCCAATCCCTGCCCAGTGACCCTCCTGGGAAGCTGAGCAATGCAGCCCGGCTCAGGAAGGCCCAGCACGGAGGCTGAGCGGCCTCCAGCGCCTGTGCCGTCAAGACCAGGAGCTCTCCTGCCAGGACAGCCCAGGGGGGTTCTGGGAAGTCCCCAGGGCCAGGCAACAGTGCAGAGTGGGCGAAGTGGGGTCAGATCTCTGAGCCGGCCATGTCCGTGGGAAGCCCAGAGGACAGGGGGCCCCCAGCTGCAGGGAAAGTTCTGGGAAGCCTGGAGCTAAGGTCAGGGAGAGAGTCAGTTCTGTCCATCCCTATCTGGGCCCCCCTCCCGCCAGGACAGAAGGCCTGCTGTCCAGGGTCACATCCCACAGCCTCATACCAATGCCGCCCACAGTGGCTAGGCGGGAGCAGGTCACCCAGGACGGTAGGACCTAGCCCAGGAGCCAGCCTCTCTCTCCTGGACACAACCACCAAGTGTCCTGCCAGGAGGACAGGAAAGGGGTCCGACATGGTCTCCATGGGATGGAGCCCAGCAAACCGTGAGGTGGGAGGGGAACTGGGACCACAGGCCCAGGGTAGCCCCTAGGGCTGACCCAGGATGGGGGAGGACATGCAGGGGCAGCGGAGGGCACCGATAGTGGCCCCTCGCAAGCCCTGCCTGGGGTCCCCTCCTGCTGCTCTGCCACCCACCTGCCACACTCCCAGGGCAGCTGCCCGTGGCCATCACCATTACCTGACTGGAAGTAGGAGGCTAGGCCCAGCAGAGGCCTGAGCTGTGCCCAGGTGCTGTGCCGCCCTGAGGCTTGACCCTGCCCTGCCCTCCTCCCTGAGAGGGCCTATGGGGGGCAGGAGGGCAGGTCCAGGCCAGCACAGCAGGGCCCCACACTGTCTGAGCCCCTCCCACAGGGCACTCTGCCCCATTGGGCTGGACCTGCAGTCCTGCCACCCAGGGAGTATCTGGGTCTGGGACAGGAGACCTGACCCAGTGGGGCAGTTCCCAGGGACCACTCAGCTTGGTATGGGCCTCTGATGTGGACCAACTTCCTGGGTCAAGATAAAGAGGTAGCATCTGGTGTTTGCTGGACACCCAGGTGTGTACAGGCGGACATGGGCCCAGAGCCAGTCAGGCCTCTGTGGCTGACCGCTGTGGTTAAGGAGCAGTGCTAAAGGCTGGGCCACAAAACCTTAGTCCTCAAGATACCCGACAGGAAGCTGGTGCCATGGGCCAGCTGTGGGCCCCATCTGGAGGCTGGGGGGACCTCAGTCAGGACAGAGCTGGACAGAGGCCCCGCCCACCTGGCAGCGCCCCCCTGTGGTTTGCACCCTGGAAAATTGACACTGAAGCAAATTTGCTGGCCTCAGCTGCTGGGCTGTCCCCAGGCCCAGACGCTGAGCGGAGCTGAAGGCCCGGCCACGCAGCCGGCCACGCGACGCCCGGCCAGGCCTCACCTTCTGCTCCACCTCCAGGAAGCGCTGCAGGTCGGCAGCGTCCAGGTGGTCCTTGTGGTTACTGTAGGTCAGCATGAGGAGGTAGAGGTCCCGGCGGGTGGACATCATCTTGTAGAAAGCACAGAACTCCTCGAATCCCAGCGTTCCCTGGCAGTCATCTGTATCCGCTTCCTACGAGGCAAGCCCCTGCCTTCAGGGGGGCCCTGCAGGCCCAGCCCCTCCTCAGTCCAGCCCCCAGCCTCCCCTCCTCCCCTGCCCGAGACCCTCTGGGCACCCAGCTCACAGGGCTCCCTGTTACCCCCCAACCCTGGAAGACACAGATCTGACCACCGTCCCTGGCGACTTGCAAGGTCCACCTGTGAGTCAGCCCCAGCCACCCCACACCAGAGTCGCCACCACCTCACACTGGGGCTGACCTGCACCCCAGGCTGTGCCCCACAGCCACAGTTACTACTGGCTGCCCACTGATCAGAAATGCCAGGGCCCCAGGGGCTAGCAGCGTCCTGACTCGGGTCTCCGGGGTAGAGGCACTTCAGCCTTCGGCAGCAAGAGGGATGCACCAGACAACCCCAGGAAGCCTGAGGGGTTCCCCCAGGTGCCACGGCTGCCATGAGCAATCCCGCAAGGGAGCCCCGTGAGACCAACCGCGGCCTCCTCTCTGCCTCCACAGGCGTGGGGAGCACCTGCCCCTGCGAGGGTCAGCCGGGGGCAGACCTGGAGCACAAGGGCACCCCCTCGTTGAAAGCTGGGCTGCCCAGAGGAGACCTAAGGCACCACAGGGCCCACGGGGTCCCTGGGAGGGCCAGCCAGGCCACAGTGGAAGAGGCTAATTGAGGCCTTTGTTCCCTAGGAATTGGAGCCCTGCAAAGGCTGGGTGACCAGGGTGGGGTGGGTGGGCAGGCCAAGCCCACTCCTGGCCTGGAGGTGAGGGGCCCTGGCGTGGCACCCAGACCAGCCCTCTCACCAAAGAGTGCTTGGCCAGAGGGACCCTGCACTTCACAGAGTGGCAGTGCTCATGGCCTGGGCTGGGGTGGCCCTGGGCTGGACACATGCCTGCCTAGGTGCTCAGCAGCACAGGACGTCTGGGGGCCCAGGCCACGGCTCAGCCTCCTGCCTCAATCCTGGCCCTCCACTGACCATCTGCCCAAAGGCAGGCTCTGTCCTGGGCCCTGGCACCCCAGGCCTGGGCACACAGGTGCCTGACCAGCAGCATCCAGAGATACTCGGAGTCCTTGGGCCTGCACAAAACGTCCAGGTCCAGTCCTCTGTGAAGTGGAGAGCATCCTGGATGGAAGTGCACCGAGTCTGCCCCTCCACAGCCGTGGCCACCTGAGGCTTCCTGGGCAGGCACTCAGACCCAGCCCAGGGTCCCCTGCCCAGAGCCATCAGTGGGCTGAGGGAGTTTAGGTTCTCAGTAGCCCATCCAGGGCTCTCAGGGGGGCCAGGAGGAACCCATGTGGGCACTGAGGAAGCAGACCACAGGCGCCATCCCCCAGGCTAGGTCTATGACCATGTCCACAGGTGGGGCCAGAAGGGAGGCAGGCCTATCACCATGGACAGCTGCACATGCTGGGTTTGCCAGCCACAGGATGGCCTTTCCCCGTGTGGCCATACAGCCTAGTGTGGCCAGGAGATGATGACAGGTCCCCCGAGGAGCCCTCCATGCAGGACACTCGCCCGGCAGCCCAGCAGTCCCCTCCTCCGTGAGAGGGCTCTGGGGCGAGCTGGCCCTGGCTCGTGCTCCCTGCTGCCCACTCCTTGGCTGAGGCCTGGCCCAGACATGGGTGTGCAGTGGGACCCCAGTGTCTGTGCTGCGTCCCAGGCCAAGGCCAGGACAGCCCAAGGCCACAGGCCCCAAGGCCCGGCAGGCACAGACGGGACCTCGTGTGTCTGACGCTAGATAGGAGGGCGGCCCTGAGTCCGAGAGCTAACGGCTTCACCCAGGACAACCAGACCATGCCCACTACAGGCCAGAGGCCCCTTTCTGAGAGAGGAGCTGGGCTGGTCACCCACTGTCGAGCAGCCGCATCCCAGGGCGAGCATCACCCACTGCCCACTGGGCTGAGCAGCATGGCCTCAAGTCCAGGCAGGACATCTGCCAGTCACCAGTGAGCACAGAGCTCTGTCCTTCACCAGTGAGTGAAATGCTCTTAAGGTCCCTCCCCCCCCAAGAAAAAGGGGGCCTGACCCCACCCCCAGCAACATGGCCACCCTGGCAGTGCTGCTGCCAGCCACAGGGCTGATGCGCTCCCCCAGCCCTCTGCCGAGCCAGGTCTCTGCAGCCCAAGGGTGCTCTGGGCGGCCGGGCACAGGGTGGGCGCTGGTCACCCCACATTCCAGCGTTCTTGGGTTTAATGAAATTATGTTGGAGTCGAATCAATCTCCACTCTGACTGGGCAGTTCCAGGCAGCTGGAAATAATATCAAGAATTTTTTCTTACAAACAAATTGATGCTAATTATCAGAGTGACCTGAGCCTGGCTGGAGCCACGCTCCCTTCCTGCGGCTCCAGCACCAGCAGAGGTCTGCTGCACGGGTGGGCTGGGAGAGCAGGTGCTCAGGCACTGGGGCCATCTCCGGCTGGCTGACCTCCATGGACAAGGGCCAGTGGGTCTGAAGTGCGTGGGTTCTGGGGTGTGAGGTGCCACCTTCTCCTCTCCAGAGCCCTGGAGCCTGACCCCTGCTACCCACTCCAACTGCCAGCCCAGGGCTTCCTCCAGACAATCTGGTGGTGCCAGGGCACAGCCAGGCCTGGAACTGCACAGAGGGACCCTGAGAGCCCACGAGTGCCCAGAGGCCCAGGGTGCTCGTGACAGGGTGGGCAAGCACGGGCTGCAAGAGGTCCGCCACAGGTCAAACCGCGACCTTGAGCTGCACCTTCAGCAGGCCCATCCAACAAGGGCCGACCCTCCTCCTCCTCCTCCTACCTGTGAGGCTCCCCGGGGTTCTGCTGCCTGGTCCCAGGAGCCTCACCTGGAGGAAGGGACTGCTGCACCCAGAGCTGCCCCCAGAGGCCCGGAAGGGGTGGGGTTGGGCCGTCCCCAAGCAGTCAGGGGGAGGGGGTTGCTGACACCAGACGTGAGCCATGCGCCAGTCCCACTGCCCAGGCAGTCTCTGTCCCCAAGGGGCCTCTGCAGTCCTCGGTGGGCAGTCTGACAGCACCAGCCCATCACAGACGTGGGCCAGATCTGCTGCCATCCTCACTCAGCCAGGCATGACTACCTGTCTAGCAGGAGAGCACAGGAAAGTGGACAGAGCGGTGCTGTCAGGCCACGAGCGTGGACGTGTGAGCACGCTTGTGTGTGAGTGTACACATACGTGTTGGGGGGAGGCGTGGTGCTGAAGCTCATGAGCCCCTCTCCAGGCTGCAGTAAGGCGAGGAGGCCCAGGGCCTGGTGCTGGCTCAGCCCATTCCTGCCCCAAACAGGACCTGCTGACAGCAGAGTTCCTCAGCTCGCAGAGGTTCCGGAAAGAACTAATTACAGGCAGCAAAGGCCTCCGCTTCCCTGTGGGGTGCATTTTCATAACGTCTAGCACCAGGCGGTTGTCCAAGGCAGCATGCGTCAGCTCACCGGAGCCTCTCGGCCAGTGGGGGCCCTGCCCCGGCCAAGGCATTCTGAGACCCAGGGATCGTGGGGGCTGGGACCCCGCATGCCTGCCCCGAGTGCCCAGATGTGGGGCCGGGCCTGTGTTCTGTGCCCAGCCCCTTCCCCGGAGCTGGCAGAGGCCCAGCTGGAGGAGTGCCTTCCCCTTCCTCTGCTGAAGAACCCGTGCGTGCGCAGCTCCCCTGGTGTGCCCGGGACCCCTCCCTACGGCGGCCCCTGGCAGCCCCTGTGGTGTGCGGCGGGGCCCGCCCCGGGCTCACCCTGAACATCTGCTTCACGCGCTGCCGGGGCAGGTTCACGTTGAGCTTGTGCAGCAGCTGCAGCACCTCGACGATGCTCAGGCTGCCGTCCCGGTTCTTGTCCGCCTCGTCGAACGTCTGCTTCAGCCACTTGGGCACCGAGTTAGGGGCAATGCGGGTCCCAGGCCTGGACACACCGCCCCACCCTGCAGCCGAGGCAGCCAGAAGGGAGGACCCCAGCCCATGCGCCCCTCCCATCCTCCTTCCTCAAACGACCCAGCGAGGGGCAGGAGCCCCACCCAGGTGGACAGTCGAGGGGTCTGCTCCTGGGTTCTGTCCCTACTCCAGTGTCCAAGGATATTGGTCCCTGGTGCGCTGGCGGCGGGCCAAGCTGTCCTCGTCACTGATGCCAGCCATGAGGTAGCGCAGGCCGGTCACCCAGGTGCGTGCCTCCTCCCCACTGGGCGAGACCAGGTCCAGCGACTCCCGGTGGCTGCCATGGTAGATGCTGAAGCAGCAGTTGGGGTCGAAGCTGCCGTCGGGGTAGCGCTGGAAGATCTCGGACTGCCGCCCCTCGCTCACCTCCTGGATGGAGTCGATGGAGACTGCGGGTGGTGGGGAGGGCTGGTCAGGGCCTCCCAGGGGCCAGGCATCTCTTGCCTGCCCGGGCTGAACACCATGGGGCTCTGACCTCCGCGCCTGCGGGGCAGGGGGGGGGGGCCCACCCTTTTGCACGGAGTCATGAGGACCCCCTGCGGCTCGGCTCTGACCCCGCAGCCCCTCCTCCCTCCTGAGAGGCGCCTGGCCGACTCGGGACTCCCAGGAGCCCGTCCACCCGCCCAGCTCAGGTCAGCTCCTTTTCAGTCCCGCAGCTGCCTCTGTGACAAGTCCTGGCAGGTGTGGAGTGGTGCAGAGGGAAGCCGCGTGGCTCAGGTCCTGTCAGGTGTCAGCAGGACCCTCCCAGATGTGCAGGCCACAGGCAGCCCCTCTGGGCACCAGGCACCCCGGGCTCAGCACAGCTGCTGCCCCCGCCACCCGCTGCCTGCTGGCCTTTCTCTATCCCTGGCATGTGGCGGGATACTGGTTCAGAGGACAGCTGGCCCACGCTGCTCCTGCCCCACTGGGAGGCTTTCATGGCCAGGGGGGCTCCAAGCACCAGCTGGGTCTCCGGGGTAGGGGAGGCTGGCGGGGCCCCAGCCCAGGCTGCTGGTTTCTGCCCCCCGCTGCTCCCCGGCAGCCTCCCTGACCTGCGTCTGCCTGCTCCCCCGCTCCTCCTGGGTTTCTCAGTGGTCGGTACGGTGAGCCAAGGCCCACCTCACCATGACCACACCAGCTCCACGCCTCAGTTCCCACAGGAAGCCCAGTGCCAGGAACAGTGCCCAGCACAGAGTGGACATCCCTGACCGCTGGGGCTTCTCCTGTCTGAGCAGCCTTAGGGAGGCTCCACCTCCCAGGACCCAGGGGTCTGGAGGAGCCATCAATCCAGGACATCCTCACCATGTTCCCTCCTGGGGCTCTGTGGTGGTGTGCTTGGCGACCACTAGACTGAGGCCCTTCCCTGGCACACCTGGATACTGCCCTTCAGCAAAGCCACACCTACCCCTGGTCTGTAAGGCTCAAGTGTCCCTCCCACCCTGGCCTCCTACCTCGCCCTCAGTGTCCGGATTCTCCCATCTGCCCCTGCACAAAGCTGGCCAGCATCTCCCCTCGTGCTCCCACCCAGGCTGCCTGGGCCAGTGCTTGGTGCCCAAGCCCCACCCCGGGCGCCTGGCTCAGGTCTTGTTTCCTGTCTTCAGGCTGCTCTTCTCCCCCCCTGGGCTGCTTGCCCCCAGCCCTCCTCACCCCAGGACCCTGCCCATGAGCAGCCCCAGCCCCTCCCGCCCTGCAGTCCAGAGGCTACCGTGGAACTCCAAAGCCGCCTGAGTCTAGAGACACCCTAGTCGCAGGGGCTCAGCGCCCAACTGTCCAGCAGCTGCTCTGGAAGGGCTCCTGAGTCTGGGACTGTCCCTCCCGCTCCCCAAGCTGCCCACTCACTCTTGGCCTTCTCGTTCTTGCGTGAGGGCCGCCAGCGGAGGCAGGAGCGATGCTCGTCGAGGTAGTAGAAGCGGACCAGGCCCTTGGAGCCGCCTCGGAGCTTCACCATCTGGGTCCCCTCCTGCATGCTGCTCATGCACCGCTCCACTGGACACAGCAGAAACAGACCTCAGGGCCGTGAGAGCTGTGGCAGCCCGGGCCCTACCTACCCCCTGTCCACCCACCCAGGGCTGGCGCCAGGCGAGACCCCAGGGAGGACCTGCCCTTTTCTGCTGGGCCGTGGCCCATCCCAGAAACACCTGGACGATGCTACAGTCAGTCTGGACCCTGAGGGGCCACCACTCAGACTGAACGAGCACGGAAAGCCCACAGCTAGACACAGGGCCCAGTGGCTAGCCTGGCTCTCGGGAGCCACTGAACAGAAGAGACCCCTAAGCCAGGCATAGGGCACACCCAGCAGGTGCTACCCATGCCCATAGGCCACACCTGAGAGCCAGCACCCCCTTCCTGTGGCATCCCCAGGAACCTCCTCCTCCCCAGGGGGCAGCAAGGACACTCCACTGTCTACTCCCCAAGGCCACAGAAGGAGGCCCTGCATGAGGGCACAGATCTGAGGTCCGAGGGACTAGTCATCCCCCTTTTCTGTCCACAGGAGAGGGGGCCATAGGCTTTAAGGAGTCCAGGCCAGGGTCAGCTGGCCCTGGACCAGGGACAGGTCAGTATCTGCCCCCAAGCCCTGCATACCTGCTTACAGAAAGCCCAAGCCCTAAGAGCTTACGCTGCTGATGCTCAACAGTGTCCAACCCCGTGAGACGCACATAGGGAGGGACCCCTGGTGGGTGCTGCAGGGGACCTGGGCAGCTCCACCTGAGGACTCTGAGGAGGGAGCTAGTGCTGACCACAAGCAAAAAGGAGCCGCAGGCTCCGCACTCACAGGGAGCGAGGCCCAGGAAGACACAGGTATGACTGCTTGGTGCAGCAGGGACAGGGGACACACAGGTCCTTGAGGCCACCACAGGGTTTTGGAGGGTTGAAGCTGGATGAGGCCCCCTCTGCCAGCAGAGCAGGCTGGAGAGGCAGAGAGCCTTGACCGCAGCCTCCGGGGGCCACAGGACGCGATGCCAGGCCTTCCCTGAGCACAGCGCGCCTCCTCGTTCAGTCTCACCTGCCTAGGGGCCCTCCTGGCCAGCTCAGCACAGCAGCCCACCCTGCCTGGGCAGAAGGTGCCCCAGACACCCTGGAAGGCAGCTTGGAGCACCCGAGCGCTCCCCAGCACATTCCTCCAGGCCCCAGCACTGGCCCTGCTGGCTTCCCCCCCCACCCCGGGTTCAGCCCCCAGGAGGCTGGGGTACCCAGAGTGAAACAGCCGACACTGCGGGACCCTGTTCATCCCCAGAGAGAGACCTGGTTGATGCAGGGTGGGATGGGAGACCCCAGGCCCCTTGCACCTCCAAGAGCAGCCCCTACTGTCCCAAGGCACCTGGACAGCCCCATGGCCCTGTGGAGCTTGGTCAGTCCTCAGCAGGGAAACCGCTCCCTGGCCCTTCTGACCTAGTGGGTCAACCTGCCCCACGATAACACCACCACACTCCCTCCCACCCAGAGAAGCACCTCTGCCAGGTGGGCCACGGCTCCCACGGTCCAGCACATCCCCAAGTGATGGCAGTGGTGGGGGCTGGCTCGCGGAGGCCCGAGAGGCCCGGGCAGCAGATCGAGCAGAGGCAGTGCTGGGCACGAGGGCTCCTCTGTGCTGTCAATCTTGACCCGCCTCTTCCTCCTCCCCCTCAGAGCCCCCAAGTCTCTCCCAGGCTGTCCCCAGGCCCCGCTGCATTGGCCCGACGGCCACCTGCAGCCCCAGAAGGCCCCGGCCAGCCCGCCCATCCTCCAGGGCCCCGGGAGACCAGAGAAGCTGCATCCTGGGGGCTGGGGAGCTGCCAGCCTCAGCGCCCCCACCTCAGACCAATCCCGGCTAATCCTGCTTGGATCCAACCCAGCGTCCAGAGGATTTAGGCCAAGGGAATGCCCGGCTGCAAGGGGGCATGGGGAAGGCAGCAGGCTGTCCTGGGCCCCAGGCCTCAAGTCTCAGCTGAGGACTAAGGGAGGACAGCAGGACAGATGGGCCCCTCCCAGGACCCAGAGACACCACCCCAAGGCCTGAGGTGGTTCTCATGGGTCCACCCCTGGGGCCATTACCAGGTCCTGCCTACCTTGGGTGCCCAAGGCTTGTGTCTGTTCCTCTCTGCTCCACCCCAAGCCTCACACTTACAGGGACCTCCAAGTGGATCCCAAAGCCCAGGAGGGAGCAGGCCCAGAGCAGGGACAGAAGTGGCAGCATGTTTTCCCAAAGCCCCTGGCCCAGTGACCAGCTTCTGCAGGCCACTTGCCCAGGCCATTCTCCCAGGTCACACAGGACACCTCTGTGCTCCAGCTCCCAGCACAGGGGGGTGAGCGCAGGGCCCTTGAGCTCTGTCTGTGGCTCCCCAGGTCCTCCCCAGCCCTAGGCCCCTGCTGGCCGTCCAGCCTGGCCTTTCCCCTCGCCCACGGGGCTGAGCCATGGGGCAGCTGTTTCCAGTCACCACTTCATTGTGCCCCTGAGACCAGGCCTGCCTCCTGACCTGGGAAGGGGTCAGGCTCCACGAGGGCCCACCTATCCACCAGCCAAGTGGCCAAAGGTCCCAGTGGAGCCACAACCTGCCCAGACAGCCCCAGGGCAGCCACATGTCCTAGGAGCAAACAGTGCTCGGGCTGCCCTGGGGCAGAGGAGGGAAATGGAGGACTCCACACCTCCGGGATCTCTGGGCATCTCCCTGGCCAGCTCCCCCGGCCAGGCCCCACATGACAGCACAGACCAGCCCTGCCGGGGGCAGCTGTTGTATGACCACAGCACTCACTGTGATGAGGACCTCTGGGCCTCCTGTCCCAGCCAGCCCAAGTGGCCCTGGCCTGCCTGTCCCTGGGCAGCAGGAAGCTGGCCACAGAGATCCGATATAATCAACTCAAAGCCAAACCCAGACTCCAATTAGGAGCCCTGGCCAGAGGCCCTACCTCATCTGCTGGCTGGAGGTCAGCAGCAGCCTGCCCTTTCTGCCTTGAATTGGCTGAGGGGACCTTCAGCCACTGGGACAGGAAGGGGCACGAGCCCCAGAGTCCCCAGAAAGACAAGCGGCAGGAGCCCCCGACAGCATGGCCACCTGGGGAGGGGGAGCTTGGAACCCCCAGGGAGCAGCAGGACTAGAGCCAAGGAGAGGAAGCAGGCCAAGCTCTGGGGGTGCCAGGGCCTCTGGACACCAAGGCTGGGCAAGAGGGCGTGGCCCTTACCCGTGGTGTTCCAGGGCCACCACACTCCTCGGCCCTGGGCAGGGGGGGAGGCCACCACGGTTCCCTGCTGACCCGCTCCGACCGTCTCTCTGCGTGGCCAGGCCACGCACTTCCCGCACAGCCCACCAGCTCCTGGAATCCAAGAACAGCTGCTCCCCTCTGCCCTGGGGCTCCCCGCCCCGACACACCTGCTCTCCCCTGGCCTGGTTCCCCTGCCCTCCTTCCTCACGTCACCCACTGGCCTCTCACTGTGACCAGGGAGGGACGTGGGCGCCTGGACAGGGGCTCTGGGAGGGGTCCCAGAGTGAGTGGGCCTGGCCCCAGCCCCACACTGTGGCCGGGACTGTTTCTATTACAGGGAGCAGGGAAGAAGCCCCTGCACCCCAGACTCCTGCCACCTCCTCAGCAGCCCCAGGCTGCAATCCTCCTCGGACCAGGAGGGAAGGCCCAGCTAATCCGCCTGATGAACGGCTCTGCCCAAGGCTCCCTTCGCTGCCCTGGGGACCAGGTGACCCTCACCCACCTCTGACTCTGGAAGGAACTGCAGCTGCTAGTGAGCCAGTGTCCCAAGCTGGGGACATCACAGGGGAGTCCCAGCCCTGGGCAGCTCTGTCACCACACAGTGTAGCTGAGCCAAGACCAGCACAGTCAGAGGCCACTTGCCAGGCCCCTGGTCCCTCTGGATTCAGGCCCACTGAGATGCAGGCAGGCCTGACCACCCAAACCAGGAGGGTCACCTACCCGACTCCTGACACAGAGTGGGGAGGCTGCTCCCAAAGAGCCAGTACAGTTGGGGGAGTACCCTGCCCCCTCCAAGCCAGCCAGGACCCTTCCACAGCCACACAGAGCCACCCAGCAGCACCAGTTACACTCAGGGCCCAGGCCAGGGACCAAAGAAGCCCCCACCCCAATTGCAGCCTGAGAGCTACCCAGAAGATTCTTGGAGGCCAGCCCCATAACAAAGTCACAGAGGGACTCGGTGGGCCCAAGGCCCCTCCGCAGCACACCCTAACTCACCTGCCTGCCCGGCATGGGGCACCAACTGCCCTGCGTATCTCCAGTGGGACTGAGAGCACTACCCTTGGCCCTGTGTTTTTCCACAAGGCCCTGACCCCAACTGTAGTCCACACATAGGTGGCCCAGGCTCAAGCCTGATCCAGGACACTTGATGCAGACTGGCCCAGCTGTCCTGTGCCACCCCTGCAGGCTCAGGGGCTAAGGAAGCACCCACACTTGGCCACACTCACATGGAGGCCAGAGCTGAACCCAGTTCCCAGTCCAGGCCACCTGAGGGCCAGCAGCCCTGGTCAGGAAGGCCAGGGTCCCACTCAGACTCTCCCAGGTCCCTCCTCAGGCTGCACCCTGCACACACCAGTGGTACCCCATCCCCTGCCACAGCTCACATGGCTCCCAAAACCCCTCAACGCAGATCTGTCCAAGGGAGCTCCTCAGGTAAGGACTGAGGACCTGTTCCTGGTCCCTCTCCTTCACCCAGCACCCAGCTGCCCTGTGGGAAGTGGGGTAGGGGCCAGGGATGGACAGGGGAGGGCCAAGGCCACGTAGCTTACTCCAGGTGGGGGAGGAGCCAGTGGGCTCCCAGCCCTCCAGGCTCGGCCAGCTCTAGCCCTCTCCTAGAGAACCTGTGCCCAGATGCCCAGGACAGATGGACAGACAGACAGGACCATCTGAAGCTAGAAGAGGGGACAGGGAGAGTTCCATGAGCCTCAGGCCCCAGTCTGATTCCAAGAGGGCACTGTGACCCTCCTCCGCTCAGCTCTGCCCCTGCTGGCCCCAACAGCCTGGCCGGGAGAGCGGCCAGGCGACAGGTGCCCCTGGGCGCCTCCACCTCTGGGCTTCAGTTTCCCCTTATCAGAAAGTGTCCCCTGCAGCCGTGGTGCCCTCCTTCCCAGAACCCGCGCAGGACACACAGCACCTGCATGAAGGAGGACAAGGCCACACTGCTGGAGGCAGGGCAGCTGGAGTGGCCTTGTGGTAGAGATGGGCACTGTCTTCACAGCAGGCCCCGTGGCAGCGGCCACAAGGCCAGGGACAGCCCAGCACCTCCGCCTCTCCCCGGGGAAGGCTGGAGAGCCCACAAAGTCCACAGATTGCAACCACAGGCTTTGTGGTCCTGGGCCACCCTCAGGTGCCACGGTGCCCCTTGCACGAGCCAGGAGCAGGAACTACAAGGAATGGCACGCGATGCACACGCACTCATAGTGAGCAGTCAGGCTGGGCACAGGGGCACCGTCTCCCCTCCTGGTGCTCTCTCCCAGGACTTCCACAGCAGCCCTGGCCCACCAAGGCCCGGCTGTCCCCCCGCAAGGCCTCTTCATTGTCCTCTTTGCCTTCCTGAAGGCCCTTCAGAGGGTCCCTTCCCATGTCTGCCTAAGTAGAAGGGTCAGCAGTGTGGGACAGGAGCCGAGGCTCCCCTGGCCCTCCCAGTGCCGTCTCTCAATCTGCGAACCCAGCTCGGCACACAGGAGGTGCCCAGGTGGTGCCTGGGGAGGAGAGGAGGTAGGAGGAAGCAGCCCCAGCCCAGCCCTGCAGGGCGCCCACCGGGATGAGCCCGGCCCCTGCCCAGCGCCGCTCAGGAGGGAGGCAGGGAGGGACGGGCCCACACACATATGGCCGAGATAATTTAAACGTCTGAGAGCAGCAGCGCGTCCCCCCCGCACGTCTGGGCGCCTCCTCCCCAACTATTTTTACTTATCAGGGAGTGTGAGTCGACTCCTCCAGCCCTCCCCAGAGGGACCCCGGGCAGCTTGCTGGTTCCCCAGGGGTCCTGGCGAGGACCGGGAGACAATGGCCATGGCCAGCCCAGGGTCATTTGATGGGGTCAGCCCCAGACAAGCTTGGGAAGAGACATCAGGGACAGTGCTTTGTTCCCCCAGCAGCCCCCTTCCTGCAGGGCAGGCCACTGGCTTTCAGCAGGGTGCGGAGGGTTCTCTTGGGGAGGGAGGGGAGGGGAGGGGAGGACCCAACCCTATGGCGTGCAGCTCCACAGCTAGGACAGAGCCGCGGGGCAGGCTGGCCAGGTCTTGCTGTGCCCACTTGGGCAGCTTCTGGCCACCCTGCCCTCTCCCACCAGAGCTCTCAGACCCCAGAGCCAGGCAGGGACAGCGAGCAACCCAGGGAGTGGAAGAGGGTCCCCTGTGGCCATCCACGCTCCATTCACCACACACCTGGCTCACCCCGGCCTGAGCCCCACCTTCCACCTGCTCCCAAAGGTCCCTGGGGCTTGTGCAGCCAGCTCTGGCTGTTGCGTTAGGCGTGGGGATGGCAGCAACCTGGCCATCCTCAGCTCCGGGCATTAGCTCCAGGATCCAGCCCCACTTGGCCCAGGGAGAGCACTAGCAGGGTCTTCTTATAGTCTCACCACCCAATAGGGAGTTAGGGATGGAGACCGTCTGACGGACAGAGGTCCACAGGTGTCCAGCTGCATGCAAAGGTGCTGAACATCAGGAGCTCTCAGTCCTGGGGTGGTCCACACAGCCTGCAGTGGCAGAAATGGACAGGACATTCTCTGAGGCCGGGTATCCACTGTCCAGCACATCCCCACAGAGAAGGCCCTTCTTGTGTAGGTGGCCCTGGGCTCCTGCCCCAATCCAGTCCCCTCCAGGCAGTCTGGCCACAGGGGGAAGTGCCTTCAGCCCAGGGAGGCCCCAACATCAGGCCTTCCTCTGACTGCCCAGCCGAGCCCAGGCCTCCTTTCAGCCCCAGGGCCAAGTCCAGCCTCAGTGAGGGTCCCTCCAGAGAATGCGCCTCTCCCTGCCCCGCACAGCCCCAGATGGTGGCAGGTGGCAGATCAGCTCACAGTGGTGGCATTGATCACACTCGACAGTCCTCCAGGAAGAGGACTCTATTAATAGCCCATTTCACAGCTCCCTGCTCCCGCAGGCGCCCCTCAGCCCCATGTCCCTGGGGCCCTGTCCCTGACACCAACAACTGGCTTTCCCGAGCCTCGGTTCTCATCTCCTCCCCCGCCCTCCAGCAGGCCTGGCTGAGCAGATGCACACACACTTGGCCACGGCTCCCTGAAGACAGGTGCACGGCCAGCATGGGGGACGGGTTTGGCCCCCACGCCACTGCCCAGGACACTCCAGGAGGAACTGGAGAGGGAGTAGCCTTGGGGTGGGGCTCTTTTAAACCTGGAAGGTCACCAGATGGAGCCCTTGGTGGGGGGCCCGAAACTCCCAGGGAGAGTCCTCCAGGCTGTGGGCAGAGCCAACCCTACATTTCTCCTTGCTGCCTGGAGCCCAGGTCAGGCAGGAGGGAGGGCAGCTGCTGCCAGGGACGGGCAGCCCGAGTGGGGCCAGGCAGAGCCCAAGGAGAAGAAAACACAGGAGGGCTGAGCACCTTGGGTGAGTCCTCGCCTCTGGGGCACTCCACCCTGCCAGAGCAGCCCAGGCCACCTGGAGGCCAGGGAGCAGCTTCCTGGAGTAGCCCTGGGCCCTCCACAGCCCCACAGCACTCACAGGTAGCCTGTGGGTGGCGTTCTGGAGACAGAGCTGGCCCTCCCAGTCCATCCCCTAAAGGCTCCTGGCATCTCATGGAGTCACAATGCCCTGAGACCCTTGGAGGTCCACGGGCTAAGAGGCCTAAGCAGGCCTAAACAGGACCCGCCCCCAGGAATGAGTGGCCTGCTCCCCTGAGGAGGGACTCCACCCTCACATCCCAGGACCTGCCTGTCTCCTTCTGGGTGCAGTTGGCGGGCTCCCGGGGCCAGCTACTCCTGCCCCTGAGCAGCAACTGTCCCCTGAGGCTGTCCACCCCACATAAGGCCCTGCCCTAGGGCCTTCACCTGGCTGGTAGGGGGTCCCTGTGCCCAGGTGGTGACTCTCCACGAGCCAGAGAAAACATCCCACCCAGGAATGGGGCTGCAGCCCCCGCCCTGCCCCACACGTTCCCCACACAGGAAGTCCGTGCAGCCTGTGGAGCGCCCGCGTGGGCCGTGCTGGAAGCCGAATCCCAACAGATGCGTCCAGTTACTCAGCCCCTCCTCAGCCCCTCCCAGCCAACCACGGTGAATGCAGGCACATCCATGGGACCCTGCTCAGGAGGAGACACTCCCTGGATGGGGGCCAGCCCTGGTGCTCCAGGGGAAGAAGCAGGAGCTGGGAGTGTCCCCATGTCCCCATGGTGCTCTGTCCTCGGCAGCACACTGTGACTAAAAGGACCATGCCAGTGTGGCTCTTCCCTGCAGCACCTGTCCCCTGCCCAGAGGATGGAGGCTCAGAATGGGCCCAGCTATCCCTGCTGTATCCTCCCCTCCTTGGCCAGGTCCCCTCCCCTGGGGGCTTGCAAACCCAGGCTGAGTCTCCCTGACCCGGGGCCTTGGGACCACCTGTAGCTGAGATCCCCTACCCCATTAGTGGCAGGCCCAGGACTCTGCCTCCGTGGGCTCTCGGGGACCAGATGGGCCAGACATGACAGCCAGGCCCTCCCCAGGGGCAATCTGCCGTGGAAACTGCCTCCCTGGAGTGGGGGCTATGGCTGGGGAGTGCCCAGAGCAGTAGGAACCCCTCAGAGCACCTGCACCAACAACAGCCCAGCCACACTGCCCTCCCTCCGTGAAGGCCACCTCAGCCTGGGAGGGGAACGGGAAGGGAGAGAGGGACACTCATCCTGGAGCAGGGCACAGGCCAGGCCTGGAACCCCACAGGGGGGCCACAGCCCCTTTCAGGGACCCTCTGTGGAACACTTTGCAGACACACTGGCTTCAGGTGCTCGCCTGCTACCCTGTGAAGTGGTCCCACACTGTCCCTCTTGTCCCTGGAGGCTCAGAGAGGGTGGGTGCTCCGTATGAGGGCACACAGCCCTCCCAACTGCCCAGCTCCTCCCAGGCATCCATGCCAATCAGAAGTCAGAACAAGTCAGGTCCACAGCAACCAGGACCCAAACACAGTGCCAGGAGACCCCTCCACTCTCCCGGGAACCCGCCTGGGAAGGAAGCTCTTCCCGCCGTTCGCTTCACCCTTGGCGCTCCCTCACCTGGCCCAGAGCCCCCACACACTCCTGCATTTGGGGCAAACGGAAACTGCTCCAGGGAGGCTCTGCGCTGCCTGCTGGGCTGCTGACGCCAGCTCAGAAGCCCTGCGGGCAGCCCCTTCTCACGCCCAGCCTGGATTCTGCGGGCAGCGCTGGGCAGCCTCAGGGCGTATCACCCTGCTGTTCTGCATGGTTGCCTAGGGCAATGCCCGGTCCCCAGGTCGGGAAAGCGGGACAGATCTGAGCAAGAATGTTTGACGCCAGGGAGGACCATGCTGCCCTGTCCATGGTGCTGACTGACGCTCAGGCACGCGAGGCAGTGGGGTTGGGCCAGGAGAGCAGCCCCACTGGACACCCCAGCTCCCTCAGATCTGCCCCCTCCAGGCTGGAGTCAGGGGGCGAGTCAGGCCAGGGTCACCCCCTCCAGCTGCTCACCTCCGTACCCTCTGCAGGGGGCCTCTCCCTGCAGGATGGCGGCTGGGGCTGTGGAGGGCGAGGGGCTGGGTAGTCATTGCGGAATGGGGTCATCGTATGCATTCCTAGAGACCCTAGGGGAGGGGTCCAGCACTGCTCTCGCAGTCGGGGGTCCACCAACACCATTCTGGCCTGCAATCCCACCGGGAGGGTCGCAGTCCCTTTCAGGAACCCTCCTGCCTGCTTACCTTGGTCCGGGGTGAGCCCGCCGGGGGGCCCGGGCTCTGCCATGGCCCACGGGCACCAGCCCCACTGTTACCGGCACAGCCCGAGGGGGCCAGGGCCCCGCGCTGGCCCCCAGCGCCCTCCAAGCCCTAGCCTGAGCCGGGGCGCCCTGCACACAGCACCCATACCGGTTCAAAGCCCGCTGCCGGCGCCGCCAATGCCCGGCACGCCGGCCGAGGAAGGGAGGGGAAGGGGCGGGGCGAGGCGCCTCGGCCACCACTGGGACCGCCCCTCCCGCGGGAGCCCCGCCTGCCCTTAACCCTTGGCTGCCCGACGACGGCCCGCCCAGGCTGCTGTGGGCGCCAACAGCTTAGGGGTCTCAGGCGGCACTAAGCCAGCTGGCTCAGAGGCCAGAAGGGGAGGTGCAGCCGGCTCGGTCCTGCCACCTGCCATCCATCCTTCCCCCTCCCTCCAGGAGGCAGCCCTCCTACTCAGGAATAACTACACCCGCTGGGGGCAGAGCCAAAAGCCCTGTCTGGCAACACCCACCCGATTACCACAGGACCCGGTGGGCTGGATCCAGGAGTGCCCCCAGGCTGAGACTTCAGGGGTAGCTGAGGTGACATTCCACCAGCTGCCCTGGGCTGAGGGTGTCCGGCCTCCTGGGGGCCTGGCCCCAGGGCCAGCTCCAGTAAAGGCTCCAACCCTTTTTGCATCAAGTCCCCCCACCCCACCGTGTCCAGGAGTGCCCTGGTTAGTCCTCACCACCTGGCTGTGCAGGCCCTGGCACAGGGTCCTGTCAGGTGCCTGGGACCAGAGGCTGAGGCCTGTGCTGAGCTGCACCCCCTCCCATCTCCTGGCCCGTCATCAAGCCCTGCCACCCCCAGGACCTGTGGGGAGCTACCCTGCTGCCAGGCAGCAGCCCCACTTTCTACACCCCTTACCCCAGCCGTCCCTGCCTGCAGCCAGCCTGGCAGGGTCCCGGGGGCTTGGGGCCACTCATAGGGATGCTGGGCCCCGAGGTTGGGAAGGCCAGGCAGGAGGACAGGCCTGCGCAGCAAAGCTCGGGGCTGCCTCTGGGCTCACACCTTAGGGTGTGACGGCCTCCTGCCCAGCGAGGTCCCCAGGTGCGGAGGGGGAGGGAAGCCAGTATCAGTCTTGCTGCCAGCTGTGTCCTGCCCAAGGAAAGCCCCTGGGCCTGGCTACCTGGCACCCTTAAAGGGCAGCCTTCCCCTCCACTGACACTCATGGTGCCCTGACAGAACTCTGGGACTGTCCTCTGATGGACCTGTGTCTTCAAGGCCACACCCAGCCAGGGTC
Source organism: Marmota marmota marmota (assembly GCF_001458135.2). Classification (NCBI taxonomy): domain Eukaryota; kingdom Metazoa; phylum Chordata; class Mammalia; order Rodentia; family Sciuridae; genus Marmota; species Marmota marmota. The sequence goes on from NW_026000102.1 coordinate 7,582,217, forward strand.
CCAGGGCCTGTGTCCACACCACTGAGCAGAGCCACTGTAAGGGGCATCCTCCTGTGGGCACCAAGACTGAGTGAGGGTCCTTGCTGGCCAGGGCAGGAGAGGGCCCTGGAGCTGTGGTAGGGTCAGCCAGGCCAAGAAGAGGGAAACAGTCCATTAGTGTGGCCAGAAGCCAGGGAGCCGCGAGGGTCACCCCACACCCGGGCAAGTCCTCCAGGAGAGAGCCAGCGGCACCACATCTCAGGGCAGGAGAAACAGGCAGGGAGGGGGAGCGAGGGAGAGGAGACACAACACCTAGGCCAAAGAGAACTGAAAGTGGGGATGAGGGACGAGGGACACTCAGGCCCCCCTCTGTCTCGGGGGCGGGGTGCAGAGCCCAGCCCAGCTTCTACCTCCTGGAGTGGATGAAGGCACACTGGAAAAGTCGGGTGAAACCCAAGTTCAGACTCTAATGAATAATCCATCTGCGTGGCCAGCCCCGCCCCCCGCACTCAGCCGGGAGATGATTTCCGCTAGCACGGCTGCGATTAAAGGGGTGATTAAAACCCTGCTGTACATGTTAATTTGCCAAGATTCTCTCTCCTAGGCCTCCTTTCTGGGCATGTAGGCAGAGTTCTGACTTCAAGAGCCTTAGGCCCAGGAGGGGCGGCTCGGTGGTGAGGAAGAAACTGAGGTCCCCAGGTCGAATCTTCTCCTCTGAAGAGGACCACGGGAATAAAGTCAGGACCCCCATCCTCTCTGGGGTCCTGAGATCAGGAGCAGGGTCACCACACTGCCCTGCTGAGCCTAAGCTCCTGCTGCAGAGAGAGGGCAGTCCCCCACCCCTGTGGACCCCACTCCCTGGGATGGGACCTTGCCGTTGGCTGCCCCATCCCTGCAGGGCCAGTCTAAGGCTGGATCTGGCTGTGGGCTCCCACTGGGCCTGCCCATTGCTATGCAGGCATTGCCAGGAAAGGGACCAAAGGACACATGCACAGAGGTCCTGGGCCAGGCCTACAGGTGGACAGAGCCCATCCCCTCTCTGTGCCCCGACGTTCAACGGGAATACTACACACGTGTTCACACGTGTCCTAGACTGAGGCTCTGTACCACGTGCAGCCACTCCACCCTCCAGGATATCACTGATAACCCAGATGTCCTCCTTGGCAGAGGTGACCCTGAGGGTCCATTCCCTGTTCTCTTGTGTTTCCTGGGAGGTGACCACCACAGCTTCATGCTGCCCACCCAAGACCCCACACAGTGTCCCTTTCTAGTCTCTCTCAGTTGGCAGGGAGGGCGTTTCCTTGCCCTACGGACTGGAGAGAGGCCTCAGGAGGGCCAGGGAGCTGCCCAGCATCCCACAGCAGCAGGAGGCAGCCGAGCTTTGGTGGAGCCCAATCCCAATTCCCCCAGGATAGGGTTTCCACCTGCAGCTTCGCAGTCCGCCCAGAAGTAGACCTCCTGGTGACCTGAACAGATGCCCTCCACCTCCAGTGCCCAGATGACCCGGAGGGAGTTCCGTGACCGTGCCTGCATCAGGATGACTGGCTCAGGGCCCACGCGTATGCTGTGTTGAGCAGTAAGCCCCAGGGTGGGACTCCGGAACTCAGCCTCAGAGAGGATGGGGCCTGAGGAGGCCTTCAGCCCTAGGGAGACAGAGCCCCAGGCACCTCTCCCAGCTGGACTGGGCTGCAAGCCTTCCCCTGGGGTCCCAGAGCCCTCTGCTGACCAGAGGGCAGCACTGCAGGCTTTCTGGGGCAGCCGCCCAAGGAGCAAAGCCCACTCCCCAGAGCCCACCGCTGGGCTGTCCAGAGTGATAGCCAGATGGGGGTGGCCTAGGCGTGGTCCAGGAGATGTCAGGGGGAAAGGGGCTTCCAATGCCACTGGAGACAGGAGCCCAGCTCAGCTCAGAGAGACACGCAGGGCAGTGCCCACATCAGGAGGCTGCAAACCCCGGTTCAAGTCCTGGGGGCCTCTGTGTACCCTGAGGGAATTCACTGCCCATCTGGCCTCCATATCTGCATCTGTCAACCTGGAGGGCTGGCAAGCCCAAGCCTTGAGGAGAAGGACCGTGGGGAGGGCAGTGGGCTCTCTCAGGGGGTTTGGTGGAGCCAGGCATTCTTGCACCAGAGGTCCAAGTGCATTGCCCTCTTTGGGGGCCACCTGGGTGAGTAGGGCCAAGAGCTCTGGCTCTGCTGTTCTTGGGATCACAGGGGCCTGGCCTGTGCCTGGGCAGCAGCAGCCTCCAGAATCAAGAGGCCACAAGGGAGTGGGGCCTTTGCACCCTCAGAAGCCTTTGGGGGCATCTCAGGTTTGGACTTATAACGCCATCCTTGGAGAGGTAAATCTCTCAGAAGAGTCAGGCTGCTCCCAAGGGCTGGGTGCCCCAGATGCACCTGGTTCCACCCAGCTGAGCAGGCAGGGTGCTGTGGCTTACCCCCCAGCACAGCACCGGGCACAGCCAGAGCCCTGTGTGTCTCTGTTTCTGCACCTCTGCGGCCACTTCAGAATGCCTGATTCAGGAGGCCTCCGGAGACCACCAGCTCTGCCTTCCAGGTAGGAGAACTGAGGTAGAAGGGTCCTGTCCAGAGCTTCAAGCTTCACAGCTGAGCAGGGACAGAAGCAAGAGCCCACAGCTTGCCCTCCAGGTGGGCCCGTCCCCAGCGGTCACAGTGGCCCTGCTGACCCTCAAGCAGTTGCCCCAGGATCAGCCTTGCACGGACATCAGGACTCCCTCTCAAAAGTGCCAGGTGTGTAAAGGTGGAGGCACAAGGGCCCAGGTGACAAGTTGGTGCTCACAGCCCCAGGTGACAAGTTGGTGCTCACAGCCCCGATGCCAGGAGACACAGGGCCAGCAGCCCGTGTCTGAGACGTTGTATTAATCATTCAACATCAAAGCCATTCAGTGTTGCTTCTTGCCTGGTACAAGAGTCCTGCCAATGTCACAGCTTCTGCTGGGAGACTGGGCTGCCCCGGAGGGCCTGGCAGGAGGCCAGACCCACCCCCCACGTACCGGCTGAACAGCCTCTTGCCCTGGGACGTGGCGGGGGAGGAGGGTGCAGGCAAGTGGCTCACTGGGTGAGGCAGGGATGCTGGTCTTTGGGGACACCCTTCCCCTCAGGTCCCAGCATGTCCCCAGTTCAGAGGTCCCCTGCTGCCTCGACCCTCAGATCCCCACGTGGAGTCAGGCCCACTGATGAACATGACCCAGGTCTTGGCTCTGAGGTTCAGCGGCTACCCAGAGGCACACAGCCTGGAGAGGAGGAAGATGGGCCAGGAGGGAGCTGGCCTGACCACAACACCCCTCAGGTGACGGCTGTCGGGCTGAGGAGGGCGGCCACCCGGCCAGCGTCCACCACGCCCAGGCAGAAGACTGGAAGGGACCAGAAGCAAAGCGAAGAGGCTGGAGGTGGGGACCACAGAGGTGCGAGGCTGCACAAGGCGTGGGGTCATGCTGGCTGGACCCTCACTGCCCCAGAGCACCCTGGGCTGCCAGGGCAGGAGGACAGCTGCAATCCCAGATCCAGCCAGAGAGCAGGGGCTGCAGATGGCCCCTGTTTGGGGTCAGGCTGTGGAGACTGGAGACAGGGTGACAGTGCTGAGGTGCCTAAGGGGGTGGAGTCCAGGGGGTGGAGGCCAGGGGGTGGAGGCCAGGGCAGCCAGAGGGTCAGGGAGCTTCGGAAAGGCTCTGGCCTGAATCACCACTGCCACTCCCCCAGGTATCGGTCAGGTTCCCCGTGGGCCAACGGCAGCCGGCTCTACCAACGCCAGCTGCAGCCAAGGCATACTCACACCCGCCAGGCTCCACGCTCCCCAGGAGGCCTCACAGCCCCACCCAGGCACCAGTGGGAGGGGCCTGGCCTAGGTCAGCAGGTCAGGGTCCTTTCCCGGGCTGCAGCGGCCCCAGCAGACCTGAGGCAGCCAGAGCTGCCCTGGCTGCCCTCCCTGCCTCCCCGCACCAGGCTGACCTAGATTCTGTGCCCAAGTGCGGCAGCCATGCAGAACTGCAGCCAGCCTGGCACTGAGACAGGTGGGCAGGAGTCCAGGACCAACTCGGCCAAGCAGCTACCAGCAGGGCCCCAGGACACACCCGCTGCAGGGTCCGGTGGGAGCTGCCCACGATCTGCCCCCCTTCCCAGTCTCTCCCTCTACCGGGCTCCCAAGGTCTCTCCCAGAGAGGGACTCTGAGAGGCTCTTGCCCACTGCCCACTAGGCTGGCCCTACCCAGGGCTGGAGGAAGGGGAGAGGGCAGGGTCACCCACTGCTCAAGGGCCCACCTGCACCAGTGGCCAGGGCTCAGCAAGGCTGGGAATCTGCTGGAAGCCCTTCCTGAGACCAGCTCCACAGCCCCAGCCTCTCTCCAGACCCAACAGCCAGCCCTGCAGGAGCGCTGCCTCCCGGCCGCCCCAGCCTGTGCTGCAGTACCATGTGCTCAGGCAGCTGGTCTTTCCGCCTAGGGACTGCTCCAGCCCTTTGGCCACTCACGTGGATTAAAACCACAAAGATCTTGGAAAACAGAAGCACATGGACCCTGCATGCAAATGTGTGCAAATAAGCCCTGGTCCTGGCCAGAGGGGGCCTTGCAGGCCCACAGAGCAGCTACCCCAGTGCCGAGACAGGACGGTCCCTGCCATACTTCCCTGCCCTTCTCCCTCCTCCCTGATCCCACCCCCATGGCCAGCAAGCATTTATTAAGCACCTACTATGTATCAGGGATGGCTGAGGACTGGGGAGGCTGCAATGAGCCAATCGGAAGCAGTTCCCAACCCCAGAAAGCATCTGGTGGTGGGGCAGAGCAATGCAGTTGGCCTGGCTCCGTGGGGAGCTGTAGGCCGTGGGCCCAGGGTCCCAGAGCATTTGGAAGGTCCTGGAAACAAGAGGCCTCTCCCCTGGAGAGCCGGGGCTCTTGGAGGCCTGGGGTGCAAAGGATAGCTCTGAGTATGCAAGCCCAGCCCCACTGGGGAGCAGGGCCCCTTCCTCAGCTAGGCCCAGCACTGGAGGCAAGGAAACGGAGGGCAGGAAGTGGCCTAAACAGCTGGATCCTGCCAGCAGGGCACCTGGCCCAGGACGCAGATCAGCGCACGTGACCGGAGCACCAGGGCCAGAAGCACACGTGGCAAGACACTGCTGACGGACTCTGCCCTTGGCCATCAGCGCCTGGCCCTCACTGTGCCACAGATGGACAGTTCCATCACCAGAGCCAAATTGAAACTACCTCCAAATGCTGCCTGCCCCAGGCGTTCCACAACGATCTCATCTCACTTGCAAGTTATGTGCTAAATGTGTCCCCAACGTGCTTTTCAAACACCCTTGTTCCATTCAGAAACCACTACTCGGTGTCTACTGGTAGAAGGAGAACCAATACCAACCTGAGTGGGAGCTCTGGGGTCCCCAACAACAAAACAGAAGGCTCCCAGCAGAGAGGGCCGTGGTCGGGGGAGCTCATCACCCGGGACCACGGGCAGAGCGCAGCTCGGTCCTAGACTCAGTGGACTCCCAGCAGGTGGTGAGAGCTGCACCCGTGAGCTGGTAGCCATGAGGTTCCACGGGGCCCGAGGCCCACCAGAGCCCCAGCCCCAGGAGACCGTGGCCTGGTGGCCAGGGAGAGCAAGGCAGGGCTGCCTCTTTACAAAGAGCAGCTGGGTCACTAGGTTCAATAGCACCTGGAGTGCCCCAGTGTCCACAGATCCCTGCTGCCTGGGCTCTGGAGAGACAGTCCAGGTTCAGGGGTGGCCATGCACCAGCCCCAACTCACCCAACATCATAACACTCACGAGTGGTCGTGTCATGCAGGCCAGTGTGACCCTGGGATCCAAGAGGTCGAGGGGAGTCAAACCCGGCAGCAGGACCGTCCCTGGGCAGACCACAGTCATTGTAGGGACTGTGCCTCTGTGGGGTGAGGGTCTGGGTGGGGCTCTCTCAGAGGACAGAGCCAGTACCCACACTGCATGACCCAGCACTCAACCCACTCTGGCCTCCCCAGGCCAGGCCCTGGGGCATCTGTCCCAACACCTCTGCCCTGGGAGACGAACCTTCAGATCTGCCAAGGGAGGCCAGAGAGCAGAGGTCTCACCAAAGGCACGGGGCCGGCAGGGAGGTGCAGCGAGCCGCATCCCAGCTGACTGTGCCCAGAGGTGTGGACCCCAGCACAGAGAGGGGGTGGGAGCACACAGCCCGGGAGGCCCCTCCTTTTCCCTCAAGCCCAGAGAAAGACACCGATTACTTCCTCATCTGGGTTCCCGCCAGAGTTCAGCCAAGGTGTCAGGGCCTGGGGGCAGCTGCCTGGTCCAGCACAGTGCAGTGGACTGTGAGTGGAGCTACTGCCCTGGCAGCAGGCACTGTGCGCCGGAGGGCTCAGTCCTGGGCGTCTTGTCACCACGAGCCTCGCCCTGCTCTTGCGGAGATGCGAATTCTATGAGCCTCCCCAAGTTGACCTCTCATCAGCCCCTTCTGGCTGACCACACAGCAAGTGGCCACCTCCAGGGGACCAGAGGTGGGTGAAGCCACACTTCCCCCCAAGCCCAGCAGCAGGGGCCCAGGTCAGATCAGCACTCCAGGGAGCTCTTCTAGCTCCACCTCTCACGTCTGTGTGGAGGGCCCCACGGGGCGGCCCCTGCTCCAGATTCCTCAGCACAGGGCTGGTGGGGCCCTCGCTGCCGCCCTCCCCTCCCCACGGTGGCCAGATACTGGGCCAGCCCCTTTCCCACAGAAAGACCTTGGCAAAGTCTCTGCATGGTAGAGACCGCCTGCATGCCTCACAGGGGCTGGACGCTCACAGGTCCTCCTCCTGCCCCTGGGCAGCCCAGTGCCTTCTCTGAGGGCCCAGCCCTAGCCAGTGACCTCCCTCTGCTGTCAGGGCCTGCTGACAGGTGGGACGGGTCCCTCTGCCGGCTGCATGGTGACTGTTACCTGTGCCCCCCAGACAAATCCCCTGCCCTGCTCTGGGCACCATGACCTCGACTGGCCTGCCCTTGGTGCCAGCCACCTCCCTGCCACGTGCCACCTGCCTATGTCATGGCCCACAACGACCCAGCGCTATGCAGGCTGATGTTTATTTTTTCTTTAAAGTAAAAAAAGAAAAGGAAAGAAAGAGGGTGAGTCACTGGGGTGTTCGAGGGGAAGGCTGAGCACAGCTCCCTCCTGAGGACGGGAATCGTCCCTGCCCCCTCCTCCCCGAGGTCTGGGTACTGCGTGAGGCCGGGACTGCCACTCAGCCTGAGGAAGCTGTGGCCTGGAGAGTCCTCCGGGCTGACCTCTGGGGCCGCAGGTCTCCCATGGGCTCTGCTGCCCCATCGCAGCAGTGTGTCCCAGAGCAGGGGCCACGAGAGGCCAAGGGGCTTCACATCCTACTGTCACAGTCCACCTGGGGGCTTCCGGAGCACAGGTCCCATCCCACGGCCAGGGAGTGGAGGAGAGTGGGGTGTGGGGACCAGCAGCTCAAGCCAGCTGCTTGGCCCAGACCTCATTCCTGTCCCGGATGGTGGGTGGGGCCAGTCCAGACTGGCTCCCCAAGAGCCCTGGGTACCCCAAACCCCAGGCCACTGTGGACAAGGTCTGTTCGGCATGAGATGACCACCTAAAGCCCCTGCTGCCACACCTGGGACCTGAGGACTGGACTGGTCAGACCCTGGGTTCTGGGGATAGCTTCTGCCCCCTAGGAAGGAGGTGTCATGCTGGAGCCCAGGTTGGACAGAGAGGGCCTGACTGGCCTAGGGAGAGTGCCTTCACCTTTTGCAGTGCCAGTCACAGTGAACCCCGGGGTCCCCTCTGGCCTGGAAGCCCAGGAACAGCAACTCCACTTCCCCGTCCTCTCCATGCTGGAGGCCAGTTCTGAGGTTGAAGTGGGCTTCTCCACCAAGATCCCTGACCAAATCGAAGTCGGAGGAGGGCCCAGTGGGGAAGCTGAGATCCAGGAGGGAGGGTGGCCTGTCACCAGCCATGGGGGGACGTTTAGGGGGCCCGGGTCTCCACGCTGCCTGTGCCTTCCCGTGTTCCCCTCCACCCACAGGAATCAGGGGTCTGCTGGGACCACAGGGGGCCACAGCCTAGCTGGGCTGCCAGGCAAGCCACCCTGTGACCTCACATGTCCCCAGGGGCAAAGGCAGTGGTGACGGCTGAGTCACGCCCACAGCTCCTGAAGGCTCAGCTGAGCGCAGGGCAATTTTCTCTTGAGGAGAGGCGGAGAGCGCAGGCTGGGCCAGCCGGAGACGAGGGTTCCGCGTGACCTGCCAGCTTCTCCCAGTCCCGGGGCAGGAGCCTGACCAGACCTAAGGCCTCCTAGAGGAGCTGGCCACCAGGTCCTGTGGGCAGTGGCTGTGCTCACTGACCAGGTGGGCTGGTGACCCGGCCTGCTGTCTAGCAAGTGTCCTTGGGAAGTGCCAGGCCTTCCGGGGAGTCCGGTGGGAGGCCTGGCATCTCTGCCCACTCCTGCCTCACCCGGGGAGCCTAGAGGCCCAGAATAGACGGAGCCTGGAAGGGGGTGTCTGGCAACTTGGGGACCCCGATGGCAGCCCCAGGTCCCAGGGGCACAGGTGGGCTCTCTAGGTCCTTCCAAGTCCCCCACCGCGCGGTCTGATGATCCCCAGGCAACGCCGTCTCCTTACAGATGTGGAATATGATAATTCCCAATAATGCCAAGCCCAAAATAACCCACAGTGTGCGGCTTGCGGCTCCTCACAGGAACGGGACTGACTCAAACACAGCTGCAAGTTGCTTTAAAAATACACTAAACACGCACAAACACACACAAAGGCACACAAACACACACAGCCCTCCACCCCCGCGTGCTGCCTGGCAGGTATACGGGGTGAGGATGGGACACGGCTAGAGGAAGACCCTGCCCTTCACCCCTGGGGCTGGAGGGGCCCCAGCAGCAGCTGGCGCAGGGCAGATGCATCTCCCAGTCACCCCAGAGACCCCAAAGCTAAACCTCTCACACCACAGGACCCCGGCTCTCAGGGCGGAGACTCACCCCAAGGGAGGCAGCAGGTCCTTGGCTCCCTCTGAGGGTTCAGTGGGACAGCTCCAGGCTGCTCCTACGCTTTTGGCAGCTCAAACACCAGACCAGCACCAAGCAGCCAGTGGCAGGTGCCCACTGTCCTCTTCTCTCCCACCAGAGGGTCCCGGGCATGGGCTGGCCCAGAGCACCTGCATGGCACTGGGGGCACAGATGTGCAGGTACATCTGTCCAGCATCACAGGGACCTGGCCCGAGAGGCTGTGGGAAGGAGTGGGCCCCTGGGGAGGTGGCCCAAGGTCCAGCTGCCACTTGGCAGGGAGTCCCCAGTATGGGCAGAGGCTGCTGGGGGACCCCCACACTCCTATGCAGCCCCAGGCGGGAGTCATGCCACCCCAGGTTATGCCGTGTCACTCATGCCAGAACAGAGCGCACCACTGATCCCCACAGGCAGGAAGCAGAGCCTCTCAGCAGGCGTGAGACCCTCTGGGAGCTCTCTGGGTATCCCTGAGTGTCATCCTAAACATTGGATGGAAAGAGAGCCAAGCATCTGCTGGGAAGGGGACAGGTGAGCCGTAAGCCCATGGCTCCTGATGGGGCCGCCAGTCACCCTGCAGGTCAGCAAAGGGTGCTGTTGATTGGGCTCCCAGACTGGAGACCAGGTCTGGGCCTGCTCACCCCTGGTTCCAGGGCCCACGAGTGCTTGGCAGACAGCAGCCTTCATAGCAGGCACTACTCAAGGGAGGCTGGACGGTGAGGACAAGGACCACAGGACAGGGCTCAGGACAGTGGGTGCGGGGCCCAGCTCAGCCCAGCAGGCTCTCTAGCTCTGCTCCTCTAGAGCTGCCCCTCCTGCCCCAAGATGCAGACAGGCTACCACTGGCCTCTCACCCACCGGGGCTCCGGGGCCACCTCTGATCTGGAATTTCACTGTGACCCATGTCCCCACTCCTGACAAGTGGGCCACAGGCCTGGCCTAGAAACGGTTGCTCAGACACTGGCGAGTCACGCGATCTGCTTCACGGCAGGTGGCCAGCAAGGGCTACGGCAGAAGGAGTCTGGGTCTTGGCTTGTGGGCTCCTGCCCTCCACCCCCACCTAAAGGCTCCTGGAGAGCAGGTCTGGGTAGCCCTCCTGCTGAGGGTCCCCGGTGCTCCTAAGACCCCCCAAACCCTGGGCTCACAGAGGCTCCCCTGCACCAGGGTTGGAGGCTTCTCTCAATGCCCTTCCTGCTTGGGAGATGCAAAAGGGGCTACCCAGCAGTCCCTGCCCACCGCTCCGGGTGCCAGAGACAGCGGGGGCCATGTGGGGAAACTCATGCCCAGATCGGAGCCCCTCTGACCCCACCTACACTTGGCTGCTGGAAGGTGCTGGCTGGGCCACTGCTAGAATCTGCTGGTGACAGGGCATCCAGGGGCTCAGAGGACCCCGGAAAAGGGACATCAGGTTGTGGGTGCCAGGTATGGCTTTCCCTGCGGAGCCTGGAAGCTCTGGGCCACAAACGGAGTAGACAGAAGGGGCTGTGGAGGAGGAACACCTTGCCCCTCCAGGGGAGTGGCCCTGGGCAGGCCCCAAGGAAAGAGTTGCACCCAGCAGGAGGCTCGTTCAAGGGGGCCATGCCAGCGTGGAGACGGACAGGTCTGGGAGCTCTCAGTAGGCACCCCCCAGAACCAGACCCAAGGAGGGTGGGACGAGATGCCACCAGCAGGATCCTCCTCCAGGCTGCCATCTGGGCCCTGCCTTGGACAGCCCTGCCCTTGGACAGACCCGAGGGAAGCCTTTCTGGGTTTGCTGACGAGGTGCTCCCTGGCTGGCTAGGACTGGGCACCGGTTGCACATGATGCCAGGGATCAGGGTAAACTGGCTAGGGACCCTGACGGGCCGAGTGAGGGTGCTGCTAGACACCAGCCCTTCCAGGAACAGGACTGATGGGTGGCCCTGGATAGGGCCAAGTCCCTAGCACAGGAGCCTCCTGCCCAGCCCCCGAGTAGGGAGCCCCAGCCAAACGTCTCCTGTCCCTGTGAATTATTCAGCACCAGCCTGGGCCCATCTGCTGCTCTCTGGGATGGCTCAGGGAGGGCTTGGTGATACTTCAGGACCCGTCCCAGCCCCAGCTGCCTGCTGCTCACAGCAGCCACTCCCAAGGCCAGATAGGCAGAGAGCAAGGTGGCAGGTGGAGTGGGCCAGAGGAGGGCAGGACCAAGGACTTCCTGTCCCTGCCAATGACCGCCCCTCCCCGTGGGGCTCACCCCAGGACAGCAGCTGCTGCCTTTGAGCTGAGATGAAATACTTCCACAGGGCTGCTCTCCCACCAGGCAAGGCCAGGGGGAGGGTGGCGGGGAGCCTGGGCTGGGCAAGTCCCTGGGAACCTCCGGTTTGCCCTGAGGGTGCACAGTCCTTGGTCCAGTAGCCTGGCCCAGCTACCCCCCAGCCTCAACTCTCTTACAAACCTGGGTGAACATGTGGTCCCCACAGTGTGGGGGCAAGTGCAGAGTGACACCAGCTCAGCTGTGCAGCCAGGGCTGCCCACCACCCCCACCCCCAGGAGACCTCGAGACCTTTACTTTTGCTGCCCACAGGCAGGCCACCAGGGGCCAGATGTAAGGCTCTGCTCAGCCCCAGCCCCCACGGGCCTGAGGCGGAACACAAGCCGCACTTCACAAGCTTGGCGTTACTAAGGAAGGACAAAGGCCCAGGCTGGGAACATGCTCTACGTGTGAACAGACAGTTCCGCACCAGCACGCAGACTGAGTCCTCCTCTGCAGCTCCGGCCTGAATCATTGCCTCCCCTGGCAGCCAAGAGGAGAGCCAGAACACGCCACGGTCCAGGGCTGGGGGGACTCCAGGGGCTGAGGTCCATCCCCCACCCCCAGGGAGGGGCCGCAACCATAGACACCAGGCCGCAGTTCTGGATCGCTGTCTACCCCATCTGCAGCTGACCTCCGGGGTGTGCAGGCTTCCTCTGCACCAGGAGGGTCCACAGCATGCCTGTATCAGACCCATAGGGCTGCTGTCCACAGTGATGGACTGTGATGGGGTCAAGGCTCCCTGGTCTAGCGGTGGCCCTTGCAGCTGGTACCTGGGGCTGAGGGGAGAACAAAGAGCAGGTAGGGAGACAGATCTGAAAGTGGGGTGCGTGGAAGTTACCCCTGGAGCTGCTGGGAGCCAGCTTTGATCCGCACAGCCCTGAGATCCATCTTCATTAGCCGCATTCTCAGCTACAATTTCCACCTGTCACTGCAGGTAGTGTTCCTCGAGGACACTGTGGCACATCGCAAGGGGAGGGCAGGCACCCCCTGCTTCTGGGCCCACAGCCCACAGTGAGGACTGGGGCAGGCCCACACCAACCTGCCCTCAACTGGGAGAGGTGGAGACGGCAGCGTCCTCCCTCCAGGGCACGCCAGGGCTGTCTGCTGCCCTCTGCCAGGCTGTGTCCCATATTGCACCAAGACCTGCTTCAGCGCGGTGGACAAGGGCCAAGCAGTGGGCCCCAGGGAAGCCACCAGCCCAATCGACTCCCAGAGCCCATGTACCTGCAGAGCCAGGGAGAGCACTGCTGGCCCATCACACCTGTCGACAGGCTCGTCACCTCTGCTGGTGACCATGCACTCTCAGCCACCACCACCCCCTCCTACAGATGAGGAGACTGAGGTTCAGAGAAGCCAGCATCTGGCCCCAGCACCCACAGCCCAGGAGCAGCAGGCAAGAGGCACAGGCATGGTTCGGGGCGGGCTGGCAGCTCCCAGACCCAGAAAAGCCTCCGACAAGCCTGTCCTGAGGTCCCAGGAGAGCAGGAAGCAGCCCATGTCGGGGAGCCGGGTAGGCGGAAGGCCCTGGGGGGAGCCTTTTTTCATGTTTGCTGAAGGCTGCTGGAGGGATCCCAGAAGGCCGGCGCGTCTTGGCTTTGTGCGGGAGGCTCAGGGAGGCAAGCAGGAGCCCTCGGAAAAGTGGGGCATCTCATGGTTCCTTAACAAGGCACTCACAGGGCTGGCCGCCCCACCGTGAAGGGCCACTGCGAGCACTCGAAACGTCTCCAGAGGAACTGGAGGCTTTGGCAAACGAAGACCAGGTCCCTCCCAGGAGGGGCTCCCAGCATTTGCTATCCTGAAGCTCAGCCACAGGCAGGCCCACCTGTGCCCGGACCAGCGCCGGGTAGGGCTCTGCTGGGCAGAGACCCTGATGAGCAACAGCCTCCCTCACCCACTGCCTGAGAAATGGCGGGGACAACAGGCTGAGATTGGGGAAACTGAGGCCCACCCTACCAGCAGCAGCCCTAGCAGTGCCAATCCCTGTCTATGCATCAAAGGTGCCTGCAGCTACACCTCAACTCTGTCTCAGAACAGCTGAGCCCTGGGGGACAGCAGGAGCAGGGCTGGCTCATGGGCCAGGAGGGGGCATCAGAACCCTCCATTTCTGTCCTCGCCTTCACTCAAAGGCCAGAACATGGGCAGTGCATTTTGGTAGAGGCTGCTGGAGCAGAGCTTCATGACAGCCTCCAGTCCTGCCCACAGCCTGCTACTGCCAGCCCACTGGGCAGGAGAGGACACTGAGGCCAAGCCACTACCTAAGAACACACAGCTGTGGACCTGGGATCCAATCTTTCTGCTTAGTGGCAGGGCCATGGCTTCTCCCACTGACTGACCTGGCCAGGGTCTGAACCTCCATCACCCAGGAAGAACAAATGTCCAGCCTAGGTGACAGCCTCAGGAACAGCAGAGGCCACACGGAGAGCTGGTCCCCACCCCACTTCCCCCAGCCCCACATTNAGAGGCGGAGGGAGGGAGGGAGGGAGGGAGAATGAAAGACAGAAAGAAAAGAATGGCTGCTTTGGCAGGGGAGGGGTTCAGATCCACACTTTGCTGGCTTCGAGGTAAACCTGTGAAGCAGCTACAGTGCAGGGCAGTACTGGGGGCAGGAGTCTTAGAGGAGTCCAGCCCCAATCTGAGCCTCATCAGAACAGTCCTGGGGGCCTTCTAGAGCCACTGGAAATGGAGCAGTGTCTATTGGTTTGAGGAAAAGGAGACTTGGGAGACCAAAGTGGTGGCAGGGGCTCCTCCCCTCCCCAGCACCCTCTGGAGACAGTGCTGGGCCCAAGCAGAGCCTGGCATGTGGCCAGTCAGGGGCTCCCACAGCTGGGTAGCTCTGCAGAGCAGAGAAGGCAGACCCTCGAGGGGCAGCGTGGTGGCCACCCCAAATACACGACGGCACACCTGCACCCTGCCAGCTGAGCTCATCTGGGAAAGTGGCTCTGCAATGTCACCAAGTGAAGGCTCTTGAGAGGAGGAGCTCATCAGGGATCACTCAGGTGGGTCCTAATCCCATGACAAGTGGCCTCCGAGAGAATCGAGAAGATTCAAGACACACAGACGGGGAGGAGACGGAGAGAAGCCCTGTGAGGACTCGGGCCAGAAGGAGCCGTTCAGCCAGGCGCCGAGGACTGCCAAGGACAGCCACACCTCCCGGCACCTCCAGGTGGGCGCGGCCCTGCTCACACCTGAGTCACAGACTTCTGGCTCCAAAACTGTGAAAGACAGATTCCTAGTGCTTTAAGTCATCGGTGTGTGGCACTTTCCCAGCAGCCCTAGGGAATGAAGGGCCCTGGAGCTCAGGAAGAGGACAGGCCAGCTGGAGGTGCAGGCTCTCCGACAAGGTGGGGAACAGGGACCCCTAGCCTTCCCTGGGGCCAGCATCGAGCAGTGTGCTTCCTCTGAACAATCTGGTCAGGCCCAGTGGCCCCCTTGGAGCACGAGGCTCCAGATGCTGCTCAGCAGAGGAAGGGAAGGGCAGATGGTCAGGCGGCCTGCCAGGTCCCACAGCCGCCCAGGGGGCCCAGGCTGCGGGGTTGCCCAGAGGGCTCTGGAGCCCCATCCTCAGAGGCCCCCCTGCATACCCCTCCCATCAGGCAGGGCCTGCCCACACAAATGTAGCAGCTGCCCAGAGGTGCAGTGCCAGTCCTGGGGCCCAGATCTGTCAGTGCCATCCACTCGGGCCCAGGGGCCACGTCAGGGAGGAGGCTTGGCTGAGGCTCAGGTTGGGGCCCTCCTGAGGCCCTCCCCAGACCCAGGACGCTTCAGCCACTTCCCCTTCACATCCTCCAGGCCCCCTGCCTCCTGTTCTCTCCAGGGTCAGCAGCTCAGTGGTGGTCATGAATTGTAAAGAGCCCAGAGCCACAGGTCCCTAGCACGGCCACATCTCCTCTGCTCCTGCACCATCCCAGCTGCTGGATCCCAACAGCAGAGCCTCAGGGGGAAAACAAGAGTCCCATGAGCACTGACCAGCTGGCCCCTTTCCCAGGCAGCCTGGACACTTGGAGGGGGTCGTGTGTACATGCCACAGGTATCTACCTGGATGTGTGCAGGTGTTTGAGGGCACGTGTGTCTTTGTGGGCCCAGTAAAGGAGGAGGAAGAGCTGACAGGGGCCCCGATGCTGCAGGACACAGGGAAGCAGGGACGCGGATCCTTCCCTTGCAGACTCTGGCAGAGAGCAGACGGCGTCCCCTGCTCTCAGATGCCCCAAGGTCCCTCTTTGTTTGCCCTGAGCCTGACTCTTCCCGGTGCTTCCCACTCACTGGGGCCTAGTAGAGAGCAGAGCTCATAAAACAGGTGTGAAGAGCCTGCTCTGTGGGGGTGGGGACCCAGGAACTGTCGCCCAAAGGCTGCTGGGAGCATAGCAGGGGATGGGAAAGGAAAGCAGGAAGAGGAGCCATGCGGGCAGTCCAGGTCAAGGTGGTGCACCTCACCTCCATCCCCAGGCCCCTCTGCTCTGGAGCTGGCCCAGGAGGACGGATGGGCACTGGCATGTGTACACACGTGCACACACATGCACACACGTGCACACACATGCAGGGGCAGGAGGCTCAGCCTCATCCTCAGGGAGCCCCAGAGGGGAAGGGGCACCCAGACCCCACTGGCCCTGGGCCCCCCTCCACAGCCCCGCCTGGCCTGCTCTTGGCTAGGCTGGGCAGTGAGGCAGCCTCCTTTGTCCCTTTATGCTGGGCAGCAGAAAGGACAAAAGCTGACTCCCGGCTGGCTAGCTGCTGCCGCTGGAGACATCTCCACGAGCCCTCCCTCCCTCTGCCTCCAAAGCTTCCTGTTACACAACAGACCTAAGAATAATCTGGAGGGCGGTCGCAGACGGAGCTGTCTCGCCCCTGGGACCCCTACAGCTGGGGCAGAGTGAGACACTGCTGGGCAAAGGGTCCTGGTGCTGCTCAGAGCCTGGCCTGCCTGGAGTCTAAGCGCCCCCCACCCCGGGGTGCCCCACTCCCAGCACCTGGGAGACTGGGCTGCAGAGTCCTGACTCCTGTCCCCACCCCAAGCTCACAGGGCAAGCTAGGAGTGGTGAGTGGAACCCAGAGAATACAGGGCTACCTGTGCCCAGTGGCCTGGGGTTCAAGAGTCCCAGCTAGGTCTCAAATGGCTCAAGAACAGGCAGCTGCAGGAAGCTGGATTTGGGGTGGTGTACTGATGCCTGGGCCCCCTGAATGGCTATCTCTTCAGTCAGCCAGGGGCAGCCAGGACCCCACAGCACACGTTAGGGGCTAGAGCCCATATAGGAGCAGGATGGGTAATAGGAAGGCCAGTCAGACAGAGAGGGGACCCTCTGGGCTGCTTCTCAGCCCACTGAGGCCCAGCAGGCATCCCATCCCTTCAGCACGCCCCTCCACTGGAGCAGGTGGCAGGCAGCCTGCAGGTCCCTGGCACACGCTCCAGGCCGGGCTCCTGCCCTTCTGGGGAGCAGGCCGTGGGGCGGGCGTAATAGTTAGCGGCTAATGAAGTCGTCCTATTAGGCACAGAGTAACAGAATATATACAAATTGGCCCATAGCTCTTCATCTATTGCAAACATTAAAAATTAAAATCCAATTACAACTCGTATTGTCAAACCTGGCTGCTGCCGCTTACAGCAATCCATGTGTGGGGTGGGGGATTATGTAACCTGAACTCTCTGTGGGGGGGGGGGGAGAGAGCCTCAGGAACCGGGGCCACCTGCCCCCTCCAGCACCCAAGGACCATCTACAGGGGATCTCCCCTACCCTCTGGCCCCATGGGTGGCACCAAGACCTGCAGGGGGGCCCTGGCCCCTGCTCCAGCTGGGAGTGGGGTCCCTGTCTGGTTACCTCTAGAAGAGCCACTGCCAGCTGCCCAACACCTCTGGACCCCACCTGGCTGTGTATCAGCTCTACAGACCTGGGTAAAGACCTGCCCCCAGTCTCACATTCATCATGCACCTCAACAGGTAGGGGTTCAAGACATCAGGACCACCAGACCCACGCCCCAGGAGCCCCAAACACAGCACACCCTTGCCAGCAGAAGTGCCCACCAAGTCCCTGGCCACTACCAGGCCAGCTGCAGCCTCTCTTCTCACTGCCCCTGTCCCTGGGGAAACAGCCCTAGTGGTGACTTGGTTCCAGGCAATGGCAATGACAAGAAAGGCCAGCCCTCCCCGCAGAGAGAGCAGGCCCTTAGACAGCTGGCCTCTGGTAGGGGTTCATGGGGACCTTCATTACAGCCAGCAGCACCTGTGGCCTCCATAATCCTGTCCCCACTATCCCTTCTAGAACTCAGACCCTCCCCACGGGCTGCACAGAGAATGTGGCTGTGAGTTAAGCCCAGAGGGAATGTGATGGGCAGTGGGGTTGGAGGCTGTGGGACCAATTTCTTCCATAAGCCCAGAGTGTGAGGGGAGATACCTGGGCTAGCTCCTGTGCCCACCAGCCGGGCAGGAGGCGGGATGGTGACCTGCGACCTCTGAACTTTCCTCTTTCTCATAGTACCAAACACCCTTCATGGCTGCAGCTCTGATTAGGCCTCAGCTTGGGGGCCTGGCAGGACACGTATGAGTGCCACCAGCCCTCCTGCCCAGGCATGGGACAGCTGGGCATTGCCTCAGGAGCCCAGGGCTTTAGGGGACAGGAGATACAAGCCAGGTGCATTCAGGAGTGGAGAAGGCAGCGGAAGAAAGGCCTGTTTCACAGGGGAGTCTGTGATCACCCCATCTGCCTCAAAGGTCACCAGGCAGTGTGGGGGGAGGGTAGGAGGAAAGCAAGCAGAGGGGGGGGAGAGGCAGGACAGAGGGGGCCTCCTATATCCTTGGTTTCACTACTTCCAGCTCCAGAGTGCCCACCTTCCCCCAGGAAGCCCCATCATTCGGCCCGAAGGTCCAGAGCCTCAAGAAGTGCCTCTCAGCAGGGGACTCAAAATGCTACCTCCACACCACCCTACACACTGCCTGGCAGGTCACCCAGGGCCCTAGGATCCCTGCCTTCCCCTGCAGTGACCACAGCACCTGCACCATCCCCCCCCCCCC
>NW_026000102.1:7600463-7624539 GCF_001458135.2 Marmota marmota marmota
GGGCTCCGCGGCGCGCTGAGCGGGGCACAACGGGGTGCAAGGGCCAGCGCAATGCACAGATCAGGGACCGGCGAGGCGCACAGCTCACAGCTGGGCCAGCGCCCGCCCCACACTCTCTCGCTGCAGCCAAAGTACTTTTTGCGCAAAGATGCACCCGCAGCCTCCCAGCTCCCAGCACTTCCCTCTACTCCCTCCTCTGCCTCTGCGTGGCCCCGAGACCGGTCCCGGAGGCGGGGCCGAGACCGCTTCCCCATCTTGAGGCAGCTCAGTGCAGCCAAGGCTGGACGCTGGGCCAGGCATTGCTGCCTAATCCACCCCCACCCTGGCCACCAAGGTGATTGAAAAGAGGGGCCTAGGCCACCTTCCCCCCTCCCCTCCCCACCAAGATGACAGGAGACTAGTGCTGAGACCTGAAAGTGTCTTGAACTGATTGGGGAGGGTTGATTGCCCAGCCCCAAGAGGGCTCTCCTGCTATCCAGGAGCACCCCTTAGCCCACTTCATGGAGAAGCCCCATGGGGTTGGGTCTGAGAGAGGGGCTTGGTGAGAATGTCTTGGAAACCACCCCTCAGGCCCAGCAAGAGGACCAAGACCAAGCCCTACCTGCAGGGGCTGGGACAGTCACTAGCCTTCCCCACAGTCAGGTGCTGGAGGGTGCCCACAGCAGCAATAGAGACAGGCCCTAGCCCCGAGAGCTTCCTGGAACCTTCCTGCCAACCAGGCCTCTCTGCAGGCCCTGGTTCTTCTATTCAGAGTGACCCTCTCCTGCCTCATCACCCACCTGCAGCAGGCCACCGTGAAGAGGACAGGGGGACCAGCCAAGAGAAAATGTTCAGCCCACACCGGTGTCCAGGAGGCCTAGACTCCCTCCTGGGCCTATCTTGGCCAGGAGCTAAGAAACAGCTTTCGGGTCAGCCACCTGGCCAGCTACGGGGCAGGGAGGGTTGCAGCCTGCTCCAGGCCCCTCGGAGCCTGCCTGCTAGGGAAGCCGCAGCACTTAGCCCAGGCAGCCCATCCACCCACACCTTGATGTTTCTGCCCCTGATGGGGGGGTCTCTGGACTCCATCCTTTAAGGTCTGACATGGGCCTTAATGGGAGGAATCCTGGCCAGGCCCGAGAAGAGGACGTGGTCCACTGCCCATCAGGGGAAGGAAAGGCTGAGTCTGGAGTGAGGCCCTAGGTTCCTGGAGACAGAGGAGGAGACACGCTTGGAAGAGGGGGTGGGGGGTGTGTTTGATTGCAGACAAATGTCACCAAAGTCCCCAATTTTCCCCATGGCAGACCCTGTCTACTCTGGCCCTGTAGTGACTTAAGAGGACACACCAGACACAAGCTCAGGTCTTGGCTTCCACAGACTTTGAGGAGTTCGGCTCTCCTTCCTGGGCTGCCATTTCCCAGGTCTAGATTCGCGGTTTCCAAAGTTCTTTCAAGACTCCTGACTTTCAGAAAGCCACTCAGTGGATCCCGCAGCTGTGCCATAGACCCTGGGACCAAAGCTGACCCAGAGGGACTGAATCCTGCACCTGGGGCTCCCCAGGGGACACAGCCAAGAGCCAGAGACCCAGGGAGACAGAAACTGAGCAACGAGACACAGAATCCTGGTTTCCTCCTACCCAGAGCCAAAACTGGAATGCAAGTTGGGGACCTCGAGAGAGATCTCCACCAGCAGAGGCTCCGAGCATCCCCGATCTCTGGGTGGGGCCAGGGTGGAGAGGGAGGCCAGCCACCTCACACACAAGGCTCTCTGCTTTCCAGGAACACAGGGCCCCTCCCAGCTCCATCTCTGCAAGCTCCAAAATCTCCTGCTGGTGTGGGTTCTGGGAGGCTTCCTCTGGCAGCCTCTGCCCAAGGTTGGTAGCATTGGGCATTCCCACACAGCCACCTGCTTAGCCCCCGTCATCATGGTGGAGTGTCAGAGCCTTGTCCCAGGAGCTATGGCCGCCTTGACAGGGGCTGTGGGGCGAGCAGAGGTGATCAGAGGAGCCTCTGCAAGACTCCAGCGACAGATTGGAAGGCTGCTTCTTGGCTCCCCTTGAAGGGCCCCGTGGCACCCACACTGCCCTAGCTCCCTGTCCTAAAATGCTATCTCCAGCAAATTCTCAAGCCACCTCCCAGCGAGAGCAGGGCTACCTACTCCTCTTTCCCACCCCCACCCGGACAGCATGAGCCGATCCGGGACCCCACACGCAACGAGAGCCAGGACTGGACTCCCTCTTAGAAGCTGGCAGGCAGGCTACGATCCCACCCGCAGCTTCTTGGCTTTGAGAGAACAGCATGGAACTGGCCGGGCAGCGGCTGGGAACTTCTGCACTTTCCCAGCCCTCCACAGACTTTACTCAAAGTGACAGCCCCGAGCACTCCCCCCTGACTCAGAGACCGGTGGGGCTGGGTGCAGGCAGGGAGAGAAAGCCCAGACCCTTGCACTTCAAGTAGGTGGCACCGTCCAAGCCATGCCCACCTGCACCCCTTCTCAGAGTCTGGGGCTCTGCTGGGATTAGGGACAGCCACGCCATGTCCTGGGAGCAAGACCCTTGGGCACAGCAGACCTGAAGCATGGAGGACTCGGGTGCTTCAATAAAGCAACAGGAGAAAGGACCCACAAAACCTGGGGCTCCCCAGGGGACACAGCCAAGAGCCAGAGACCCAGGGAGACAGAAACTGAGCAACGAGACACAGAATCCTGATTTCCTCCTACCCAGAGCCAAAACTGGAATGCAAGTTGGGGACCTCGAGGGAGATGTCCACCAGCAGAGGCTCCGAGCATCCCCGATCTCTGGGTGGGGCCAGGGTGGAGAGGGAGGCCAGCCACCTGACACAGAGGGTGGTGTGTGGATGTGCCCACTGTGTCGGCCAGGTGCTCTTGGGGACCTGTCTAGGGCAGACAGCCTTCTCCTAGGCCACCACTGTTCCCTGGCCTGTGAGCCTCCACAACCCCCATGTCCCCGAGGTTCCTTCCCCAGGTCCCCCAGGTCTCCCAGGCACGCCACTGGCTGGCTCCCCGCTGCGGTGTGCCCCTCCCCTCCTGTCATGGCATGGGGCCTCCTCCTGCTCCAGGTCCCCCTCCTTCCTGCCTGGCTTCCAAGGTCTGGAGCATGTTGTCTCCTTCAGGGGGTCTTTCCGGGTTGCCTCGTCCTCCACTGTGTCCCAGGACCTGACCTGCCCTTGTTTGAGGCTGCCCTCCCCAACAAGATTGTGAGGCCGACAGGCAGGGAGGTGCATAGCCCTGCTCCTCCAAACTGGGCAGACAGGCCTGGCCTCAGTGACCTCACGAATGGTCTCCTTAGTGCAGAGGGATCTAGCCAGACCGGGTCCCCTGCCTGTGTGCCCTCACATGCCCCCCTGCTGGGGGCAGGCTCCAGCCCCAGGTGTGACAGATGTCTCAGGGCAGGAGCCGGGCTCAGGGGCCTTTCCGCAGCCCACGGTCACCAGCGGGGACCCACAGGCCTGCAGAGATGTCCGCAGGGAGGCAGCGAGTGGCACAGCCAGGGCACCGCAGAGGAGCAAGTGCTCGCCACCAAATCAATGAGTCTAATTGGGAAAATGTGCAATTCTCAACTGGCTAATTTTAGCAAGTGTGTGTCTCATTTTCCAGCAGCATCTGGTCTTAAGACGTCCCGTTCTCAATCAGAACTCAAGCCATGTGGGACCAGGGGAGGGGGCAGGCCTGGCCAGCACCGGCCTTCCTTGTAGGGACCAGCAGAGGGGTAGGTGCCAGGCCTCCAGCCAGGCAGGGCTGACCTTCTCCCCAAGACCCCAGGCACCTTGCTGTGTCCAGCTGGTGCCACCCGGAAGGAGTGAGGACTCCCTGGGAGGACCTGTGGGTATACCCTGTCTCTGGGTGCTGTGGGCCCTTGGAAATATTGGTGCCTGACACCCCATTTTCTTTGAGAGGGAAACTGAGGCACAGAGAGAGAAAGTGACCTGCCCAGAGTACCCAGAGCCCGGGCATCCTGGACCCAGATGGCCCTTCTCATTGTCAGAGCGACACTTCCACACAGGCTCTGCAGGACAGGGGGCCCGGGTAGGGACAGGGCCACTCCTGTGGGCCAGCGTGGGTCTCACTGGCACCTGGGCCTGCAGAGGAGGTGACCACGGGACCAGAGCTGGCAGGTCCCCCCAGCTCAAGGATGGGTGGAAGGCAGGTGGACCAGCTCCCAACCCAATAACCCAAGGCCAACGTAGGAGAAAACTCATGGTCCAGGACTGAGCTGTCAATACCCAGGCTGGCGGGGAGGAAGTGTGGATGGTGCTGGGGCCACCTTAGGTTCAGAGAGGGGTCAGAGCACGGGCTCTTCACCTGCCCAAGCCAGGGGTGGCCCACGCACCCTCTTCCCGTGCACTGGGGCCAGGACCTCAGGGCCCTGGTTGGGACAGGATCGTTTAGAGAAACATCCCCTCCCAGAGCCCATACTGCCTTTCCTGCCAGGGGGTGCTGGGGACAGGGGCAGGAGGGACTCCCCAGGACAGGTCCCCCAGGGCCTCTGGCTGACCCCAGGTCCTTCAGCCTCACAGAGCTGCTCCCAGGGACACCGGGGAGCAGAGACTTCCTGGAACCCAGCAACTGGGCTGCCCCATCTCCTCACCCCACACCAAGCGCCAGGCCCATGGAGGCGTCTCCGTCATCAACCAACTGTTGCCCACACGCAGCAGCCAGCCCGGCTGCCAGGCCCAGGGCTCACTCACCCGTTCACTCGTTCATCCTGCGACTGTTGACGAGTACGCTCTGAGCGTCCCCAGGGCTCTTAACTGGGCAGCTAAGAGTTCAGCGTGACCCTGTGACCAGCGTGAAACAAGCCCCCAGCACATCATCAAAGCTTGGGCAGCAGACACCAGGGGCCCTTCAGAAGGGCAGGGCCTGGACGCTGTGGGGCAGAGGAGGGGCTGGGGGAGGCTGCTGAGGCAGGCAGGGGTGAGGCCATGGAGGGCCTCGGAGACCAAGGTGAGTCCCTGTACACACTTGGGGGGTGTAAGCCTGGGTGGCTCCGACGGGGCCAACTGCAGAGGTGGAGCCAAGCAGGCCAGACAAAGGAGTGCTCCCGGTGCCCTGGCGGAAGGTTGTCCCCAGGGTGTCGGCTTGAGGACATCAGCAGGGTGGGTGCTGTTTGCCTGGCCAGCGTCTGAACCCATGGCGAGGGGCTTGAGATGGGAAAAGCCATCTGACTGGCCACAGCAGGTCCCAGTCCGAGCTGGGCATTCCTGGGCTGGGCTGGTGGGGTGAACCTGAGTCTGCAGAACAGGAAACCACAATAAGGGAAAGGGGGTGCAGCCTGCTACCTGGCTACCGCCTGACCACCCCCCAGAGACTGGGAAGAAAGAAGACCTGAGCAAGGTGTGGTGACACACGCCTGTAATCCCAGAGACTTCAGGAGCCGAGGCAGGAAGATCGCGAGTTCAGAGCCAGCCTCAGCAACTTAGCGAGACCCTAGGTAACTCAGTGAGACCTTGTCTCAAAATAAAACATAAAAAGGGCTGGGGATGTGGCTCAGTGGTTAAGTGCACCTGGTTCAATCCCCAGTGCCAAAAACTAAGAAGATGTCCTGAAGACTCCTGATCCACAAGCTAGGTCTGCACCCGCTGCCCCCTCCTCTGCCAGCTGGGCCCAGCCATCTAAGCCCCTGAGAATCCCAAGCCAGCACTGAGCACCAACAGTGTACCTGACCCTCAGGGGAAAGGCCAGAGGTCCCAGCCAGCCCTACTCAAGGCCAGGGCTCTGGACTCCCCTGGGGAGGGACCTGAGCAGGACCGCACACCCACCCGCACCCCCACCTAAGGTGCACCTGCCCCTCAGAGCCCCCAGTGCCTTCTGGTAGAGGTCCAGGAGCGCCCTCTGGGGCTCTGTAACTGAATGGCCATGCTGCCCATGCCTACCCTCAGCGGACCCTCACCCCCCCACCCATCAGAAGGCCAGCCCTGCCCCTTTTGCCAAGGTCAGGAGAAGCTGTGCCATGCAGGCAGCCACCTGTGCCCACTGGGTCAAGAGCCCAGGGTGCAGAGCAGCGGGCGGATGGGAGTCGCCTGGGTTTGGGTCACACCTCCTCCATCTCAGCCCAGTGAGTGCCCGGAGGGGAGGATGAGGGCCCCTCGCCCCTTCCTGGCCACAGGGAGAGAAGCTCAGAGCACTAGTCCCAGGCAGCGAGTGAGCCCCTCTCCCCCTGGAATGGCCCTCCACTGAGTCCACACAGGGCTGGGGCTGCACCAGGCAGGGACCAGGCCTCCTGCTGCAGTGGCCGCTGGACCGCAGTCCCCCAGATGGCTTGTTGCCTCCTCTGCCCTTTCTCAGCCTTAATCAGCATCCCCCAAGGACTATGAGACCCCTCCTCAGGATCACAGCTGAGGCCACTTGAGCTGTGATCTGATACAGTGCACCCCACTGGCTGCTCCCAGCCCTGTCCTGCACAAAGAATCCCACTGAGGCCCCAGGCCCTTCCCCATCCCTGCGGGGACCCCCCCACACATGTGGCCCCCCCGCCTCACACACATCCATCCAGCCTCTAGCCTGGCCTCCAGCCTCCAGCCTCAGGAAACCCTGAGCCACTAATTTGAAAAGCTGCATTGAGCCACCTTCCCCTGGGACGGGCCTCAGATCAACCCACAGGTCCTCCCTCCTTCTAGAAAAGCCTCTCACATCCCACCAGGTGGGGCTGACACTGGAAAGGCGCTGGGGCTCCCCAGGGGCTCCAGGCCAGTCCTCCCAGCAAGCTCTACCTGTCACTCAACAGGAGCCTCTCTCTTCCTCAGTGAGAAGCTGAAGGCGGAGCTTCAAGGAACCTGGGTGCACTGAATGCTGCTCAGGAACAGCCTGCACCACAGCAGGGCCGTTCGCCTGCAGGACTCTCCCTTAGAACCAGCTCCTGAGCTGCTTGGTGATGAGGGCCAGGAGGGAGCAGCACCCACTAACACCAGAGGCAGCGGTTAACGTCAGACTCCAGGAGAAAACCCGAATGCTGAAAGCAACCCAAGGCCCTATCCTGAGCACCCGGCCGGGGCTCATCACGGACCCGGCACTGGGGCGGGGGAACAGGGGGGCAAAGCTGGGCAGATCCCAGCAGAGGCCCGCACACAAAGGCTCAGAGAAACGGGGACCTGTCGGCAGATCTCATTTGCTCTTTATGTTTCTCTGTACTTTCCAGAGCAGCTCCTCTGAGTTAGTCTTGCTTTCATAGAGAGAAAACAAACATGAGAGAGCCTCGGAACCATCATGAAGCCCCGGGGAGCCCAGATCTGAGCACCTTTGAAATGGGAAAGTCCCTGGGGGCACATGTCCTGGGTGGACTCCCTTCCCCCAGCCTCAGGG
This sequence comes from Marmota marmota marmota, assembly GCF_001458135.2. NCBI lineage: Eukaryota > Metazoa > Chordata > Mammalia > Rodentia > Sciuridae > Marmota > Marmota marmota. The sequence continues at coordinate 7,607,757 of NW_026000102.1, forward strand.
CCAGCTCCAGCTGTAACGTGGGACGCACCCCAGTTGGCCCGCAGCCCTGATGGCCAGAGCCTCCCCCCCGGCACTTCCAGGACGAGGAGGGCACTGGCCAGCATTCCTGGCACACATGCCATCGACCCCCGGAGACTGTCCCATCAGTGGCAGTCTGAGTGCTGGTCCTCCCGGTCAGCTGTGCACCCCTGGGCTAGTGGGGGCCACTGTCTGGCGGCTCTGCAGCTTTAGCCAGCCCTACCTGCCGCCGACCAGGAGCACAGGAGCGGCTGAGGCAGGGTCTCATCTGGCAGGCCTGAGTAGAAGGAGCCCCTCTGCGTTGCTGGCTCAGAATGTGGGCAGCCTAAAGAGCCCCCGCCAGCCCACCGGGCACTGTCCACTGCAGAGCCGCCCAGCTGTTAGCTCCTCCCAGAGGGACACAGCCCCACCTCATGGAAGGTGGGGAGGCACAGGCAGACACAGGCAGGGGGGCAACAGGCGGGGCAGCTGCCTAGAGGCCACCCACCTCTGCCACCCTGGGGAAGAGGAAGGAGGCTGCCTGGAAAGAGAGTGACCGCCCTGACAGCTCCCCGGGAGGTCAGCTGGGGACCCACCGCCCATCAGGGAGTGCCCCATGTCCGTGCAACTCAGCACCCCCCGGTTCCAAACTTTTGCCTCTGCCATTGACCACCCCAGTGGTACCAGGGGGTGGGTGCCAGGAGGAGGTGGTGATGATCCCAGAGCCTGATGAGTGACCAGTCAGGGCAGGGAGGGACCCCGCCTAGGGCAGCACACCCCCCTCCTCTGGCAAGGAGGCCATAGCCACACGGCAGGGTGGCCAGCCCCAGACCTGCCCACATGCCAGCAGCTCACGCACGTCCCCACCCGTTGGTCTGCAGTGGATGAACCCCTCTAAATGAAACCCATGACCACCACACACCAGAACCAGGTCGGACAAATTGCATGGGGCCTGTCGGCCATGGCCTGAAGGACCGCAGAGCAGCCTCCAGCACTGCCCCCTGCCCCCGCCCCAGCCCCAGAGCTCAGTTCTCCCCTTGGAGTGGCCTGCCAGGGGCAAGGGTGGAGGCCCAGCTCCTGCCTCTCAGTGGCCTCGCTGCCTCAGCCGGTCCCCTCATGGATGGAGAAGCCAGGAGTCCAAGAAGAGCGCCTGGGGTAGGCCCACAGCCATGCGAGGCTCCATTTAAACCCACCTTGCGGACCCCACCCCACCCGGCACACACGGGGGCCTTTTGATGGCCCACAAACTGAGCCTGCGTCAGCAGGACAGGCGCTGTCCAACGACCAGGACCCACTTCAGTCTGCACCAAGAAGGGACCACACTGGCAGAGAGAAGCCAGCAGCTGCTGCGCTGCCCAGGATGACCTCCAGGCAGCAGCTGGCCTGCCCATGGGCCCGCCAGGGCACCTGACAGTCCTGCCCTCTCAGCTGGGAATTTTCCACTGCTCAGTGGGGCTACCTCAGGGAGCCTTCTGGAAAGACCTCCAGGTCCTCGTCCCCCCGGGCCAGGCACCCAACAGCAGACCTACCTGATCTCAGAGTAGCCCACCAGGCATGGGGAGGGGACGGGGGCAGGGCAGTGATGAGGCGGGTACTGACAGGAGTGCCTCCTCCTGGACCTGGACCTGGACCTGGCCCCATGTCTGCACCCAGGGCCTCTGGCTTCCCCACAGGGCCATGGGGAGGGCTCTGCTTGCCTCCCCTCCCCCATCCAGCTGCCCCTTCCCTGGTGTCCAGTTGCAGGCAGAGCTGTGATGAGGGCCCAAGCCCAGCAGGAACTTTGTGCAGCTGGGCAGACACATTCCCACCCCCGGTGCAGAGGCCTGTCCAGGCACATCTGGAGAATGTGGGACGAGCAAGCCGGAGCCGGCTCTGCAAGCCCAGGGTGCAGGGTGCACACACACGCACACACCCAGCAGGCAGAGGCAGACCTGCCCCTCCACAGAGCACCAGGCAAACAGAAACTCGGGCGCGGAGAGGGTCGGCCGCCACCTCCTGAGCATCCACCTGACCAGAAGCCCCCCACCGCAGGGCCAGATGCCCTCTGCCTGTGCCCAGGCACCAGGCAATGCATAAGGGACAGAGAGCTGACCCCAGGAGCTAGTCAAACCCTTCTCCCAGGTGGGCCATAGCATGTGCTCTGTGTCCAGCCAGGTAGACTGCCCACAAGAAGCACCAGGTACATACCAGCCTCCCTTGCACTGTGTACCCCGCCCAGGGAAGCATCCCTGTTCTAGGGGAGCTGGCAGAGGCCCCTTCTTCCCAGGTGACATCACAAGAATCACATCATCTCTGGGGCTATAAGGACAGTCCCTTGGCAGGAAAGAACTGTGCTCTCCAGCTCAGGGCAGAGCACCTAGGCCCATGGCCTCACTCACCCACAGGCAGGACATTGGCATTCAGGAAAAGCCACCTGTTGTCCAGACTGGGTCCTGGATCCTCAGGTGGAGGAGCAGGGACCAGGGGGCCAGCTGGTGGGGGAGCCATCCTAGAGGGATGGAGGACTCTCGGTGGGGGTGCTGCAGCCCTGGATTAGCAGGGGGAGCTGGCCGTCAGCAGGAGGCAGGGGAAGGTGCTCTCAGAACCCTCTGCCCCCAGGGCCCCTGGTGTCTGGTAGAGTCTGGGTCTGCCACTCATCACACACCTAGAGAGAGCAAGAGGAACAGTCAGTGCAGTCAGCCAGCTCTGTGGACCAGGGCGGCCCCTGCTGGAGGTGGCTGGATGGCAGCCCAGCCCCACTGCGCCTCCCAAACCCCCTGGGAGGGGTGCAGGGCCCCTGAAGGCCCACAGGGTGCCTGCTAAGACCTCACACCGATGGTGAGTAGCAGAGGAAGACAAGCCCCAGTGACCAAGCCTCCCGCTTCCTCCCAGGGTCCAGAGTCTGTTTCTCTGTGCTAGGACTTTCCCCAGAGCTTGACCAGAATGGAAAGCAAGGCAGTGGCCACTTCACAGGGGCCAGCCAGCCTCACAGAAGCACGGTTGCAAAGCACAGGTACCTGCGATGCCTGGAACCCACGACCCCACTGGGCTCCAGACCCGAGGAGCCCTTGGAGGGCATCCCTTTGCCCTCTCTCCAGCCCTCTGCTGTCACTCAGGTCCAGGGTCTCGGCCCTTTCAGTCACCACTCCCCCCTGCAGTGAACGAAGCCCCCCACCCCCATCCTGGGTCTCCTAGGCAACCATGTGCCAAGGGCGGCCCTGCTTGGCTGAGCTCCAGAACCCACCTCCTGTTGCTCCTCCAAAGCACCCCAGGCTCTAAACAGCCTCTCACCCTGCTCCACAGGCCCCAGCCCCAGGCCCCGCTCAGCCCCCGCTCAGGCCCCGCGCCGACCTTCCTCTCTACCTCCTCACTCCTGGCCATCTCTTCTTGGGTGCCTTCCCTACCCCCAACCCAGAGCCACAGAGAGACTGACGGGGGCCAGGAAGAGGCCTTAGCCACTGGGCCTGAAGCCCTCCCACCTGCCCAAGGCGGAGCTTTCTGGGCCTTGCTTCAAACACCAGGGGCCTGGACCCTCCAGATGCCCAGAGTCATGCTCTGCCCAGGTGGGAAGGAGGCTCCCAGCCAGCCTCACACCCCCCCTCGAGCCAGGGCTCCTGGTCCCCCTCTGATGGAGGCCTTCCCTCACCCACACGCTCCAGGTCCCAGGCCCTCCAGCCCATGCTGCCCTCCTCCAGTGTCAGCTGGGATTAGCCAGCCATGCACTCTGGGGTCCTGGGCTCAGCGGCGTAACAAGTGGGCACCAGGCCTCCCACAGGCCCAGGCCAGCCCCCTGCCAGGGCCTCCCTCCTTCCCCAGACCCAGCACCAGTCCCAGGCTCACCCACAGGTTTGGGTCTCCCCACCCAGGATCTCCTGAGGCAGCTGGACTGCTGCAGCCCCTCGACCACCAGCCCGTGCGGCCAGCACCACCTCCAGCCGCCGTCCCAAACTGGCGCCTGCCCGGTGCCTGAGAGTCAGCTTCCTGCTGCGGTGGGAGCCGGAGCTGTGCCTCGACACGCCTGCCAGAGCCCGGGCCAGGCGTGGGGCTGCACGGGGCTGGCACTGGGGAACCTGATTAGGCAACTGCACTACACCGGCCGCCACAAGCCAAGGTGTGGCTGTGAGGACCGTGAGGTCAGTCATTGGCACAGGCCCCATGCACCTGGCACCAGGAGCCCCTCACCCACCTGCCCCGCAAGCCATTCCAGGCTTCAGTGGTGCCCCTCACTCCCACCCATGCCCTACGGCTCCCAGGCCCTACAGCAGGTTAGCCCCATGTGGGTAGGGGGCCAGGGAGGAGGATCCCTGGTTGATCTTGTTGCGGGGCCATTCCTGACCAGGCCTGCTCCTCTTGCTTGGCCACAAGGTTCTGGCCAACCCAGAGGATCCCAGGCCCCTGTGCTAAGGAGAGGGTGCCTCCTGTCTCAGGCCTCTGGCCTCTGCTCAGATCCCGACCCGGATGCCAACCTCAAGCCCTTGGGAACTGGCTTCCGTCATGGAGACTGCTCACTGATGGTCTCACGCAGGTCCAGCCGGGCACAGGGTGGAGAGGTCCACCTGACCCTTCCTTGAGAGCCTGGCTAGTGCCCAGGATGTGAGCCCACGGCAGACTGGCAGACCCTCTCCCCTGAAGGAGAGAGTGGCTCCCCTGTAAGGAGGCGAGGCTCCCCGCTGCTCCACCCACAGGGAGGGCAAATGTGCCCGCTCAGGCCACAGGTCCTGATCTGGCTCCCAGTCCTGGTGGCCACCTGGCGGCCACCGTTTCCGATGCTTCCAGTGCACCTGAAGCGTCCCCAAGAGTGCAAGGGAGGCCCACCTCAAGTCCCAGCCTGCCCTCCTGCAGCCTCCTCCTGCCGCCTCCCACCTGCTGCGTCAGCGCCCAGGAAGCAGACCCACACACCCTCACTTGGCATCCCTGGCTCGGGAAGCCCCCTGGGAAAGGCAGCGGTGGAAGCCCCGGCCTCTGGGAAGGGGAAAGTCAAAGAGGACTCCTTTCCCTCCTGCCCAGGCCCTGCCAGGTACCTAGGCCACAGACAAATCCAATTCCCCAAAGAAAGAAACTGAGGTTCAGAAATGGCAAGACCCCACCCCCACCCAACTGGTGTGGCTAAGCTGGGGCACAGACAGCCCTGATGCAGGGCCCCCTTGACCTGCTGCCTCAAGCCCCCAAGGGCTGACCCTCTTCAAGAGCAAGAGGACTACCTGCCTGTCTTCCCCAACCTCCCTCTGGGTCCCAGGGGCCAGGGTCTCGAACTCCAGCCCCCTCCCACCCCTGAAGGGTCTCGGCCTTGAGTGGGCCCCTCGATACTTGCTCCCACCCAGAGCCTATTTCTTCCTGTACCCCTACCCCATCCATGATGCCCAGGCTGGGAGTTGGTCTCAAGGCGCAGAGAAACACGGCCCAGAAACCAGTACTGAGGAGGCAAGTCAGAGCCCTTGGCGTAGTGGGTGAGCCCAGGGCTGGACCCTCTCCCAGGAGCCACCAGCTGCTCAGAGCCCTCCCCACCTCCCCCATCCTGAGACCACTCCGTGAGCCCTGCTGCCCAGCCCTGGACTTAGTGGGTGCAGAGAGCACTGAACTGGGACGGCCCCGAGAAGCCACAGGCCCAGGCCAGCTCAGCCTCCTCGTGCAAGCTGGTCGAGCAGCAGGAGCCAGGTGTGGAGCCTGCCTGCCCGGCTCAGCGGGCTGCATGTGGGAGCAGAGAACCCAGCTCCCTGCCCCTGAGACCATGCAGACAGTGGGGGCTCTCAGAGCTGGCTCCACTCACCAGATCTCTGGAGATAGAAGAAGGGCATCTGTCAAGGGAAGCAAGACCTGGACAAGGAGGTCACTGGGCTGAGCACAGGCAGGCAGCCCTGGGACAATGGCCCTGCATGGAGAGAAAGCCACTCTGGGCTTCCGAGGGCGCTTGGAGGGAAGATATGCACAGCAGCCTGGGCCTGCTGCAGGGGGAGTGGGGTGCACAGGGGGCACGGGCACTTGGAGCAGGAGAGCAGCTGGCAGGGACAGAAACAGGGACAGAGCTTGAAAGCATGTTGCCGAGTGAAGAGGATAAAGATCAGAGCATTGCACAGGCCACACAGCACTGCTTCCCAAAGTGTCCCCCACAGAACCCTACGGTCCCCAGAACCCACAAGGTCCAAACCATTTTCCTAATAAAAGAGCTGTCTTTCTGCTTGTATGGACATTCACAGGGATGGGGGTGGTGCCACCCCAGGAGCTCAGAGTTCAAGACCAGCCTGGCCAACACAGTGAGACACTGTCTCAAAAAAAAAAAAAAGAAAAAAAAGAACAAAGCAAGGTTGTCACTCAAAAATCAGGGAAGCCACAGGAGCAAGTGACAACTGACATGGCCGACTTCCAAATTCAAGCTCAGGTGAAAATGAGCACTTTGCAAGACTCGAGGCCACCACAGTGACTGTCAGCTCCAAAGCAACCAGGCTTTGCTCAGAGGTCAGTGGTAATGCTGACAGGATTTTGGGATAACATAATGAAATGTGTCGACATTTGGAAAATCTGCGTAATTCAGTGAACCAATCTTTTCCAGGTGACCAGACATATTCCAAAACCATACACAGGGAAAGATCATTCAAGGTGGAAAACAGACCAGTGCCTGTTACTGTAGCAACCTAAGAAAGAGCCTGCGATAGTTTCAGATTCCACACTGCACCGCTCTAGAGACCTGCAGGAGTGCAGACTGTGGTGACTCACCCTGTGATCCCAGCAGCTCCAGAGGCAGAGGCAGGAGGATTCCAAGTTTGAGGCCAGAGTGGGCAACTCAGTGAGACCCTGTCTCAAAATAAGTTAAAAAGGGCTGGGGGTGTGGCTCAGCGTAGAGCCCCTGGGTTCGATCCCTCCTGAGAGGACAGGAACAAGGGAGACTGGCAAGGGCCTGCTGCGGGCAGCCCCCGGGAAGGACACCCACTGCCCGTGGGAGGGTGGCAGGTCTGCGGGGCCACATCCCCCAACACTCCAACCAAACAACGCGCCGAGAGAGGGAGCTTGGAGGGCAGGAGGACCCACCTGTCCTCGTACGCCAGACGTTGGAGAGATGGGCAAAAACGTCACCCGTGTCACTCGCACTGAGTTAGTTTTTAGTTTTGAACAAGAACTGTTTATTTTTTATAAAATGTTGATGCACGTGTTATTATGTTAACATGGGATTTGTGCATTATCTTTTAACGAGGCTTCATAAATAAATATTCTTAAATTCCATCTGGGATTTCTAATGTGTAGGTATCCGAGATAACCGAGGTGGGCCAGTCAACCCAGCAGCCAGCCCTGTGGGAGGAGCCCCGAGGTGCGCCTTTGCCGCTCCCAGAGCTGAGGATCAGCGTGCGACTGCTGGACCCGAGTGGGAAGAGGCGAGCAGAGTATCTCCACTGCTCAGACACAGCCGAGTCACGCGCACACAAGACCAGAGATGAGAGCAGGATGTGAAGCACGAGGAGGCCGTGCGCTGTGAGTGCTCATTACCTTTGTTTTTATGTAATTTGTATGTTTTACATATGTAATTAGTTTAATTTGATTTTAATAATGGTTGTTCAACAACACGCTCACAAAATTACTGTCAGCAGGCTCCTGTGCGCTGGTCTGAGCTGGCTCCAGCCACCCTTGGGAAAGAATACCCCTGCACAAGAAATCTCTGGAGCCTCCACATGAAGAAGGCAAAGGCATCCGAGACCCAAACCTTGCACACTGCCGATACTGATCAAATACTCACAGCAGCACAACACTTAGCTCTCTGAAAGCTACGAGCCACAGAAGACACCGGGAAGCACTCCTTAGAATGGGTCCCAAGGCGGGGGCCAGCCAGGCATGACAGCAGAGGGGGATGACCAGTCCATCCACCCATCAACCAAGAGAGGGCTGCAAGGTGATGCTGGCCCCCTGCAGAGGTGGTGTCTCTGGGTCAGAGCTCAGTCTGAGACCTGACTTGTGCAGCTGAGAAACACCTCTAACCCCAGAGCAGCACCCAGGCTAGTGGGGAGGCAGTGCCCATATAGGGGAGGGCACAAAGGGGCTCGGAGGGGACTTGGGGCCCCACTGGCTTGGGCTTCACCTGTGAGCAGGAGCCCTCTAGGGTGGGCAGTCTGTGGACAGAGGGGAAGCATGTGCGAAGGCCCTGAGGCAGGCTATCACCTGCACGGGAGCAGGATCAGCAGCTGCGCGGGAGCCAGTAGGTGAAGGCTAAAGAGCCGTGGGCACCCATCCCTGCTCCCTGCTTCCTGCTTCCTCCCTGTCCTTCTGTCTTCAGAGGAGACTGACAGTGGCACCCTTACCCACCGCTGGGTGGCTCCTTAGTCAACAACAAATTGAACACCCCTCTCCTCTCGGGCAGCCAGCCTAGGAACGTGCACCCTCAAAGACCCTTGGCATAAAGCCCGCCACCGGCGTCCACACAGCCCAGCACCCGCTCCCTTCATTGTCTTCTGGACCCTTGTTCTCTTACAATCGTGAAACCCCAGTGGCAGGCCCCCCCCACCAGGATGGCCAAGATGGGGCAGGACCTGGGCCTCAGGGGCAGGCCACAGGAACAGCCAAAGAACAGGGCAGCCTGACCCCCCGGGGAAGGGAGGCTGCGCTGGGCAGACCCTCCACGTGAAGGCCAGGCCCTGGGGCAGCCTGGACAGCCTGTGTGGAGGGTCCAGGTGAACACACACAAACAGGCCCACAGCTTGGGACTGACAAGGGTGCAGGGTCAAGTGAGGTTCTCCCAGGAGGGTGTCCCCAAGCAGGGGACGGGAAGGATGGGGGGGTGATTTCCTGAGGCAGCGCTGGGAATGACATCTGGGTGCAGCAGGCAGCACCAGCTGGTCCTCCTGATAATGAACAGACAGTTCACCCCAGAATGTCCTCCGGGCTGGGCAGAGAGCTGGGCGTGGCTGGGGCTGGGCTTATCAGGCAGAGAGGGCACACCCACATGGAGTCGCACACACAGGCGCAGACAGGAGAGGGACAGCAGCAGGACACTCCTCACTCCTATTTGCACAGACCAAGCCACCCAGCAGCATGGCTGCCCACATCCTTGCTGAGGCCCTGCCCACTGCACTTCCCAGCCTTGGTGTTAGGGCCAGGCTTTGACTGGCCCAGCTGAGGAGTAGAACAGAGTCCTGGCTTCACCCATGGCCCATGGCATTCATATCAAGCCAGAGACAGGCCAGAGGGGAGCAGCTTCAGGCTCCCCCCACAGTCATCAGCCCTGGGGGTTGGGACATGCCCTCTGCATACCCCCTAACCCAGGGCTCTGGGGGACAATGAAAGACCCTGGCACCTAGTTGAAGATGATGGCATGACATGTATCACACTGAGAGACCTTGGACCTGACCTCAGCTCTGTGCCTTCTCCCACTGCCTGAGCCTGGGGGTGCCCTTGCTGCCCCCCTGCAGGGCCCCTGGACCCAAGTAGGTGAGCGAGGCCCGGTGAGGCCCCAGGGAAGCTTCCCATGTCCACCTCGGGGCTGCTCCAGCTGCAGACTCAGCCCAGGGACCAGGATGCCCTCTCCAGAGGGGCGGGATCTTCAGGACCACCTCAGCCTTCGTTCCCCAGGGAGGCCTCGTCTGCAGCAGGGACGACAGGAGCAGTCCACACCCCACGTTCTCCTCACTTCCTAGCTCCTCTTCCACTGAGAGGCCACCCGGAGAGTCAGGCTGTGGGGTACCCACCCCCAGATGCTGACCCACCCTCACCCCCGGAGTCCAGGGGCCTCCGAGTCCAAGGCCAGGGCTTCCACTCGGGGATGGCTGGACACTGGGCCCAGGAGGGGAACAGAGGGGCCTGTTGTGTGGGGGCTGCACAGACTCCCTCTGCCCGGCGTGCCTGCCCAGGGGCTGGGCGGGAGCTCGGGAGACCTGACCTTCTGCCCAGGAGCAGCCGCTTGATAACGGTTTATTGATTTGGTGCTGATAACGCCAAGGTCGCGGGTTCGATCCCCGTACGGGCCACCAAATGCCGCAGTCTGGCTGGGCACAATCAGGAGCCACTTGTCAAAAGAAACTAACTTTATTTTTAGAACCACACACGCCAAACAAAACAGCCTCTCAGGAAAAACCCTCAGAGCCCAACTGCCACCACCGGCTTTCCACAAGCCTCTCTCTCCCCCACCAGCTTCTCCCCACCTCCCACCATCCTCCTGCTCTTGAGGCCAATTGGCTGGGTCATGTGGGCGGAGCCAAAAAAGTCCCCCAATGAGCAGCTCCGTGGTCTGAAAGGGCAGGGAAACAGCCCAATGAGCATCACCGCAGAGGAGCCAATCAGCTAGATGTTGCTGGGGCCGCTGTGAGCCAATCATCAGCCGGCAGCTGGAAGTTTGCTGGGGCCCCTTCGGCTGTGGCTCTCAACAGGTCTCTGAGTGAATTTGCTCCATCTGGGTCTGGGTGTCCAAAATCAGACTGGGGGACAATTTTTACTTAAGCCAAGTACCTCTGGAAGATACACGCCACCACCCCTGGGGAGTCAGCAGGCTCCAGGGCCCCTGGTGGCCTCCCCTTTTGAAGAGACCTCTGCCTCAGGCCCTACTTGGTGCTCATGATGTGCATAGTCCAGTTGGAGACCTGGGTCCAACCGATTTTATTCTTTGTTCTCTGGGACCTTGAGTAGGTCCCTCTGTGTCTCTGGGGTCAATTCTTTCTTTTGAATAACTAGGGTCATGTTGGCCTGTCTGGTGTCCTATTAACTCTGACACATGCTCTATGACTTCTGTCCAATGCACACAGACATACAGATTTCCATAAATACACACAGAGACAGATACACGTGGGCACACAGAGATGCCCATAGACAAACACGAAAAACACAAAGACATACACAAGCAGACACACATACACACATACACACACACACACATACACACGCGCGTGCGCACACACACACAATGAACAGGTCGAGTGCTAATGGAAACCTAGAACAACTTACCAAAGAAAACGCCAGCCTTCTCTGATCCACCATGACCCCATGCCTCCAATCAAAGACACATAGACACACACTCACAGACATACAGAGACTCACAGACAGAAACACAGACACATAGATACGCCACAGCTCCTCTGCTTGCGTACCTATCACCTCTGTATACCTGTCCCCCCACCTGTGGTCTGTACTCCATGCCTGGATCATCAGAGGCAAGAACTATGTCCCTACCCTACAGGTAACTAATTCCGTAGCAACAGATCCGGATCACTGGTCACTTCTCCACATTCCATCCTGAGCCCCGTGTTTTCAAAACACCCCTCCCCCTCCTTTCCCTTCATTCCCCTTTGTCTAGTCCAGTGAACTTCTCTTCTTCTCCTCCCCACCCTCCCTTGTTGTGAATTAGCATCCACATATCAGAGAGAATATTCAGCCTTTGGCTTTGGGAGACTGGCTAATTTCACNTCTTGAGGCCAATTGGCTGGGTCATGTGGGCGGAGCCAAAAAAGTCCCCCAATGAGCAGCTCCGTGGTCTGAAAGGGCAGGGAAACAGCCCAATGAGCATCACCGCAGAGGAGCCAATCAGCTAGATGTTGCTGGGGCCGCTGTGAGCCAATCATCAGCCGGCAGCTGGAAGTTTGCTGGGGCCCCTTCGGCTGTGGCTCTCAACAGAGGGGCCTGTTGTGCGGGGGCTGCACAGACTCCCTCTGCCCTGCGTGCCTGCCCAGGGGCTGGGCGGGAGCTCGGGAGACCTGACCTTCTGCCCAGGAGCAGCCGCTTGAGGGGGGCAGCCCATTCACACCTTCAACTTTGAGGAAGACTTCTCCAGACCCTCCTGGAACATGGAGAGGCACACAGAAACCACTCCAGCAGGTACACAGCGGGTCCAACCTGCCTGTGAAGACACGGAGAGCAGGCCCAGGCTGGACTGCTCCAAAGGAGGCATCCCACTGGGGCCCAGTGTCAGGGAGACTCGGGGTGCGCCCTAGGGACTAAAGGGGCATTGGCCTGGCTGGGGGGGATCCTGCACCGAACAGCTTCTCAGGTGCCCCGACTGTCCAAGGGGGCATCAAATGACAATCTTCACCCTGAAGTTTCTGGGGCAGAGAAGTGAGAGCAGGGAGTGAGTGGTCAGGCCCTATGCAGTCCTACTCCAGGAGGAGCGCCCAAGAAAGCGGGGGGGGGCGGGGGTGTGAGGTCATGCTGAGCCTGTGACCAGAGCCCTCTCGTTCCAGCAGCATGGCAGGAAGATCCGGGGCCCCTGCTGTCATTCAAGATAGCCAGAGCCCAGGGAAGCAGGCCTCCCAGCCTGACGACTGGACTCCACCAGGCCCCGAGAGCCAGCTCTCTCGGCACAGGGCCCTGTTCCCTCTGCTCAAAGAAGTCCTGGAGGGAGTTCTTGCCGGGGGCATTGGGACCTAGGTGCGACCCTGCAGGAAGCTCCTGGACTCCCACCTAAGGTGAGGGGACTCAGCCTGGGAGCATTGCTTCCTCCACTTGGAAGCTGGAATACCCGGGGCTCGTCTTTGGGAATCCAAGGCCAGCGGAGGAGTGGCTGGAAGCTGCCAGTCCTCTCTACCTCAGCCCACTTGTGCGTCTCCACACTGCCAACGGCAGCTCCTCGCTCATTCCCGAGTGCCTGTCTGCACCGGGCTCATGGCTGGGCACTGCGGGCACGCTGGGATGGGAGGGCTCAGGTCCTGGGCTTGACCCCTCCCCCACCTTCCTTGTGCTCTCTTCCTGGAGTAGGACTGCATAGGGCCTGACCACTCACTCCCTGCTCTCACTTCTCTGCACTCGGAGAGGACCAGGACGCAGATGTCCCTGGCTCATCCTCTCCTCATCACAGCCTGGACCATGGCCACCACAGGCCAGCAGACCCGTACTCTCCAGTCTGAGACCTTCACCTCCCACCAGCCACTTCCCAGTAAACCCTGAGCCAGGGAAGCCTGGCTGGCCCAGGAGGGGGTCCATGTGTGCAGTCTCTGGGACTCTCCCATAACTGGGGGATGGGGGGTGAGGCCCCTAGTCCCCATCTGGCAGACAAGGAGAGTGAGGCCCAGGAAAGGTAAGGACCTGCCCGAGTTCACCCACGATACAAAGGTGGCAGCTGGTCCCCCTTCTCTTCAGGATGGGTGGCTCTAGGCCCCACCCCTAAACCATGAGGATCTGGGAGCTGAAGGCAGAGGAGCTCCAGAGGACCCTTCACCCATCTGCAGAAAAGCCAGCCCTACTGGCCCCAGCCCTGTCTAGGAAGAGCCCTCAGGACAGGAGCAGGCTTTCCAATGCTGTGCAAGCCCCATGTCCACAACGGATGCCCCTCCACTCTGCTTCCTGTCCACAGGTGCTAGGAAAGCTGACCTGGAGTGTCCTCAGCTCCCACACGGCCCAACACCCCTGGCCAGCAAGCTTCTCCGGTGCCTCCTGCATGGACGGACCCCTGCTCACCCTCATCCCAAGCACTGGCTCCTCTTCCAGAAGTCTTCCTAGATCTCTGGACCCTTTGTCCAGCCCTTCATTATCAACCAGCTCAGCTCAGGTCGATGGCTACACACATGTGGGGTCCCTGTTCCCCTCAACAAGGTCCTGCTCCCACCCCCAGCAGCGGGTAAAGAGAGAGGGCACAGGTGTGGGCCTGGACAGACCTGGTTCACCATGCCTGCCTCTGACTAGGCACAGCCCCTGCAAGCCCGCCCTCCTTGGCCCCCAGGCTGCTTCCCACCCCAGGCCAAGTCCCCAGGCTGGCTCTGCTCTGTCAGACTCACAGTTCCACCAGAAATCTGTGTCTTTCTATCCCTTCTTATACCCTGGCGCTGGCCAAGCACATGTGCTGGCCACCTATGCCTCCAGAATTGTACCATGTCTCGTCTCAGGGTAGCCCAAGCCCCCAGACCAAGGCTCTTCACTCAGCCCCTGGTCCTGACTTCAGTGAACAAGGGTCCTGACGAGGCACGGCTGGAGGGCCGCCAGGACTTCTCACGGAGACTCCTGGGAGCCTCCGCCTACCAGGCTGGCCAGGCCGAGTCTCCCTGAGTGCTAGGGCCTCACATCCCTTCCTAGGGCCCAGAATGCCTGCCTTTCCTCAGTGCCCACCCCAAAAGTACCTCCAGGGCTCCTGACCTGCAGCACACGGGGCAGCACATGCTCCCAGGGCTCCCCTGCTGGGTGCAGGACACTATCTCCAGGTGTGGGGCCAGTGTCTGTTGCTAAGGAGCCTCCTTCCCAGGGCTACACCCCAACAGTCCTGTCCTGGACCTCAGGTCAGGTGGGCAGGGCTCTGCCTCAGTCCTTTCACCCATTTACAGCTGAAGAGAAGGGAATGACACTTGGCTACACATCTAGAACCGACTGCCACCTCGGTTGGGGCTCCCGCAGAGGACACCAGTGGCACCCCTGCTCTGTGCCCTGGGTGCCTGCTTCCCCAGAGCCCCAGACCTGCCACCCTGCCTTCCTGGGCTGGTGGGACAGGCCTCCCGGGTTGGACCCCGTACATAGAACTAAGAAGCCATCACCCAGGCAGGGCATAGGCAGCAGCCCTGCCCTCACTGTCCCTGCAGAGAATGGGACGCATTCCTGCTGCTTCCTCCAAGAGCACAGGGCCTGTGAAGGATCGCCCAGGAGCACCTCCTCTGATCCCAGGGCCGGTGTGCCCCAGGGTGCAACTACCTGGGTTGCTACGGGGGGTGCAGGGAAAATGGACCCATCTTGCTCTTCCTTCCCTTTCTGTATGCCAGGCCCTGTCCCCGCAGTGAGGGATACAGTAGCCACCAAAACAGCAACCCCTACTCTGAAACCTCCTGTCTACTCTCCCACTGGCTGGCGCTGGGGATGGGGACAAAAGAGGAACAGGTGCAGAGCACATGCACCAGGGCTGCCCTCCCTGGCCCTCCCCACTCCCTGACCTCCGAGGCTCTGGCCTTCTCGCTGGTTGAACTCTGTTAGAACCAGTGGACAAAGAGCATCCCAGAGGTAGGACATTAGGTGGGACAACAAGAAACCTGGTGCCACTGGAGAAAGTGGAACCACTGACTGGGGCAAGAGCTGAGGACGCTGCTTTTAGGGGTGGTCAATGCTCCTGCAGCCCCCACATCACTGAGGTGTCAGAGCTGCTCCAGACCCACAGACTCAGCTTGCCCCTGCACAGGATCCAGATGAGTCAGGAGCCTGCTGCTAGCCTAGGAAGCTCTCAGTAAGTGTTAGCCAATCATCACAATTACTTCCGGGGTTAGTCAGCTTATTTGTCACTACAATTGAAAGATGTGACAAAAACGATTAAAGGAGGAAAAGTTTATTTGGGGACCATGGTTTCAGAGGTCTCAGTCCACAGACAGCTGACTCCATGCTCTGGGCAGAAGGGCGTGGAGGAGGAAAGCAGCTCAGGACCTGGAACCAGGAAGCAGCGAGAGCTCTGCTCACCAGGGAAGAAATACAACTCCCAAAGGCACGCTCCTGTGACCTGCCTCCTCCAGCCACACCTAGCTGCCTACAGTTACCACCCCGCTGATCCATCAGGTGGATGAATGCACTGATTAGGTCACGGCTGTCATAACCCAATCATTTCATCTCTAAACTTTCTTTACTGTCTGACACATGAGCTTTTGGGGGGTACCTCATATCTAACCCTACGTTCCTGTTCCACAGACCAAAACTGAGGCCCAGGACTGTGTGTGAATGACAAAGGGCCTGGGAGGGCCCTGCTGGAGAAGTCAGAGGCCAGCCCAGGATGCTCTTGTGCAATGTCATCAGTGCATTTCACCTTGGTGGGAAGATGGGAAAGACACCTGGCTTGAAGGCTGAGGTCATCCCCTGCTGAAGCCCAGGAAGCAGATGTCAGAGTCCCGAGGACAGGACTGGACTTCAGTCACTTCTGCCCCATGCCTATGGCTGCCTTTGCTGAATTCCACAAGGTTTTGTACCTCCCTGCCATCAGTCCTAGGAGCCAAGAGAGAGTTGATAGGGTACCTAAGGGAGGAAGCCATGGCAGATGTCCTCTGCCCTGCAAAAGCTCTTCTCCTCACCCCATTCCATAATCCTGGAACCCAGAACACTGCAACAGACAGGACTCCCAGTCCTGAAGCCGGCCTACGGGCATGGAAAACTGATTTAGGATGTGGCAAGGGTGCCCATTCTGTGTTCTCACTTTCTCTTTCCTCTGAGAGCCCACATTAGGACCTTCCTACTCTTTTCCTGTGCACTGAGGCCCACATTTTGAGTTGGTTCACTCTTTGGAGGAATATTCCCTAAACCCCCAAAATTCTACAAGACTTAAAAAGAGCAGATGGACTGGCAGCGCCATCTGCTGGCTGCCCTGGGCTCGGTCCTTTGTGAGGAGACAGAGACCTGGGGTGCACTATTGCATGCACTAGTGCACCAAAACAAATAAGGAAACTGAGGATTAGATGCACCATTCAATAGTGGAGCCAAGATCTGGGGCTAAGACTTAAAATCAGGGTGCCCTTAAGCCCGATCTCCCTGGGAACAGACACTTGGGTACTGTTTGTGGCCCTAGAGGACCAGAATTCCCTCCTTGAGACTGGCTGGGATTTTCAACTCATCGTGCCCCTAAGAGAATCAGGAAAATGTATTCCTGTGCAGGCACCGGTTGGTGAAGGGTGCCCAGAGCGGGCCACACCTCATACACCTAACCTAAAACTGAGCTCATGAATCAAGGAAACAAGACCCCCCGTGGACCTGCGGACTGGAACGGCCCTGGACCAACAAAGAAATGCATTTCAATCTGTTGCATGAGAGTTGGCCAGAAACTTGTGGACTCCCTTAGTGTTCTCCTGAGCCACGCTGTCCCCCTGTTCCCGCCCCTCCCGTCGTGCCCCGCCCCTCCCAGCTCGTCCCTCCCGCGTTCCTGCCCCTACCGTTGTGCCCAGCCCCTCTCTGCCGGGCC
>NW_026000102.1:7624564-7648467 GCF_001458135.2 Marmota marmota marmota
ATCGCTCGGCCAGGCAGCTGGAGAGCCAGGCGTGACGCCGGGCAGGCGGCCTCCAGCCTGTGCCCAGCACTGCCTAGACTGGGCCTTGGGGCGGCGGGCCCTGGAGCGGGAGACAGCTGCAGCGGGTTCTTCTCAGGAGGGGTCTGTGCCGCAGGCCCAGGCAGGAGGAGGAAGAGCCAAGGGAGGCCAGGAGAGAGAAGGGTGGTTGAGGGCTTTCTCAGCTTGCCGGCAGGGGAGGAACTTGATCTGGTACTGAGCACCTGGGGAAGTTTGTTGGCCCTCACCCTTAAAGGACCCCACCACTTCCCCAGGAATGATGTGTTTTTCTCTTCTCAGGTGCAAAGAAGTGGTTGGAGTGGAGAAAAGAGATCGAGCTGCTCTCAGACATAGCCTACTTTGGCCTCACCACACTTGCAGGTACCACCCTCAGCAGGCCTTTGGCATTGAGGGATCCACAACCCACCCAAGTCAAAGGATGGGGATGGGATGGGGGGCTTCCAGGCAGAGTGAGAAGCTCCTGAAACTAGCCCACATGCAGCCCCAGGAAGGAAGGGACCACAGACCAGAGGAGGAGCTGCCCGGGACTCCCCAGAGCCCAGGGCTCAACCCCCAGCCAGGGGCCTTGCCCTCCATCATATTTGTCCCTGGAGACCTTCTTCCAGGACTTTGCCCAGGGTGGTGTTTTTTTCAGTGGCTACCTTGGTGACAGAAGTGGGTCACAGTGGTCACCCGAGTCCCAGGGGTGCTAGCAGTAATCTCTGATGGGGGAGTGAGAAGGTCAAGCCAGTTGTAAAGAAGGGGGCCACCCAGGGGTGTCCTGCCACCCTGGAATGCTCTGGTTGCTGATAAACACCACATAACTGCATTGTGTAGTAGTGTGGGAGGTGATGAGCTCTTTAGGGGAAAGGGCGGTTTTGAGAAAGAGCATTTCCCAGGGCCAAGAAGACCCTGATAAGGAGGCCTCCTTAGAAGGCTGGGGGTGCCCCTGAGAGACAGTTGTTTTGTGATCTTTTAGCTTTTCCTCTGAAAGGTGGGGGTGTTGCAAGGACATGGGAAGGGAGAGGTCAGGCAGAGGTAGAAGCAGGGAGACACATGGGAAGAGATGTCAAGGATGCACTATGGGCTTGACCTCAAGAATAGGAGGGCCAGCATGGTTTTCCATGGAGACAGGGGGTGGGGAGCAGGCTTTCCCAGGTGGTCTGGAAGCTCCCTGTTGGTTAGCAGTGAATTGGGGATGATATCTGCTAGGCAAGTGACCTGGAAGCCGGGTATTGGGGAGTGAGCCAGGTCTGGGTTTGCACTGGAGTGTGTGGGAGGTAGGGAGCAACAAGACTGAGTCCTGCCGCATGGGCAGGGAGTAGAGGGGCAGCAGGGGAGAAAAGGGGAACAAGCACAGGCTCTGAACCTGGGGGAACAGGGAGCACAGGTGTGTTAGCTTTCCACTGCTGCAACAAAAGCAGAAACGTCTAACTTGAAAGGAAAGGTTTATTTTGGCTCACTTGGCCCCGTTGCTTTGGGCCTCTGGCCAGGCAGAGCACCGTGGTGGAGAGCATGTAAAAGAGCAGAGCTGTTTGACTTGTAGCCGCCAGGAAGCAGAGCAGAGAACAGAGGAATAGGTCAAGGAATATCCTTAGTGACCTGCCTCCTCCAGCTAGGCCCCAGCTCCTAGTAGCCCACTCAACTATAAACTTACCAGTGGGTTAGTGCCTCAGTTGCTTCCCAAAAGCCCTATCACTACACTGGGGACCAAACCTTCAACATATAAGTCTGGGGGACTTTCCAGATCCCAATCATAACAGGCCAGATCCCAGGAGCTGAGGGCAGCCTGAGTGGCAGGTTGTGTCCCTGAGGTCACAAGGAGGCTATGGTGGGTTTTGCAATGGGAGGTCATGTTGGCCATGCCCAGGGTTCAGGGAGACATCCTGAAGGGGATGAGTTAAAGGGTAACAGGTGGGACTATGGACTGATGCTCAGGTACAGAAGCTGAGGACAGGCTGACCACAGGAGCCTGTCCCTGCATCAGTGCACACCTGTCCTTGTCCTTCTAGGCTACCAGACCCTTGGGGAGGAGTATGTGGGCATCATCCAGGTGGACCCATCCCAGCGGCATGTGCCCTCCAGGCTCCGCCGTTGTATGCTGGTCACATTTCATGCAGTCTTGCCCTACCTGCTGGACAAGGCCCTGCTGCCCCTGGAGCAGGAGATGCAGGCTGAAGGTGACAGCATGCGGCCCTCACAGGGTAGCCTGGTGCCCAGTGGGCGTGGCCGGTCAGGGACACGACGATGGGTTCGTCGCCACATGGCTACCCTGACTGAGCAACAGAGGAGGACACTTCAGCGGGCCACCTTCATCCTTAGACAGGGCCTCGCCTGCCTCCATCGCCTCCACATAGCCTGGTTTTACATCCACGGCATCTTCTACCACCTGGCCAAGAGGCTCACAGGGATCACTTATGTAAGTAGAAGAGCCAAGGGCCCTACCTGGACACCTAGACCACTGCTGCAGGGTCTGTGCTAGTGGTCTATGTGATAATGTCATCAGTCAAGTGCTGCAGTCTGAGGTGGGAACAAGACCTCTACTTGGAAAACCAGTTTTTATTCAGTTACATTTTGCTGAAAGACCTGGGGAGGTCCAACTTCCATGAACTCCGAGGGTAGGGCAAGTCTTTTTTTCCTGTGCAGGGCTGCCAGGAGGTGGGGATAGGTCACTAAACACAGAGACCTTGGGGCAGATCTGCAGCACAGGTCTAGACTGCGGCTGTGTACATTTTATTGCTTTGGGGAGGGAGCAAGTGGTCCCAGTCAGTGCCGAGTGCAGGCTCCAGCCCAGTTCCCAGGGCCCCACTCACACTGTTTTGCAGTCCTGGCACAGGGGCAGTGTCTTGGGTCTTGGTCCAGGGATGTTTCTCCAACAGTTGATCATGTAGACAGCACCTCTGCCAGGCCTCCCTCATCTGCATTTACTGACCCATCTGCTGCTCCTGACAGCCACCCCAACTCTTCCTGTCCTGGCTCTCTACTGGTACCCATGGAGCATCTCTCTGCCCCCAGCCTTGGTGCCCTCCTCCTGGGCTACAATGCTGCCTGAGTTTTCAGAAGGGAGGTCATGTTGGCCATGCCCAGGGTTCAGGGTGACATCCTGAAGGGGATGAGTTAAAGGGTGACAGGTGGGACTGGTGGACTGGTCTTGGTCCAGGGAGGAATAGTAGGACCCCAGTACTCTCTTTGGCCACTGCACTGCTGCCTTGAGCCCCTCCCAGGTCCCTCTCAATCTTGCCTGCCCCACCCCACATATAAGCAGGTCACCAGGATCAGTTGCAGAGTTGTGGTGGGGTCTCAATGTTCAGTGCACCCAGACCTGAAGGTATGTAGTAGGTCCTCACGCCTTGCAGGATCTGGGTAGTTTGCTGAGTGGCTGTTCTCCCTCCTCCAGGGCCACTGTTGGCCAGGCACCGGGCAGGCATGGGGCTCCTCTCCACAAGGGCAGCGGGGCCAGATTGGCCTTGGGGTCTGCCACCTCTATATGTGCTCCCACTCTGGCCCAAGATGCCTATCTGGCTGAACTGACTGTCTCCACTTTGGAGCAATGGGCTTTTTCTTCAGTAACATGAAGTTACATTACTAGGTACAGGAGAGATTGGGAGTGTGTGTAGGGTCAGAGAGCCATATACCTTGCTAAAATAGGGACGTGTCTGTCCCTGTAACAATGCAGCTGGTGAGGAATGTCCACATGTCCGGCTCCATGTCCCCTCAGCTTCTCTTTGGCCCTTTTCCAGTTAGTCCCTTTTCTCCCCAAAAGGCAGTTACTGGATGACCGCAGAATCTTCACCCACTCCCCTGTCCTGTCCAGCCTCATTCTCACCCCAATTATGCTGAGGATGGCCAGCAGTCAGTCTCCAGCCTAGGGCCTCTTCCTGAGTCTCCCCAAACCCACCCCCAGGCCTGGTCTCATTCTTTGGGCACTGCCAGCACCCTGGGAGACCTGGGCCTGACAGAACAGGGGCTCTCTCGCAGATTTGGAGCCAGGTCCCCTTCAGGGTGCTGATGGCTCTGGGGCCACCTACCTTGACAGCTGCGGATCCACCACCTGTCAGGAGAGGACCCACGGGCTCGCGCAAGCTACCGGCTGCTGGGGCTTGTCTCCCTGCTGCACCTGGCACTCTCCGTGGGGCTGCAGCTGTACGGCTTCAGGCAGAGGCGGAGAGCCAGGAAGGAGTGGAGGCTGCACCGCAATCTGTCCCACCGCAGGTGCGCAAGGGCTATTGGGGTGCTTGGGCATACTGCAAGAACTGGACAGCACTCTGACCTTGACTGCCCTGCCCTCCCCAGGAGCTCCCTGGAAGACAGAGCCATTTCCCGCGCACCACTGTGCACCCTGTGCCTGGAGGAGCGCAGGCATGCGACAGCCACTCCCTGTGGCCACCTTTTCTGCTGGGAGTGCATCACTGAGTGGTGCAGCACCAAGGTGTGTGGCCAGCCCGAGCCCTTCTAAACGTCCCTCTGTCTGGGGTGGAGGGTGGCCTCTTCTAAAAGTGCCCAGGTCAGTTAGGTGTGGAGCCGTGTTTAGGTAGAAGTCCATGTGTTCACCTGCCCAGTCTTGGCTGAGACCTTGGGCAGAAGGCATGTGGTGAGCACAAGGCCCAGACCATACTGCCCTCACCCTGCCCTGCCAGGCTGCACGCACCATCCTTGTGCCCACACTGGACTCCACTTCTAGCAGGACAGGTGCCGAGTGGCAAAGTGCACATGCTGCATCCCCTAGGCAGCTGGGCACTTCCCTTGCCGGGAGGGACTACAGAGTGGCTCTAGCCAGAGAGCTCTTAGGGAGGGCGCCCTGGACATCATGGAGCAGGACAAGGACAGGAGAACTCATTCTTCTGGAAACACGCCCAAGAGACTCAGTAATGCCAGTGGGATGGGCGTTTCTGAGAGCCCAGTGTACCCTGTGGAACTCTTGCACAGCAGTGCAGAGGGAGCCCTGTCCCAGCGGGTAGGACCAGGGTGCATCCAGAATGGGATCTGGTGGGAAGACCTAAAAGAAAGGGTTCAGAGCAGTTCATGTGGCCCAACATCTGTCTTCCTGACGAAGCCTGAAGCCCTCCACAGCTGCCTGCCCAAGCACTGCTGGGCAGATACAGTGAAGCTCGGGCAGCAGAATAAGCCCAACAGGAAGGTCCCCAGCACCAGTGGTCCATAGGTGCTGAGGGTGAATGAGGAGCCCCTTGTGTGGTACCCTGAGTGTCCAGGGGCACAGCTGCTGTGGGCCAGAACTGACCATGCCTAGCACCACCACCCTGTCAGAACTGGGGAAGGCTGTTCCATGGTCCTGAGCTGCAGATCATGGGTTCAGCAGGAAGGGTCAGCCCGTGTGTTGTCAGTGACCCTGCCATCCCCCACAGGCGCAGTGTCCCCTCTGCAGGGAGAAGTTCCCTCCCCAGAAACTGGTCTACCTGAGGCACTACCGCTGACTGTCACCAAACACCCCGGAAAGTGGATGGAGGAACCTCAAGAAGCTTATTCTCGAGATTCACTTAGTTGTACAGAAATCATAGAACCCTTTGCACTGTGTTGCCACATAAAGCTATGACTCCCACCACCAGGCTAGAGGACAAAAAGCTGGTGCTGACGAGGATGACCAGCCTGGCACTATAAGGGCTGCTTTGGCAGGTGGCTGTGGCCCACCAAGGGAGGAGCCAAAGCCCCAGGTTTGGCTCAGCTGAGGGCTTCTTCAGAGGTCCCTCGTTTGGACAAGGTCTCAGGATTCCCTCCCTCCCCAGCCACACAGTTGAGAACTAATTTCAAAAGTTGTCCAGAAAGAATTTTATTCACTCTGTTGAGCAGAGGACTCTCAGGAGGTAGGAGCTGAGCATCAAATGGGGAGGGGGCAGTGTGCTCCAGCTGGGTGGTCACAGAGGCCCCCAGCATCCAGGCCAGGTAAGCCCATCTATAGGACTGGGTGTCAAGACCACACAGTAACCAAAGGTCAGTACCTCTGACTAAATATTTGGCACATATTTTTAATTCATGGCGTTTCCCATTTTTGGCTTTAGCACATATGGGAAGGGGTCTCCCCAACTGCAGGGGCAGAGCCAGCTTGAGTGAAATTTCCTGTTGTTTTCTTCACATCTTAACTTGCTTCTGCTCTTAGGCTCCTCTGGGGAGCCTAGGTGAGCCAGTGCCCTCCCCCAAAGGCCCAGGTGGGCAAGCACGCTGCTTACCCAAGGTCATGCTGTGGCAGCCCCCTCAGCGTGTCCCCAGCCTGCTTCCTGCCTCTATTTGATATTTCCAGGTTTTCAAACTTAACTGGTGCCAGAGATAACTTGCAACTTTTAAGAAACTAATTCCACAGAAATGTTGGTCCATGGAGAACAAAGGATTGACCTGGAAGAATCTCATAAAATGTGTGGAGCTGCCCCTGGCAGGACCTCTGGGTTGTGTGGAATGTGGGGCTGAGGCCAGCCAGCAACACTGGCTTTGCTGTGCAGCTGTTCCTAGTGAGCAGGGCCAGCGAACAGCAACAGGCAACTGCCTGCCCTAGGCTGGGAGGAGCTCTGGGGATGGCTCCAGGGCTGTTGGGCAGCAGAAGCCTCCACAGCCCCTGCAGGGAGCCTGGAGCACAGCTCTGCACAACCATGCTCAGCCCTGGACAGATGCACACTGAGTTCCCATCACAGGCAGAGTTTGACAATCCCAGGTGCTGCCTGTACTGCCAGCTACT
This sequence comes from Marmota marmota marmota, assembly GCF_001458135.2. Lineage (NCBI taxonomy): Eukaryota > Metazoa > Chordata > Mammalia > Rodentia > Sciuridae > Marmota > Marmota marmota. Next base: position 7,631,283 of record NW_026000102.1, read on the forward strand.
AGGGAGGCTGAGGCAAGAGGAAAGTCTGACGTCAGCCTTGGCAACTTAGACTGTGCGGCAGAGAGAAAAAAAAATTTACAGGGATCTTGGAGGGTGTGGCTCAGGTACATCACTTGCTTAACAAGGCTCATGGCCCTGGGTTCAATCCCCAGAACCACACACACATACAAAAAGTGAACTTTCAGGTACACAGAAGGACTTATATATGACCTCTCAGAGGAGCTCAACTTGAGATCAGAAGTCAACAAAAGACGTCCAGACCATTGGCTCAGTGTCTGAAACCCTGTGTGTGCATGGGAAGCCCTGCTGCCAAGGCACCAGAGGGCCAGAGCACTTGTGCCCCCTGCAGGGGTGTCTCTTGGCTATTGTCAAAGACTGTTCCCCTCCCGGGGCAGCTGAGAGCAAGCTGGGCCTTGGTGCAAGGACTAGTGCTTTAGGTATAGACTATGCAAGCAAAGGACACTGTCTTTAATAAAACTGGAATTAAAAAGTCACTTAGTAAAATGTTTAAGAGTATTTTTTTTTATCATATTAAAAAAGTTGACATGCGGTAGGTTCTATTTCCCTTGTAGAAAATGAAAAGCTGTTATGTTAAACTCACAAACCTGGCCTGCTCTGACCAGTTTTGGTGTTTCCTTACAGGGGCTGAAAACATTTAGTCAAAAGCAAAACAAACTCTTCATACGTATCAAAGAAATGTGTCAAAATAATCTCAAACAATTAAAATATAATATGTTTATAATTCCAGGCCCTCAGAAGCAATCATGGTAGTTAAGAACAAAGTTTTGAGTCATCGTGATAGAGGCCAGCTTGAAAACACCTCCAGTGAGGTGAGGTTTGGAAACTGGCATGAGAACCCCAGAGTTACTTGAAATCAATCACCTGTGCAGCATTACGTTCTCTGGCACGCAGGAATCGGGTTGGCATGGTCCCTCCGGTCTCACCGTGGCTGGGAAACAGCCCCACGCAGAGCAGCCAGCTCCTCTTGTAGCCTCTCTCCTGTCCTCCCTCCCACCCCTTGCTCCTGCGGCTGCTGCCCGCCTGGCCTCTTGAGCCTGCGGTTAATACAATGCTGTCCTTTGAAACATGTGGACACCACTGAAATAGAAATCAATGCAATCTGGTTTAAATGCCAGTTTCTTCAAGAACCTGTATTTCAGTTACAAATCATTGAGGCTCCTTTTTAAAAAGAAAATTCAAATCCCTTGTAATCAACTACTTTATGTGAAGAAAAAGGCATTGTTACAATGGCTCAAAACCGTCTTGAACACGTGTGCCAGATTCAGTCCAGCTTCTAACTAGCAAACGTCTTGCCCACGTCCTCCTTCCCTTTGTATCTCCTCTTTCCATGTGTGAATGGTATGTACCGGTATTTAATCATGTGCTGGGAAAACAAACACAAACAAGCTTGAGTTACTTCACAACTGTCCCCCGAGGGGCCACACTTCCCCTAATCTCAACAGCCAAAGGTGCCCCTCAGTCTTCTCTACAAGTCACAAGTCATGAAAACTGCCAAAGCCCAGCTGACCTGTCCGAGCCGTACCTGAAATCCCGACTTTCAGGGAATGTTTGGTGAGCCCTGTGTGGGAGGGGAGGGGGTGGCAACACCACCCCGCCTGCAGAGCCCTGAGTTTTAAATTACGAAGAGCCACTGAGACCCTGCAGGCCCAGGAATGACCTGGCACAACCTGGCACTTTCTCCCCAGCTCCCAGCCAGCTGCCCAAGGGCCCGCTGGTTCCCACGTGGAGATCTGCAGATTTGTGCACACTGCCTCCACGATGGGGAGCACGGGGTCCTCACCATGCACTAGGCAGTGCTGGCCACTCCTAGCAGGCCCTACCTCCTGCTGCACAGCAGAGACCTGGGCACAGCTCTCCCAGGGCAGTGACAGGACAGAGCACAGCAGCACTGAAGTCTTTACCTTTATTTGCCTCTTCATTGTGATACAGAAAAGCATGATGAAGTACATCACCAGGATCGGCCAGAACACCGGGACATTGAAAGCCTCGAAGAAGGTGCAGACCATTGCCACCAGGATGCCCTTCGTGGCCGCATGCCTTGACATGAGGAAAGAAGTTAGCAGTGCTACCTGTGGCCAGAATCTGGCAACTGCCAGCCCCCTCTAGCCTCCAGTTTTCCCTGTCTTCACCCACAAATGAGCACCACGGGGAGTGGAGCCTGCGTGGCAACCTGTGGCACTGTGTGAATTAACTGTGTGTGCACACTACCCTGAGCCTTAACCGCGTCATCCTTTCAGTCCCTCAAGCTGAAAAAGCCTTAAACCTACACAAAGTACAACATGCCAAGCTGAAGCCGATGCACCTGTGTGCTGCCCAGGCCTACTGTCTGATTCCAAGGTCCCAGCATGTGATGCCCTCACTTCCAACAGATTCCACACTCCCTGCTTCCAGGGCCCATGATCCCCGGCCCTGCACTCCCTCTCCCCAACTGCCCCACACTCCAGTACCTCACACTGTGTCCCATGCCCAGTGCCAGGGCTGCAGGATTAGTGCCTGTAGCTGGAGGAACCCAGTTGGTTCAATTTAGTGACCCAACAAAGACTTCAGTTCCTCCTGGGTCCCAGAACAGGGGTCCCAGAAACAGGACAGAGGGCGAGTCACAGAGCTTCCGACCCTCTGGCAAAGGGGTATATGAGGAGCTGGGTCCAACCACATGTCCCTGCATCACACTCCTCCTTGCCTCCTTCTAGCTACATGGGACCTAGTGTACACAGGGACCAGCCCCTGAGGGTAGGCCCAGACCCATCACCAACATGGTCACCCCTCTCAGGAACTAGGCAGGGGCTGGGGCTCAGTGACAGAGCGCTTGCCTAGCACATGTGAGGCACTGGGTTCTATCCTTAGCACCACATAAAAACAAATAAGATAAAGGCATTCTGTCGATCTATAACTACAAAATAAATTTAAAAAAAAAAAGAATTAGGGAGAAAATTAGTCCAACTCTACTGGCCATGGGAGGCCATAGGGCCCAGAGGTCAGCTGCCTTGGCCTGCCGTTCTGAGGCTCAAGCATGCAAGAGAGCAGCTCCCTACCTCTCAGAACAAGCCTCATGCCTGCCAGCTCCAGACATCACAAGGTGGCAGTCTGCCCCACACCCACCCAGCCAACACATTTTGGGTGAATGAACATTGCAAAAAAATGAAGCACACCAAACCCACTCCTTTAAGAAGTCTTAACTGGTGGCTGACTAGAACAAACTGACTCTTCTCAGTCTCCTCAGCCACACTCAAGCACAGGCCAGACAGACACCTTTCAGAGTCAGAGGTGCAGTCAAGTGTGGCACAGCACAGGAGGGCATCTATGGGGGACAGTTCACTGCATGTTTCACAGCAGCTAACAGGATCGTGACTGTTCCCAACACAAAGACGTGGCAAATACCTACAGTAATGGACGTGCCAGCTTCCTGATCTGACAGGTACACGTTGTACACATGCACTGACATGCCACACTGTACCCCGTAAGCACACAGTCACCACATGTCAAATACAAATACAGCTTAAAAAGTTTAATAGGAAAAAAAAAATAGCTCACCAAAATTTAAACTCTGGAAGCCTTCGAATGAAGGGGCGAAATTCCTCATTCTGTTTGGTTGGTAAGGAAGGGCCATCATCTGAAAGGCAGATTACCAATCTGAGATATAGCACTTGCCTCTCATCTTTTTATTTCTATCACTACATTCAGAAGCTTTCCCTAAAAGTTTTAATTAGCAGGCCTCACATTCGGAAATAGATTTACATTATTTAGCCAAAGATAAAATGGGGGTCTACTGCCAATTTACAAATCAATTCAATGCTTTAAAAGATTCAATTTAGACTTTCTTTTGAAAGACTTCTACACATTTTGTATGCATAAAAAGAATTCAATTACACACAGATTTTTCATCAATTATATGACATCAAGAAAACAAAGGGACTGGGGATGGAGCTCAGTGGCAGAATGCTTGCCTGGCATGTTCCATCCCTAGTACCACAAAAAAAAAAAAAAAAAAAAAAAAACAAGGAAGAATTACATTTACACAAAACAAGCAGTAAAGAATGCAGGCAGGCTGTGTCCTTGCCCACAAGAAGACTGTGGGACTGCGGTGAGCTGCTGCGGGCCATGCTCTGCTCATCTACCGCACCTCGTTTACAGAGAGAGAAACTGAGGCCCCAGGAAAGGGTCTTCTCTAGTCTCCTTCAGATAGCAATTAAACGGAAGGGGCTGTACTTCCTTTAGTGTTTTCATTAATTATTCTATAAAGAAAAACCACAGACTTCTGATCTCCAACTCAAACCCCACTCTGGAGCACCTCCCACAACAGAGGACCCTGGGGCCCAGGCAGCCAGTGTGCCCTGACAGAATCACACATCGTCTGTGCCCCCAGCCCCTCCCTGGCCCAGGCAGGGCAGGAACAGCAGGAACCTCGCAGACATGACACAAACATGCCAAGCACATTTCACTTTCTCAGAAACCAGGGAGTGCTTGCCACCTCACCCCAGACTGGCCACCAGCAGCCAGGGTCTAGTGGTCTGTGCTGATCCTAGCAGAGAGCCCTGTAAACCTCTGGTCACCTGAGAAGCCAAATGGTAAGTCCTACGGCAGGGCCAGGATGGGCTGCCTATAGAAGGTGGAAACCTAGAGGCAGGCTTAGCGCCTCTTCCATTGGTCCCCTTCTCTGCCAGATAACCCCACATGCCTCAGTCTCCTCATCCATAAAATGGGGGACACGAGTGAACACCCCGACAAGGCTGTATGAAGGCTGAGAGTGCTCATGCTAGCCCGGCTACCACAGGTACGTGCTAGCACCTGGAGCACAGCCCTGCGCGTCCCTGGAGTGCGAGCGGCCTCCCCAGGAAGGCACAGAGGCACCCACTGCCCACACAGCACTGTGGATGGCCTCTGCTTTACCTGAGTCTTCCATTAAGGAAGGGTCCACTTTGGGAGAAAGGAACGCTATGAAAAGATTTAGATGGTAGATTCCCAGGGCGTAGGTCACGATGTACCAACCCTGGAAGAGAAGGAAGCACAGCGTTAGTGAGCAGCCCACGTGAGCAGCCCACCCGCGCAGCCCGAAGTGCTTCACTATGCCTGTGCCCCTTAACCTGGACTAACCTGGAAACAGCAAGAGACGCCAGCTTAAGTGACAATGGAAATGTCCATGGTGACCATTTACCTCAAATTACTCTGTGGGTCTTGAGACTAATATGATGACCCAGGGTCCAGGCAGCAAACTCCTTCAAGTATCCCACTAGATGCACGTGACACCTGCAGCCAAGGGTTCCCAACCAGAAGTGCAACAGAAAAGGAGGCTTTCCTCAAAAATCACAGGCCTGCCGTACACCATGGGGCTGGGGTGTGGCCTGACACCCCAGGGGACGCTGGCCTGCACTCCTGGCCATAAGCCCCGCGGGGAGCAGATTCACATGAGACCCAAGACATAATCTCAGCTGGTAGCAAAGACAAGGTGGCTGGTGCTCCTCTGATGGATAAGTAGTGCCTGCCTGCAGGTTCCCAGGACCAGAACATGAGGACATCTGTTGAGGACGAGGGTTACAGAAATTTCTGAGCCAAGCCTTCCTTAGAGATGCCAAGAACTGAGAACCTATGGCAGGCCCTACGTGCAACACACTGAAGCACCAAGCTCCTCCTGTTGAATACTATAACTGTATTCTCAGTCTTCAAAGCCTGAACTTTTTAGGGCTGGGGATGTGGCTCAAGCGGTAGCGCGCTTGCCTGGCATGCGTGCGGCCCGGGTTCGATCCTCAGCACCACATACAAACAAAGATGTTGTATTTGCCGAAAACTAAAAATATTAAAAAATTCTCTCTCTCTCTCTCTCTAAAAAAAAAAAAAAAACTTTAGAAAAGCCAAATGTCTGAAACTGTAAAGCCTGCACTTTTTCATAAACAAGAGGAAATTTTTCTGCAGAAAAGTTTTAAATCAGACAACTACAAAGTAGATATGAAAAATCCCCTTAATGCAAAGTATAACCACATGTAGGGCCAAGCCTTGAGGGCCACCAGATCAGACACAAATCTGGCTCCGAACAGAGTGGAACTAACCTTTGTGTGCTGCCCCCCCCCGCCCCCGCACCACCACCACACCCCTAACTCAAGGCTGCTGGACCAGTCTTTCCATTAGTGAATGGGCCAAGTTCCAATTTTTTAAAAATCAACACCAATTCCAGACATTCTGTACAGACTGGGTTCTGCTATGATATATAAGAAAAGCCACCACCTTCATACCAATCCAAGTTGGTTCACTCACAGGAATAAACGATGAACGAGAACAAAACTCAAGCTCTAAATTCAATGTTTGTTATCTTTTTTTTTTTTAAACATTTATTTATTAGTTTTAGGTGGGCACAATATCTTTATTTTACATTTATGTGGTGCTGAGGATTGAACCCAGTGCTCGTGCATGCCAGGTGAACACTCTACCACTGAGACACAGCCCCAGCCCTGGTGTTTTGTTTTCTTGGTACTGGAGAATGAACCTAGGCTGCTGCACCACTGAGCCATACCACTAGTCCTTTTTACTTTTTGAGACATGGCCTCATTAAGTTGCTGAGGCTGGCCTCAAGATTAGATCCTCCTGAGTCACTGGGATCACACCCAGCTTATACTTAATTTGAGAATTTCACATAGCTCCAGACACATGGTTGAGTCCAATAAACCTGTCCATTCATGGGCTGACAACCTCCCAAGTCCGAGAAGGTAGCAGGAAGGAAGGTATGCTTTAAATGAGGACATCTCTTCTGGAACTCTGGAGAAAAGGCTTTTAACCTGTACAACCTCCGAGCCTACAAATAAGAAACAGTCTCCTCTCCGGGTGTGCAAGGAGTCCCTGAGGACAGGTGTTCATCAGGAAACAACAAGTGGCTGCACCTGCCCTGGGGGTGTCCACTGGCAGCCCAGGGATGAGCAGACCTGCCTCAGGCTGCCACACCACTCACTCCACAGACCACAGCGAACTCACTCGGCTCTTCGGCCTCATAAAAGGCATCATCAAACAGCTAAAACCTGTAAATGCCCACGTCTTCACCGACAAATGAGGTATCTGCCATAGAACGTTATCTGTGCCTGAGGTTCAGGCGGGGGGGCGGGGGGGGATGACAGGATAAGGGGATGAGAAAGCCCATGATCCAGAGCAGGTCACTCAAGGGCAGAACACAGGCAGAGGTCAAGACTGGCCTGTGCACTGGGAACTCAAGCTACAGAATGAGACAAGCAAGGTGAATCATAAACAATCCTCTTTAAAAATTAAGACAGTCACTGAAATTCTTCGTACATTGGTGCTGAACTGAAAAGTGCTTATTATAGATTGTTTCCTTCTCAATACTGGATCACCAATGTCCCAACCAACACCACATCCGATATAAGAGTCCATACCTACCTGTAGCAGGTAAACTCTAATCATGTAGACAAAGCTCAAGCCCAGTGTCACCACCCACCGCACAGCCGTGTAAGGTGTGGACTTGTCCAGCCAGGACTGATAAATCTAAAGAGACAAGGGTTAAACAGCATTAGGTCCACCCTGGAACTCTCACAACAACTTTGCTACAAAGTGTACTTCTCACTATAGTTGTTTTTATTTTTGGCTATACTGAAAAAGGAACCCAGGTCCTCACACATGCTAGGCCAGTGCTCTGTAACTGAGTTACATCCCCAGCCCTTGTTTCAAATTTTACTTTGAGACAGAGTCTCACTAAATTGGCCTCAAACTTGTGATCCTCCCCAATATATGGGATTACAGGCACATGACATCATACCCAGCTGGAATTAGTTTTAAATTTTCAAAAGAGGGGCTAGGATTGTGGCTCAGCGGTAAAGCGCTCGCCTAGCACGGGCGGAAGCCAGGTTCGATCCTCAGCACCACATAAAAACAAAGGCATTGTGCTGTGTCCATCTACACTAAAAAATAAATATTTTAAAAAAAATTTTTCAAAAGCGTTCATTAAAACAGCAATAAATATACATGTCAGCACAAAGAAGTGACAATTCAAAATTTACAATAATTCCTAAAGTGGTTCACCTCCTCAACAAAAATACTATAAAACAACCAAAATTAGAAGATAGTACTGCGGCATTAGCACAAAGATTTCATTATGGGTGAGACCAATTTCACCCCAATTAAAAGGACATCAACTGAAAAGGAGAAGGCACCCATCTTGAAGTCACCATCCCATACAACAGGTTTCACAACCCAAGTCCTGACCCAAAGCCTGCTCCTCCCATGGGCGTCTCCTAAGGTACTGGAATCTCCCACTGGTCCAGCAACCCCAGGTTGGTCCTGCCTTCACTCACAAGGGGCCAGCCACAGCCTGACCACAGCAGCCAGAGCTCACGTGTGATGTGCACCAAGGCAGCTGTGGATGTTACTAAGGGAGCTCTTCATTTTTCATACACATACACGTTTATTTTAATTTTAAAATTTAAATTGTGAAAATTTTCAAAGAATCATAAAATGAGACCACGCACATTCATCACCCAGATTCATTAATTAAATAGTTTGCCGTATACTACTTTAAAAGTTGATAAATTTGTCAGGAGTGGTGGTACATGCCTGTAATTCCAGCAGCTCAGTAGGCTAAGGCAGGATCTCGAGTTCACTGTCAGCCTCAGCAACTTAGCAAGACCCTAAGCAACTCAATGAGACCCTGTCTCTAAATAAAATACAAAAAAGGCCTGGGAATGTGGCTCAGTGAGTGCCCCTGGGTTCAATCCCCAGTACCAAAAAAAAAAAAAAAAAAAAGTTGGTAAATTTTTTATTGAGTTAAAAGAATCAGCATCAAAAAGTGTTCACTAGGGGCTGGGGATGTGGCTCAAGCGGTAGCGCGCTCGCCTGGCATGCGTGCGACCCGCGTTCAATCCTCAGCACCACATACAAACAACGATGTTGTATCCGCCAAAAACTAAAAAATAAAATATTTAAAAAAAAAAAAAAAAAAAGTGTTCACTGAATTAGACTTCTACACTCAAGTTCAAGCACGAAGTGTTCCAATAGCTCCAACCCCACCACTCCACCAAGCAGCCCAGACAGCCACAGCATGGTGGCCCACATCCACCTAGGCCAGTGCTAAGGACGCAGCACCCAATAGCCATGCGCAGGCCAAGAAGGTGAGGCCTGCAGGGAAAACTAGATGTGGGTGGCAGAAGAGGACCAGCAAGAGCAGAGCAAAGGCCACCAGCCATATCTGCAGAGCATTTTTAAAAGTTGCTAAAAAGAAAATTAAAAAGGGCTGGGAGTGTAGCTCAGGGCTAGAGCACCTGCCTCACATGCACAAGGCCCCAGCTCCATCCCCAGCACCACAAAAAAAAACAAAAAAACACATACATGTGGCCAATGTGGCCAAGACCACATGTGGCCCCCAGCCAGCACGTGGACTCTCCTCTACCAGGCCTTTCTGGAAAACATGCAAGAGTTCACAGGAGAGCAGAGCCAGCACAGAGCACAGTGTCAGGTAGGGCAGCTGGTGCTTCGCTCTCCTCAGCAATGCAGCAAACTCACACGCTGAGGAAGTGTCAGGAGCCAGAGCTTCTCTTCCACATATCTACACTGATCTACAAATGCACCAACCTGTCCGAGTCGTGTGAAAAATCTGTACACCACTGATGGCTTCCCATGGACTGAATCTCCAACACTGTCCCCTTCAGACATTCTGTAACTAGAAAAACACAAAATACTATTAAATCAAATAAAAAGCAGTCAAAGATGTGAAAACTTTTGACCAATCTGTCAAGGTTTTCCCATACTCAGTATTTCATCCAAACCACTTCTTTGTGTTTTTACACTGAATTATACGGGACAAAGAAACAAGTAGGTGACAAGCTCTGGTGGAGAAAAGGACAGGGCAAGCTGATGTGCTGAGCAGCACTGGAGAACTGTTTTCTACTGCAAGCACCACAATCTCTCTCCCCAACCCTGCTCTCTCCAGGAGTGCTGTCCACCCTAACCTGTTGAGCTTGGAGTCTCCTGGTGAGTCCACAGGAAGTACCCTCCAGGTACTTCTTCCTCTAGGATCCCCAGCCTCCCGCAAGCACCCTGTCTTCTCTATGGCCTGTCCTGGGTTTATCCTCCATCAACTCAAAGATGTCATCCAGGACTCACAGGTAGCCCATCTATCTGTGTCCCAGTTTCTTATCTGAAAACTGGAAGTAATCCTATCTGCTCATGACTCTTGACATGCTGTTGTGATCCCAGGCAGAATTCACCTGTTGAGAACCCAGGTGCCAAAACCCAGGTCCTCACATTGTCCCACTTAATTCCCACATGGCTGAGAGAAGGGGCATCATTATCCACATTTCACAAAGAAGTCCAAGGTCATGCCACAACTCTGCTCCTGAGCAGGCCTAGAGCCCAGCCTTACACCTGGTTCCTGAGCATGGACTCAGAGGTCCACCACTCTTCAAGAGACACTGCTAAATAACTGGGACCCTCCCACTTTAAAGACAAGGCACTTGTGGGCCCTGAGATAGGGAAGGCAGGGCTCACCCCCCACCCAAATCTGTGGGTGACAACTGCCCAACTCCCTCTGCAACTATCATGACAGTGAAGAGGAGAAACAGATTCCACTGTCAGGCTTAAGTTCCACTTATGTTGAGCAGAAAAGGTCCTCAGCAGACCCCCCTGGCCACTTAGCCAGCCCGTTTCCCATCTGCAAAATGAAGCCCTATTAAGCACCAGACACAATGACAATCTTCATTCCACAGCAAGCCTTAAGGCTACTGTTACTGCTCCCACTCACAGAAGAGAGAACAGGCTCACAAAGGCCAGGGTGCTGTCCCCAGCAATCAGCCATGTGCAATGGGGCTGGAACCAGAACCCACACCTGCCTAAGTCCAAAACCTTCTAACCACATCTTCACTGTGAGCACTGGGAAAACCCTCCTTCTGAAGTGGAAGTCAACAAGCCACCTGATGAGTCCCTAGGTCTTGAGTGGACAGCTTTCTAATCACAACTTAAACACAGGCTTGCAGCTGAATAGGCCACAGTGTCCAGTCTTTAGCATGTAAGCATTTCCAGGACCCAAGAGCACAGTGCCAGAGCTGTCTAAGAAATGCCCTTTAGTCAGGAGAGACTTGTAAACCAAAGAAACACAATTTAACTAAAAGCTCATTATGGCTCCCAAGTCCTCCCGATCCCTTCTGGGAAGAGCATCTTTACACTTCACCAGAGGGGTTCCCAGTTTAAATAAAAGCTACATTACATGCACATCTAGACTGACCACCCTCCTTACACCAAAGCCCAGCCTGCAGAAAGCTACTTCACTCATAGTCTTCATCATGTAGAGCTTTCAAACTTTTCCTCATTTTACTCTAACCAATTGTTTACTGAAAAAACACTTTTGTGTGAATTGAAGTGCCAAAAGTAATATTAGAAACAAAATACCTGGCTATCCCATTAAAGTATGTACTAGAAGCTAACTACTTAAAACTTTTTACTCTACAGGCTGATGTGAGAAACTCACTAAAACATGCATTAGTCACAAACTGATTATCTAACAAACATACATATGAAAATATGACTTTACACCTTTTTTTCCTGTGCTGGGGATGGAGCCAGGGCCCCACACGTGCTAGGCAAGTTCTCTGCCACTGAGCTGCACCTCAGCCATGACTCCACATCTCAACTGAACCTGCTGCCAATGACATGCGAGTGGCACTGTAACATGATCAAGAATGTGAACTTTGAAGTACAACCAGCACTGCACTTCCCAGCAGCAGGACCTGAGTGAGCCACCGAAGAATGTGTGGGGCTGGATCTGCAGGATGGTCACAGCACTTGTGGCACCCTATGCCCAGGCTTCCCAAGGAGCTCGTGGCAGCGCATGGAGAGCCTGCAAGCCTGGCACCATCCGTGTGCCGGCCCCGCAAACACGTCAGACTAGTTCCTGGATTAGGGCAGCCCTCACACCAGCTGTTCTGTCTGCAATTCTCTTCCTTCTGCTCAGTGTAAAGGTCACCTCCTCCTCAGAGAGCCCTGACTGTTGTCCAAACTGACCACCAGTCCCTAATGTTTTTATTTTGTGCAGCAATTGTTTCTGATGCCTTTTAGTTTATTTTTCAATCTCCTCCCACTACAGTGCAAGCTCCTGAGGAGGCCCCTGTCTGGGTCACAGCAGGGCCTTACCACCTGGAAGTGCCCATTACATAAAAGAAAGTCAACCAATTACCTGTTCAATGTAATTGCTTTACACTCAAAGAAAACGAGACAAAAACCATTCCAGGGAGAGACAACTAAGTACCCACCAGAAACTGTAGAGAATGTTCTCCATGTGCCTTGTTCTAGAACCCATTAGTTGGCTAGTTTCTATGATCCATCACTCCTAAACTAGGAACTGCACAGAAAGAAGCCCTCTGCCTAGCCTCTGGAGTCAATTCCTCCTGGACAAGAAATGGTCACTGACTCCAGGCACCATGCAAGCCCCTGTGCTATTCTCTCCCTGGAATACTCTTCTTGTCCCTACTCTTGGTTATTCCAAGGCCGTGTTCCAGGCTGGGCACCTAGATCCCATCTGGCCTTTATACCCCTACCTGCACTCCAGTCACCTGTTAACATCATGACCGTCACTGGCTCAGTCTCAATTACTGAGGACACTTTACTCACTTATGGGAAAATTCCATTTTACCACGAAATGGAAAGTCAACCCAATTAAAACGGAGCAGTGCCAGGACAAATAGCCAGCCTCCCCTCTGAAAAGGAACAAGTGCCACTGAATGTTCTCGGGACGAAGGCAGCCCTCTGGACTCTAAGACCCTGCCTAGGAAGCAAACACTGACTCCATCAGAGGACACCGACGGGCAGTCACCTGCAGGACTCAAGCCCTCACGCTCAGCCCCAACCACTACCACCAAACGCTCCTGGCCGACACAGGGCTTCCCTGAGCCCCTTCAGCACCGTCTTCTGCCTCGGGCGAACAGGTACTGGGGAAGTGGTCACCCGCCACAAACCATCCCAACTCCAACTGTGCGGGCGGCGACAGGCCACTCTGCCCCAGAAGCCCCGCCCAGTGGGGGAAAAGAAGCGGCCGAGGAGGGCAGGACCGCGGCCCGCTCCCGGGGTCGGCCAGTCTCCGCGCGGGTCCCTCCCTGGGGCTCGGTCAGCTCCTCCCGGGACTCGGCCAGTCTCCGCGCGGTCCCTCCTGGGGCTCGGCCAGTCTCCGCGCGACTCCTCCCGGGGTTCGGCCAGTCTCCGCGCGACTCCTCCCGGGGCCCGGCTGACCCTCCCTGGCCCCGCCCGCCCGCAGCCTTGACAGCCCGAGGGAGGCGGAGGCGGCGCCGCCCGGCCGCCCCGCGCCACCAGCCCACCCCCGGCACCTCGCAGCTCCGCTGCGGCCGAGCCGCGGTCTCCCTCACGGCCGCAGAAGGAGGACGGCGGGCAGGACTGCCGCCGGCGCTCACTCGGGCTCCGGGAAGCTGCACGGGAACTTCCGCTCCGTCCTGCGGCGCCGCCTCCGGCCTCCAAGATGGCCGCGGGGCGGGGCCAGGAGCTCCAACCATTTCCGCTTCCGGTGCGGACACCGCGGCCGTTGGCGAGCGGTTCCCTCGGCGGAAGGAGCGGGCTGGCGGAAGTCGCCGCGCTGCACAGGCGCAGTGGCGTCCGCGGGCTCCGGTCCGAATGTTCCGCTCCGGAGATTTCTATAGCCCGGACTGGCCGAGGCCACGCCCCCTAACGACCCGAGGCCAATGGCAGACGGCGTGGCTGGTTGCTAGTGAAGCTCTGGCAGCAAGATGGCGGCGTCCAACGAGAGCAGCCCGGCTTCGCTCCCTCAGCAACGGGATCCTCCCGGGCGGCCTCCACGGAACGGTACGGACTGCGCCGCGTCGGGAGCATACCCCCTCTGCGAGGACGACGCCCAAGAGCCCCGGAGCTCGCGGCTGCCAGGGTCTGAACCCGCTGCCAGCCGCCCAGACACCAGGGTGGCGAAGCTGTGGGCTCGCGGGCGGCGGGGCTGCACCGGTGGGCGCCGCGCAGCCGAGGCCGAGCCGGGCGGGCGCGCAAGGCCCCCCACCTCCCACCCGACGCGGGGCCCTGGAAACGTAGGCCGCGAGATGCAGACTCTAATAGGGGTTGACCCCAAGCCGGGAGAAGCAAGACCAGCTTGAACCCAGAGTCTGCGCGGGTCGTGAGGTGGAAACTGGCCGGAGACCAGCGCACAGCCAGAGCTGGGGGTTCGCCCCTGCCTGGGCGGGCGGCGGGCGCTCCACCCGGAGTTGGGAGTGGGGATGGTGCCCAAAGCTGAATGGACAGAGAGGAGGCTGGCCAGGCCTCCTTAGGTGTAAGTCCGGATTTTGTCCGGACCACTGAAGGTCCCAGAAGGGCCTCTGTGCTCTCACACTGCATCCCTACCTTCCTGCCTTCCCCCGGCTAGCCAGGTCAGTCCTTCCCAACCCCCACCAACACCCCTGAGACATGGGGACTCCCTAGGGCCCGCTTGTTTGGCCCTGGCCCTGCTCTCCATGTCCTGTCTTCTCCACACTAAGGATCCATGGTCGGTCCATAGTAAGCAGGAAGCTGAACCTCACACAGCCTTTCAGCAGTTAACCCAGGCGAAGTGGACAGACTCCTTGAAAGGCCAACAGCGTACAGACACCTCCTCCAGAGCCCAGAGCTGTCCACCTTCAGGTGTCTGCTAATATCACAGTCTTAGTGCCAGGTCGTCACTTATGCTCTTTTTCTTCTCAATGTTCAGGTTATGGTGTCTACGTATACCCAAATTCTTTCTTTCGATATGAAGGAGAATGGAAAGAGGGGAAGATACACGGTAGGAAACCCCACACACAGGTGCAGCCAGCTTCCTGGGGAGTTTGGGGTGGGCCATGGCCCCGTACAAGGATGACCTGGGACATACCAGCAGCCAGTCCCGGGGACCTCTGGCTCATGCTGGTGCTGAGTAAGTCCCTTTCACATTGCTCCGGCTCACAGTACCCTGGTGCTACCCCCATCAGCTGGCAGCCACTGGCAAGGCTGGGAGGAGCAACACGCACCCAGGGAGCCGCTCCCACCCCCACCCTGGCAAGCCTTGGGGCACTTTCAGCAAAGGAAGTGGCAGCTTGGAAGTCTTCCCCAGAGTCTTAGCTACCTGATCTTTTCCAGAGTGAAAACGTGCCTTAAGGTTGTTTCCTGATTATAAAGAGATGACCTACTTTTATAGAGGAATAGAGGAAAGAAAGCCTCAAGTGAAACCCCCTGAAATACCCTACATGCAATAGCAAGTGCTGTGAGTGTTTGGGGTCTGGACTCCCCAGCATCTGCTGTTTGTCGCTGGGTCCCACCTGCCCACGTCCTCCCTGTGTTCCCCTGGAGGCTGGGCTGGCCACATCTGCTGGCTTCTGCTCTTCCATCTCGACATTCAGCTTTTACTTGGTGCTTGCCACACCCAGGGTGTGGAAGCTCCTACCCAGACTGCGTGGGGGGTTGCCCCCAGTCACTCCTGGCCTGCGTCCCTCTGGGAGGGAGATAGGAACATGTGCACTTCTGGGCCTCTGTGGTCCTTCTAGCCAATGCAGAGTGCTGAGGAACACAGCAGAGCACTCCAGTCACTAGATGTTTTGAGAACTGTATTTTTTTTGTGTGTGTGCTGGTGATGAAACCAAGGACCTCGTCCTGCATGCTAGGCAGGTGCTCTGCCACTGTGCTCCACCCAGCCCTCTTTACATTTTTTTTAAATATTTTTAGTCATGGATGGATACAATACCTTTATTTTGTTTATTTAGTTTTTTAATGTGGTGCTGGGGATCGAACCCAGTGCCTCATTCATGGTAGGCGAGCGCCCTGTCATGGAGCCACACCCCAGCCCCACATTTTTATTTTGAGTTGCCCAGGCTGGCCTCAAGCTTGCAGTGCTGCTGCCTCTGGCTCCTGGTGGAGGATTCTGGGGATAAATGTGGAGGACGTGGGTGACTGGCAAAGAGCACACAGTGGACATGTGATGGGGCCAGAGAGATCTGAGGGTTAGGTGTCGCCACCCTTACTCTGAGACGAGGCTGGCGAGTCGGGGCTCGTTGGCAGTGAGGTCCGGGTCCCTGACTTTCCGTGGTCCTCCCCAGGTCATGGGAAGCTGCTGTTTAACGATGGAAGTTACTATGAGGGCGAGTTTGCGGATGGCGAGATCACAGGGCTCGGATGCCGGTACTGGGCCTGGTCAGGTGAGTGCGGAGGAACAGTGTGGCCTCCTTTCCCAGGCGCTCTCAGGCATAGGTTGGTCCCCTGCTTGTGGACACAGGTGTTGTGAGGAAACAAGAGGCCCCAGTTTCCCCAGCTTGGGACAGCAGTGTGACCACAGCATACCAGCGGCAAAGATAGCCTCTGTGCCCAGGCGGAACCTGGTCCAGTGAGGACACCTCAGTCGGGGCTGTGTGCCCACCTTGCCAGACATGAGCTGGAAAGATTCGTCATCACAGAGCCAGTGCTGGTGGCACTGGGCTATTGTCCCCTCTCTGCAAAAGGCTGAGGCAGGAGGCTCACCTGACTTGCACTCAAGAGCTGGAGGCCAGCCTGGCAACATCGGGAGACTGTCAGGAAAAAGATGATCCTGCAGCTGCAGTTTCCTTTTTTGTTAAGGACGTTTCAACCACATTGTGTCCCGGATGGGAACACTGCTCTTGGCTTCCGTGCCCCGTGGCATGGAGCTCCAGGGACCTCAGAGCCCACAGGCAGTGGGTGCGGGGGCTCAAGGGAACTCTTCTCTCAGGCTCTGCTTCCAGTTGTTTTTAGAGGGCCTGGGGACAAGTGTCACCCACACCGTGACCCCAAGTGCCCACAGGGAAGGTCACCTGGAACAGCAGCAGGCCCCAAGGCAGGGAGGACCAGGCCCGGGTCGTCCTGTTTGTCCCCTATGAACCATGTGAGGAGTGAGAGACAGGGATGTCCACTCTGAAATGGCCCCTGCCACCACACTGGTCAGGGGAGAGGACATGCAGGACATGGCACTGACTTCTTCCTGTTGTCTACCCAGGAAACACCTATTCTGGACACTTTATTTTGGGAGAGCCTCAAGGACATGGCGTCATGAAGTATAAAGCCGGAGGCCACTATGAAGGGGAGCTCTCTCATGGCCTGAGGGCAGGTCTGGTGTGCACAGGGTGCTGCGGGGGGGGGGGGGGGGTGCTCAGCAGAAGCCCACGTCTGGCATGGGAGTTCACTCTGGGCTTTAGCAGCTTGGGGGAAAAGGAGGTGGGGG
>NW_026000102.1:7648742-7681808 GCF_001458135.2 Marmota marmota marmota
GGGGGGCTGGAGCAGAAGCCCACTCTGGCATGGGAGTTACTCTGGCTTTAGAGCTTGGAAAAGGAGGTGGGGGCCCTGGGGGCAGGGTCATGCCCTCATCTCTGCTCCCAGACCACATCCGGTACAGGTCCGCATGCTAAGCCCCCCCGCTGTGTCCAGTGACACTGGTCAGACCTCAGCTGTCTGCTGCCCCTAGCTCATGCCCAACACTGGGGTCACTTTCTCAGGCTCCTGTGGTCCTCAGGTTGGCCTAGGGCCCACAGGGCAGGCCCTCTGGTCTCACCTGGAGCCGCCCCAGGCCTGCAGCCACAGCTCAGCAGGCCTGGCACTGCCCAAGGTTCCATGTCTCAGGACTTCCAGGGGAGACTGCAGGCCCTCCCAGGGCCTAGCGGCCCCTTTCTCAGTCTGTTGGCCAGAGCAAGTCAGGAGGCAGGTTCGAAGGGTCCTGTCCCTTTGCCCAGCCACTGGTGGAAGGACTGGCTACATCTGGAAAAGAGTCGAGCGGGCAGGGCCACCTCCGCTTTAGGGGTGGCTTCCTTCTTCCCAGGCTGGCTGTGTTCCATGCCTGTGTCCAGATGTGAAGTGCTGACAAGTTCCTGAGGCCACCTTCTCTTTCACCTTTCCTCTGGACACCAGCCAGCGTGCGCAGACTTCAAACACACCCGGCGCTCCTCAGCTAACTCCACCTCAGTCGCTGGGTCTGGGAGCCTCCGAGAGAGCCCTCCCTCAGCCTCTTGGAGCTGGGCTCATGGCCTGTGGGTCAGCCCACTAGTGGCAAACTCACATTTGCTATTCCTGTCCAGGCAGTGCCTGTGATCCCTGTGTAGCCCAGCCTGGAAGGACAGCCTGGCTCCTGGGTGCAGGGTCACGGAACCCCAGCCTTCCCCTCAGCTCACCCCTTCCTGCTGGCCTCTCTGCCAGGGAGGGCCACCGCGGGTCTGCAGGCAGCGTCCCTCTGGAAGGCAGTCACCCCAAGAGCCAGGAGCAGGCCATCCCTGGCAGGACGTAGCAGTACACTTGTGTCTTTTGGTTCCTTCCTAGGACGGGGGTTTCTGGTGGACGGGGAAGGACAGGAGTACGAGGGGTCGTTCCATGACAACAGAAGGCATGGCCGGGGACAGATGCTCTTTAAGTGAGTATGGGCCTCGGTGTGGGCCATGCGGAGCCAGAGCAGGGGTGCCCCTGGGTGGGGTGGGTTCTGCAGAGCCCCAGGCCATGGGCGTCCAGTCCTGGAACGCTGGCCCAGGGTCACTTTGTGAATCCTCTCTTTTCTTCCTCTTGTGGTGCTGGAGTGGACCAGGGCCTGCACGTGTAGGAAGCGCTGAGCTGCACCCTGCCCTCTCCTCATTCGAACACGTTGTGTGTTTAGTAGAAAAAGTCAGCCCCCCCAACTAAAATGCCTGGTGGGCTGGGGCTGGGGCTCAGTGGGGCAGCGCTCGCCTGGCCCGTGGGAGGCCCTGGGTCCCATCCTCAGACCACATAGAAATAAGTAAATAAGTAAATGAAAGGAAAGCGTTCTGTCCGTCTACAACTCAACAAAGTTAAAAGCACCTGGTGGGCCAGTGGGCTGGGGAGGTGGCCTCCCCCCAGGCCACCCGGGTTTGATGAGGGGTGCCTCCTGGCTGGCACAGGCATCCTCCAGGCGAGGATATGAGGCCTGGGGCCTGAGTGCCATGTCCCCGAGCCGTTCTCACTCCACCCGCCCTGTGCACGCCCCGCCCTCTCCTGTTTCTTCCACCCTTTCCCCGTCAGGCAGCAGGAGCCGAGCACGCTGGGTGTGGAGCCCGGCCTGCTCTGGAAGCGGGTCCTGCAGAGTCAGGCAGACACGTCCTGCCCGACTCCGGCCCTCCTGAGCTGGCCCTGGGGAGGCAGGACCCGCAGGCCATCTGTTCGGGGCCGATTTTTGCCCTGGTCCGGGTGGTGCGTGCTGAGCCCAGTGGGAGGAGCAGGTCTGAGTCACAGCCGCCACCTGGCTGCCTGCTGAGGGCCCTGTGCTGTGCCCCTCAGGAACGGTGATAAGTATGACGGGGACTGGGTCCAGGACCGGCGTCAGGGACACGGGGTGCTGCACTGCGCTGACGGATCCACCTATGAGGTATCCGCTCACCACCCACAGGGGAGGTGGGCGGCTGGGTGGCGGGGCAGCTCCTCAGGGAGCAGGCTGCTGGACCTGGGGCACCCTCCAGGTGACACACAGGGGCAAGGCTCCTCCACAACAGCGTCCTCAGCTGGACAGGCCTTGTGCCAAGACAGGCGAATGAGAAAGCCAGTCGGTCAGCACAAGGCCCCCCACCCAGGAGCCCTGAGAGCCCCGTGGACGCAGGGCCCCTCCAGCGAGTTCTGCCATGGGGTGGACGCTGGTCCCTTGAAGACTCCCTGGGGCAGGCACTGATGAGAAAACTGAAGCTTAGTGAGGGTGATTTGGTTGAGCTGAGTTTGGGTGTTCAGCTGACACCTGGCCCTAGAGGCCTTGGCACCAGCTTGGCCACCTCCTGGAGTCACGAAGGACCATGACACTGTACCCTGTAGAGGAGAGAGTCACTTCTGGTCACATAAAGCATGCTGATGAGAGACACCTGGGTCCAGCAGGCCCCCTGCATATACAGACAGGAGCCCTACCCTCTCTCCTCAGGAGTGAGGCTCGTGTGGTCCCCTCCCTCCGGGGACTTCAGGCTCTGAGGAAGCAGGTGGAGAGCTAGGCAGGTAGGGAGACCTTCCCAGGACCCCGCCATGGCTTTCACCATGAGGAGCAGAGCTCAGCTAGGAGCAAAGCAAGCAGGGGCCAACTTGGGGTGGTGTTGGCACCAGCAGCCGGTGAGTCCTTCACTGAGCCGGGCACAGACACCTGCCCTGGGGACCCTCCCAGAGGGACCAGCCTTGGAGCTGAGGCCGGGAGGTGGACGAGCTGCCACCTAGAGACGGAAGGGCAGAGCCTGCCAGGCCGTGGAGCAGCAAGGGCAGAGAGACTAACACGCAGAAAGAGGGCAAGGTCAAGAGCAGTCAGGGCCCGGGCATCGTGCTGTCCCAGAGCCTCGGGGGAATGGGGCTTCCCTCCCGCATCACAGCCGCCCGTCACGAAGCCCCTCTCATCTCTGGCTCTTGTGTAGAGACTGACAGGCGAGGAGGCCCTGCACACTCTTCAGGAAGCAGGAACCGGCCTGCAGGGCGCGGCCGGCAGGTGTGGGGCTCACTGACAGGTGGGCATCAGGCAGGAAGAGACACAAGGAGGACTGGTGGGTTCCTGGCCTGAGCGTGGGAGGAGAAGGTACCTGCTCCAGATGCAGCAGGAGAGGAAGCCACTCTGGAACTGTCACCAGAGGAAGTGCAATGAAAGAATCACTGACCAGGAAAAGGGCAAAGAACAACACCAAAATAGCGATGCAAGAGTGTCCCCAAGGCACCTCCAGGATGGGGTGGCTTTGACCTGCTGCTGCAGGGCCCTCCAGGATGGGGGCATTGTCCTGCTGTTCCAGGGCCCTCCAGGATGGGGTGACTTTGACCTGCTGACCCGGGATCCTCCAGGATGGTGGCATTGCCTGCTGACCCGGGATCCTCTAGGATGGTGGCATTGCCTGCTGTCCCAGGGCCCTCCAGGATGGGTGGTGTCATCCTGCTGTCCCAGGGTCTGGTGGCATTAGCCTGCCGCCCCGGGGCCTGACTGCAGGGTGAGCTCCTTGCAGTGGGAATTGGGAGCCAGGAGGGCGGTGCTGGGGCTTCTCACAGCTGGAGCTGTCACCGTGTTGGTCGTGAAGCGCCAGCCGGGTCAGGGCCTGGGAGCCCAGCACCGCTGCACTGGCTGGTGGCAGCAATGGTGACTGCACTGGCTGAGGGGTCCCCTGAGCGTCCCACAGTCTCAGCAGGAAGGAGGCGAGTTCAGGCCTCTGGAAAGCTCCAGCCCCAGCTGAGAGGTGCCAGGCCCCTGAGGGAGGCCTCGTTCCTGGCAGGTGACCCTGGTGGTTGAACTCCCGTCAGAGCTGCGAAGAGGTCAGTTCTGCTGGAGGTGGCTAGCCACAGGAGCTCGGACAGTGGTCCTCACTGGCTGCCTGTAGGACATGGAAGTCTGGGAGGAAGCCACATCTTCTCCCCCAGCAGGGGCCACGTGGCCATTGCTCAGGACCAGCGTTCCCACATGTGGCTTGACTCAGGCGCCATGGCAGAGCGCAGAGCCAGGACCCCACTAAGACCTCCTCCCTGCACCCCACCTGCCCAACGGCTGTGGGTCAGGGTGTCTGGTGTGGCTGCTCCGTGACAGTTTCCTGCTCAGCTCCTCACCGTGTCAGCCTCGGCTCCTCTGTGACAGGCCATCGCCCTGATTTATAGATGGAGAAACGGAGGCTCAGGACGTCTCCCAAACTAGGAAGTGACGGCGCAGCCCTTGGCCTCAGCACAGGGCCTTGGCCACAGCCCAGTGCCGCATGCCCTGAGCTTCCGGGAAGACTGCCCTGCTGGGTCCCCCCAGGGCCTGACCCTCTGCCCAAGCACAAAAGGGAAGTGGTGTCTGCTGGTGGCCAGGACAGAGCCCTCAGCATGGCAGAGTTGGGGGAGTCACCAAGATTTTGTGCTCCCCTAGCCGAATCCTGGCCCCAGAGGCAGGTCTCTCCCCAAGTTACCATAGGCCATGCTGCCTCTGGTCACCAGTGGACCCAGCTCTATGCTGCACCTCCACCCTGAAGCCGGAAATTGGGGACAGGGCGGTGGAAGTGCCTCTCCAGCTGCGGCAGCTCCACCACTCCACCAGGGGGCAGCCCAGCGCCACTCAGCAGCACCACACCAGCCTCCAGCCTCAGTTCCCAGCCGGTGCCGGGCCACCGAGGAAGCCCAGGCCTCTCTGGGAGCGCAGGCCTGCCTGTGGTTGTGACCTCCCTGTCCTGGGGCCAGAGGCTGGAATTCCACAGGACGTTTCAGGGAGGCCTCACCCCTGGGCGGCCTGCATGTCTGTTAGTGAGGACCCAGAGTCCTCCGCTCGGCCCATCTGCAGGCCCTTCACCAAGCCCTGTGCACACACCCTGGCTGGCCCCTGGCCCGTGGCTGACCAGCTGGGTCAGGAGCCCTGGCAGTGTCCGGGGAAGGGGAGGAGATGGTCCCCATCCTCTGTGCCATTTTGGCCTGTGGCCCAGACACTCTCATCGCATCAAGAGTGGTGGCAGGAACTGAAGCAGCTACTGCCAGGAACACAGAGTGACCAGAGGACCCAGGGCCACATGATGTGGGCCCTGAATTCCGTTCCCTGCAGCCGCCTTGTTAGCAGCCCTGGTGTGGCTGAGGACCAGTGTGGACAAGAGCCCTTTCCTGTAAGAGTAACCCGGGTGGCATGGCATCTGCCATCGTGCTGGCTTTGGGCATGCAGCTCTGAGCACTAATCCACATGCACCCGGTGCGTCTCCACCTGCCAGCTCCAGGCTCCCCGTCCCCTGCCGGCCCGGCACCCGTCCTCCTTTCTCTTCTGTACATCTGACTATTGGGGCGTCACGTGAAAGGGCTCTCCAGGGACTGGGCGCTTTGTGTCTGGCGTAAGTCACAGCATCCTGGAAGTTTGTCCTCGCTGCAGCCGTGTCGGAATTCCCTCTGTGAGGCTGAGTGCTCCTCTGTCAGGGGTACACACCATTCTCTTTGAGCGGTGCTGGGGGTCGGGCCCAGGGGGCTCCACCCTCCGCTACCTCCCTGACCTTTAAAAACCATCCTAAATTGGAAACTGTCTCAGTAACTTGCCACCCCCTGCTCAGCCTCCCCAGAGCAGGGCTTCAGGCACACACCACCACAGCTGGCCCGTTCCACCTGTTTAAATGTTGATCCAGGGCCTTGCTGAGTTGCTGAGGCTGGTCCCAAACTTGTGATCCCCCTGCCTCCGCCTGGGATTCCAGCCCTGGCCACCGCGTCCACTCAGGTGATGTTTTCTTTCCCGGGTCTGTCGGGTGCCAGGGCCGCTGCTTCCAGCCTTGGTGGTGGTGAGGCTGCTGGTGTGCAGGTCCCTTCCGGAGCCCGCTCTGTGGCGCTGTGTGGACCCACATGGGGGACGGCACCGTGTGGCAGTGGCTGCGCCCTTCTGGTTCCCACCGAGGTGCCCAGGGGCTCAGTTTCTGCATCTGCTGCCCACCCTCCTTTTCTGGCTGTGTCAACGGCGCCATCCTAATGAGCGTGCGCCCTGCTAACCGCAGCCACAGAGATGGGCCCGCACCCTCTGCCCTCGCCCTCCCCCTTCTGTTGGTGTCCATCTCTCCCACCCCCTGGCCGGGCTGGCCATGTCAAGGCCCTCTCTCCTGCTAGGGCTTGTGCTGGGGCTCTGTGCAGAGCCTTCCCACAGCTGTGCCTGGCCTTGGACTCTGCCTGTCGGATGGGCCGGTGCTCAGCTGCCTCCAGGAAGCCCCCCAGGCCCACCAGCTACTTCCCACTTATTTCAGGTGCACCTTTGTTTTCTGAAAAGGCTGGAAAGCAGCCAGTCCTCTCCCTCATCCTTCCACTCTGGGTGAGGCCTCTCAGCCCTCCAGGCTTGGCCCCAGCCATTTCTCACAGTAGCCCGGGTTGTCTTGGCTTGTACAGAGGTCAGACCCAGACCTGAGGAGCACAGAGATGCCAGCAGTTACTGCAGGCGAACTCAGGGCTGGCCAGAGACCCCCAGAGGACATCAGGTGACCCAGGAAGGCCTGGTGGCGCCCCACGGCATAGGGTAGCCCCTGGAGAGCAGCAACACTCAGGGAACCCTAGTGGAGCCCAGAGCAGTGCACCGGGGGAGCGGGGTCTTTGGGGGGGCACCTTTGGTTTGGTGAAGCGCGGTGTCTGTCTGCGGTTCCAGTGTCCCAGCTGCAGACTTCCTGCAGCCCTGGGGAGATGGCTCCAGGAGACTGGCTGGTCTCCCACGGGGAGCAGATGGCCGGCCTACGGGTACCTTCACCTGCAGCCGTCTCCAGCCCCCCTCTCCTCACCTGGGATCTGTGGGAACGCTGCTCCAGAGAGACCCAGGGGCCGATGGACAGGGCCCAGAGCCCCTCCCACATCCTGCGCCCCGTCCTCGGGTCAGAAAGGCCAAGTCCACGAAGGCAGGCTGGTGACCCCAGAGCAGGTCCACACAGATCCCGGGCAAAACTGGGAGTATTGGAGCATGCACACCCAGCCGTGGCCTTTTACGGAGCCAACCACTCGGCAAGGCCCCTCCCCACTGGCCACAGTCAGCGCAGGAACTCCTAGGTTCTGTGCCCGGTCAGTGACCCCACAGAACATGAGGATCAGTGACATCAAGACCGCAGATCCGCTGACAGGAGGCCCCAGGACCGTGCAGCTAGCACCAGGTGGAGCGGCGCCCTGTGGATCCCGCCGTTCATGGGGAAGTGACGGGCCACCTGTCCTTGGTGGCTGAGGGGCGGCACACATCTCAGCGTCGTGCCCCAGGGCCAGAAGGAAGGTCCCAGCCGCTCTTGCCCTTGAGGTACCCGCAGGGAGTGATCTTAGCACCCACCTGCTCAGGTCTGAGGCTTGGCTACAGCTGGGGACAGTTCCTTCCTTCAGCACAGAGCAGCATAGAGGCTTGTGGCTCCCCCACCCCTGGCCAGGCTCTTCCTGCTGTTATCAGCCAGGTCCCTGGAACCCAGGGAGGACTGCGGTGGGCAAGAGCCTGAGAGGTGGACTTCTGACGAGGACGGACATGCACACACTGTGGGAAGGAGGCCGGGCAGCTGCAGAGTCATTTCTAATTAAAATGTAGGGAAAACCGGCATCGATTAGCTGGAAAGAGCTGCCTGGAGCTGGGCACGTTGGCCACACCACAGTTCCACAACCTGGAGGCTGGGGCAGAAGGATGGGCAAGTTCAAGGCCAGCCTCAGCAACTTAGCAAGGCCCTGGGGGTGCCGCTCAGTAGCAGCGGGCCCTGGGCTCACCCCTAGGTACCACAGAAAGACCACTGCCCGAGATGGAGCCGGGTACTTGTCCTCACGGTTCATTTACACTCAGCTTGCCCGTGGCTGGACGGCGCCCATCGCTTGCAAGCCACGGGGCATTGCTGGTCAGAGTGTCTGGGGACCTCACTGAACGAGCGTCCCGTCTGGGCTGCACTCACCTGTCCCAGGAGTCAGGAGGCCTCTGGGAGTGCCAGGGTGGTGGCAGCCGGGCGGGAAGGTGCTGGGCTGGCACCCCTCCTCCTGAGGTCGCCTTGGAGGCTGACCCTGGCCCCCCTCCCACCTGCACACCCGTTCCTTGGCGTTGGTCTCCCGTGTTCCCCATTCTTGCTTTATATTGGGTGTGGGTTTCCCTGGCTGTCCCTGTCATCGCCTGCACCTTCCTGTGTCCCCTCACTGCACCCTGTCCTCACCTGGGTGCCAGGCAGCAGCATGACTAGGGGGAGGGAGAACGGTGGTGCCCACCCCAGGGGATTGGGTCAGTGGCCTTGTGCCCACCCCAAGGGCTTGGGCCGGTAGCCTTGTGTCCTACCCTGGCCCAGCCGAGGCCCACCCCAGGGGCTTGGTCAGTGGCCTTGTGCCCCACCCTGGCCCAGCCGAGGCTGCCGTGTGTTGGAGCCCGCCCTGGGCACCGACCCGGAACGTGCCTGGCTCTCAGGTCCAGGCCGGCCTTGCTCAGCTGCCCCCTCGGGCTGCTTCAAGGTGGCCCCAGGACCCCTTGTCCCTGGTGTGGCAAGGAACCTCTCCACACCGAGGATAAGGCACATTGGCATGTACGGCTCCCTCTTTGGGTGCGTGTGGACCAGCAAGAGCAGGGTGTCCGAGCACGGGATTCACATCTGTGCAGCCGGGACCAGCCCACAGGCTAGCCATCTGCACCAGCCAAGTGCTGTGCCGAAGCCCCAGAACCGCGGAGAGGGCTCAGATCCGAGAGTGCCACGCACAGTCACCTCTGCCGCAGTGGTGGCAGGCACCATGGATGATGGGCACCATTGGCCATGCTCGAGTGGTCCCAGGGAGCGCAGTGGCCAGGGCTCCTGGCAGACTTGCAAGGAGCACTTCTCACCACCCGCCCCAGCTGTGTGCCCGCGGTAGGCATCTCTGCAGCACCGTGGGGGCCGTGCATCCGTCTGGCCTCTCCTTGCCTGTGGCACCCACCCGTGGACAGATACGTGGCTGCACCTCCTCTGAGGAGCTGGCTGAAGAGCCTTGGTCTGGAGGCAGTGTGCCTGCCCCAGGCCTCCCTGCAGACCGAGTGTGCACTCCAGCATGTGTGCTAGATCATCCCTCTCTGGAGAGCTGGACCGGGAAGGAAGGAAACCAGGGACAGGAGTGAGGACGGCAGTGCCAGGAGGGGACAGGAGGCCACGAGGGAGGAGCAGTAAATGAGGACTATGGCCCCCTTTCTGGGAAGTGTAGTCACGTGACCAAGAAGGCCAGGCCAGGGTGAGGACCCGCGTGCCGGCTCCCGGCAGGACATGGCCACACCACTGCAAGCCCGGAGCCCACTCCTGGCACCCGGCCCCAGGCCCTGCCTTCCTCTTCCGTGCGCCCGGCTCTGGGGCCTCAGGTCCATGGCTGCACGGGGCTCGGAGGCCTTTGAGTTGCAGCTCCTCCTACCAGGACACCCTGGGCGGCCATGGGCGACACCGCAGGCACTCAGCACTGGGCACTCCAGGAGCACGGCCAGTGGGCAACCGTGGGAGTGGGGGCCATCCGTGTGGGGCTAGCAACTCAGGTCTCAGTGCAGGAGGGACAGGGCCGCCTGGGGCCCCTCGAGACCCCACAGGGATGACTTAGCAGCTCGTGGGAGGGAGACTCTGCCCAGATCAGAAAGGGGTGAGGTCTGCAGGCGCCGGCTGTGTGGGGAGGACAGCTCTGAGCTGCCCACCCCTGCTGATGTGGCCGGCCCAAGGCCCTCTCCACACTTGTCTCTGGCTTGTCCCCAAGGGCCCATGAAAAGCTCTCTTTCTTAGACTTTGGGGTGCCAGCCCTTTGCGGCCCTTCTCCCCAGTCTGGGCATCCTCGGCCTCCCAGTCCCCGCAGGCCTGAGCGTTCCATAGCACCATGCCCCCGTTCTGCTGCCGCCCCTCAGGGCTGCCCTCCCTCCGGTGCCCACATGGCCCGTGTCCCAGGGCCAGTGCGGTGCCCGCAGAGCCCGTGCCTCCGCACCGTGCAGCCTGAGGCCTAGGGTGGGCGGGGATCCTGGAGCCCAGTTAACCTCTGCAGCGGAGCGGCTGGAACGGAGCCGCCCTGGGCCAGTTCCCCTTACAGAAGTGACCCAGTCAGACACGACACACTGGGATTTTCCATGGAAATGCCTCTCCTGCTCTGTCACGTTGCTGTTCCTCCCTCCGTTGTGCGTGTGAGCTGGAGGCCAGCTGTTGCTGGGGAGCGGCTGGAGGGGGCATGCCGTGAGCAGGCCCCGCCCAGGGGGCCTGTGTTCACTCTGCTTTAATGGCCTTTCCACTTAGGAGCATGCAGCCTAACGGGCACCTCGTCCTGGCGCCCTGGGCGGGGGCGGGTGTCTGTGGTGGACACAAGGCTGTCTCTGACCCGTCTCCCGGGTGCCGTGAGCTTGTTCTCCGCGTGTTAAAAGCCGAAGGAGAGACCGTTGACCAAGCAAGCTGGCCGGCACCCCAGCAGAATGGCCCTGCCACTCAGGAAAGCACTGGGCTGCGCTCCCGGAGCTTGGAGGTATGCAGAGGCCCGTCCCTGTGGAACTAACCTCTGAGGCCATTCTGTCCTCTGCAGGGACAGTGGCACAGCGATGCCTTCAGTGGGCTGGGCAGCCTGGCCCACCTCTCGGGAGTCACTTACTGCGGCCTGTGGATCAACGGCCACCCAGTGGGTAGGTGTCCCTGGCCTTCCTGTTGACCTGTGGGGTTGGCCTCGTTCTCAGGTGGCCCTGGGAAGTCACACTGAGGACACTGGGCCTCAAGCACACTGGGCAAGGCCTGGGATGAAATGGAACCCAAAGTCCCTTCCCCGTTAGGAGAAGCATGTTGTGGTTTGATTTCCAGAGGGCTGTGGACATGCAGGGTCCTGCTGCAGCAGGGCCTCCTAGCCGCAGACCCCCTCACCACACCCCCACCCAGGGACCTCCCAGCCCCAGGCATCTGGAGTGGCCTGGTCAGCTGTACTGCCCCCCAGGTAGCCCCAGTCTGACTCCCCTGATGCTGTGCACCCTGAAGTGACCACAGGGTGGCCTATGGCCTACAGAGGGGCTGGCCACCTCCCTGGGCCACGATTCCTGCTCCTCCGTTGCTCCTGGTGGGACCTGGGTGGCCTCAGCCCAGGCGACCCTGCGCACCAGCTGGGCTCCTCCCTCGGGCTTGATGTCACCTGGCACTGTCTTCTGGGCAGCTCCTCTGACAGGCAGGAGAGGGCTGGAGCTGCAGGGGTCGACCCTCCCAGCCGCTGACGCTGTCCTCTGCCCTCTCCCAGAACAAGCCACGAGGATCGTCATTCTGGGTCCAGAGGTGCTGGAAGTGGCCCAAGGAGCCCCCTTCACCCTGCGGGTCCAGCTGCAGCAGGCCCACGGGGACCTGGCCAAGAGTAAGCTCCACCAGGGGATGATGGCGCCTCTCCCAAGGGCAGAGGCCCCGGGGTGGGGTTCTTGGGCAGCAAACGCCCAGGAAAGATGCCTCCGGTGCTTCCTGGCACCCGTGCTGAGTGTGCCAAAGTCGGTGGCCCAGACCTAGCAGAAGGAGCGGGGCTTGCCGCCCACCCACTGGTGGGGCAGCCTGGTTTCTGGGTGTGCCGTGAGAGTCCGTGTCTGGCTTGCGTGCGGGCTGCTGCCCAAGGTCAGTGCGCATCTTACAGAACACTGAAGAGGGAAGAGACGCTGTGGGTCTGGCTGAGTCCACCCCTGGGGTGGTCAAGGAGGATGAGGTCCCCTCCTGCTGTGAGAGATGGGCCCGCCAACTTCCCAAAGCCCTTGCCACCACACTGCGAGCCCCAGTCCGTGCTCTTCCCCTTGGCCCAGCAGGCTGCATTTAGGACGCCCCTCCTGGGCGTGGCGGACACCTCGGTCATGGCCAGCCGGTCTGCTGAACAGCCTCGGGCAGGCATCGTTTTCACGCCATGAGACGAACCTGTGCCAAGCCCTCAGGTCTGGGCAGCCACCAGCACAGCATGACTCTCTCTCAGAACATCTCCCTCCCCGGAAAGACCCCTGCTGGCGACCCTGTCCCCACACCCGCCCCTAGCCAGCCCTAGCCGTCCTCAGACTCTGCAGACTGTCCTTTCCTGGACACTTCATGTGAATGGGAGCTCGCTGCCTGTGGCTCAGGCTCCGTCCTCTCTCCTGCACGATGTCAGGCTCCTGCATTTGGCCACGTCATCAGGGCCCTCCTTCCTCTCAGAGTGGCACCCACAGTGGACATTTGGCCTCTTGTGGACGGTGCCACTGTGGACACTGGGCACAAGTCCTTATTGAAACACTTGCCTTTGGCTCTCCTGAGTGGGACCACTGGGCCATGCAGTGGACTCACAGTCCAACTGCAAGAAAGTGTCCATTATTCCCGGAACGGGGCACTCTGCGTCCCTCCTGCGTGCAGGCCCTCTGGCCGCTGCTCCTCCGGCCTGGCATTCTCTGCTTGGTTGCAGCCAAGGTCTCCAGTGCTGGCTCCTCGCAGCTGGGGTCTGCGTGGCCCTGGCTGCTGCTGCTGGGCAGCGCTTCGTGGGTTCGTGGGCCGTCCGTGTGTCTTCTCTGGAGAAGCGTCTGTCCAAACGCTTTACCCACTTGAAAACTCCGCACTGTGTGTGCTCTTGTTTTTGACCTCGAGTCCTTGGTGTGTGAAAGAAGACAGATGCGCCATTGCCAATGTCTCCCGACGGGGCGCCTCCTTCCGCTCTCTGAAGGCTGTCTTTCTTCTTCACAAAGTTCTCAGTCTCGGTAAAGCCCAACTGCCAACTTCTTTCATGGATCAGACTTCTGGCCCCATAACTAAGGATTCTCTACTAACCAAGTGCACAAAGATGTCCCCGTTTTCTTCTAGAAGTTTTATGGTTTTAGCTCTGATATTTAGGTCTGTGATCCATTTTGACCTAATTTTTCTGGATGAAATTGAGCTCTGAATCCATCTTCCAGCACCCTTTGTTGAAGAGACTGTCCTTTCCCCCATTGAAGGGGAAGTCAGTTCACCCCAAGAGTGAAGGCGCCTGCCTGGACTCGGATCTGTTGCACTGGTCTGTGTGTCCACCTTGTAAGGTAAACCCGGGATCTGCCAGGACACTCCATCTTGAGCACCGTGGCCTTCAGTACCCTTAGGAATTGGAGACATCTCCAACCTTGTTTGACTTTTCAAAATGGTTTTGGCTTTTCTGGGCCCTTCCTGTTTCCACATAAACTTTAGAGTTGACCTGTTGATGTCTGCTGGACTCCACTGGGGATCGGGCTGCATCCCGGGGTGGACCGCCATCCCAGCGGCTCCTCCTCACGTGGTCGGAGCTCTGCCTTCTCTCCCAGCGTTTGACGTTTTGCACGCATGAGTCTTGTGCCTCGTGTTAAATGAATCGTTAATAATTTGAAGTTTATTATTAGATGTCTGATTAAATTATTTGATTAGTGTGATTATTGATGGTCACTCATGAATCTGATTCATTCTTTTTGTGCTATTGTGAAGGGGATCGCCTTAACTTCATTTCAAATGCTGGCTTCAGGTGGGTTTTGAGTGTGGATCTCGCGTGCTTCAGCTTGGTTGGACTCAGTTACCAGCGCTGGTTTCTCTGAGAATTCCTCAGGAGTCTCCAAACCCATGGAATCGTGCAGTCTCGACCCACTTACAGTCTTCCCCCTCAGCCTGAGGGTGCCGTGCTGAGCTCTCTGCTGCTGGATTTCTTTGGAGAAATGTCTATTCAGATACTTTTTTTTTTTTTTTTTTTTTTTTTTTGGTGGTGGTTGTGCTGGGGACTGAACCTAGGGCCTTGTGCATGCAAGGCAAGCACTCTACCAACTGAGCCATGTCTCCAGCCCCATTCTTGTGTATTTTTAAGAGTTCTTTACATGTATAGATTTAAGTCCCTATCAGACACCTGCTTTTCCCCATTTTATGGGCCATCTTGCAGTTTCTTGATGTTACCCTTTGAAACACAAAAGTTCTCTGTTTTGTGGTAGTACTGGGGACTGGACCCAGGGGTGCTTTACCACTGAGTCACATCCTCAGCCATTTTTATTTTGAGACAGAGGATTGCTAAGTTGACCAGGCTGGCCTTGTACTTGCCATCCTCCTGCCTCAGCCTCCCTGGTTGTTGAGATCACAGGTGTGCCACCAGGCCAGCCTCATTTCCTTGTTTCTGCTCACTGTAGACTTAATTTGCTCTCCTTTTTTCTAGTTTCTTAAGGTGAAAGTTAAGGTCATTCATTTCAGACCTTGCTTTTATAATATAAAGGTTTATTGCTATGAATTTCCCCCGAATACTGCTGTAGCTGCATCCTGCAAAGTTTGAGATGTAGTATCTTCATTTTCATTCGGTTCAAAATACTTTCTGGTTTCCTTTTTAATTTCTTTTTTTCACCCATGAGTTATTTACAAGTGTGTTGTTTCAGTTCCAAATATAGAGCTCTTTCTGCTATTGAAGTCTAACTTAATTCCATATGGTTAGAGCTATACTTTGTATGTATCGATTTCTTTCAGGTTTAATTGAGAATTTTTATGGGTCTACTTCAGTAAATGTTCTGTGTGCACTTGAAAAGAATGTGCATTCTTTTGTTGGATGGAGTATTATATGAATGTCAATCAGGTCAATCTTCTTTTTATAAGCTGAGCATTCCTAGTCCAAAAATCTAAAATCTAAAATCCAAAACTTTTTGAGGGCCAATGTTTTAGATTTTAGAGCATTTCAGATTTGGGATTTTTTTTTTTTTTTTTTTTGCATTAGGGATGCTCAACAGATAAAGTCCTTGCAAAATTTCCAAAATCTGAGAAACTCCCCAACCTGGGACATTTCTGGTCCCCAGCATTTTGTGTAAAAGATACTGAGCCCATGCTGGCATTTGAGTTTGGTGTACCCTTGCTGGTCTTTGGTCTGCTTGTTTCCGTCAAATGCTGAGAGTGACATATCGACATCTCTGACCCTCGTTATGATCTGTCCACCTCTGCCTTCGTTTCTGTCCATTTCTGCCTCTGTACTTTGAAGCTGTTATGGGGCATGAATGCTTCAGGTTTCAGGTCTTCTGATTACTTTACCCCTCGTCCCTGAGGAATCCTCTTCTTCACCCCTGGCCGGGTCTGACGCCCACTTCCTGTGACATCAGTACAGCCACCTTCCCCTCCTTCAACCATGCTAACCTGGGCTCTCGACCCGCCTTCTCCTTTGGGCCCATTAGTCTCACCTCCACCGTGAGAACTTGGAGGCATATGCCGCTGGGTCTTGCCTTGGATTCCGTCTCTAACAGTCTCTGCCTTTTAACTGGAGTCTTACGCCTTTCACGTTTGATGGGATCATTGAGTGGATTCAAGTTCACCCTTTGCTGTTTCTCGTTGGCCCAGGTGTCTACCCTTGTGTCCGTTTCTGTTTTGAGCTGAGTTTTGTACACTGCTCTGTGCCTTCTCTGATGGCTCCTTCCCTGGGACTGTTGCTCTGTTACTTGAGGGTTGCTCTAAGGTGACAAGAGCGTTTTAACTTACCACAGTCACCTTCAAGTGATTTCATTCCACGTCACACTCAGAACTCTGTGACAGTCTCCATTTTCCTCCACTCCCAAGCTTTATGCTAATATTTTCATACACTTTTTACATCCACATATATAATAAGCTCCATGACATAATGGTGTTATTTTTTAATATTTTTTTGATGGTAGGTGGACACAATACCTTTATTTATTTATTTATTTTTATGTGGGGCTGAGGTTTGAACCCAGTGCTTCACACGTGTCAGATGAGCGAGCTGTCACTGAGCCACAACCCCAGCCCCACTGGTGTTATTTTTGTTGAAAATGCCACTTGTCTTTTTTTTGTGTAGCGGGGATTGAACCCAGAGGGCCTAGCCACCGAGCCACATTCCCAGCTCTTTATAGTTTGTATTCTAAGACAAGGTCTCCCTAAGTTGCTCAGGGCCTCACTAAGTTGCTGAGGCTGGTGTTGAACTTAACAATCCTCCTGCCTCAGCCTCCCAAGTTGCTGGGATCCCAGCATGTGCCACAGCACCCATCCACCTATTTTTCAATAGTATTTCATAAATAGAGAAAAAAATCTCATCTATACACCTAACTCCTACGTCTGGTCCTCCGTGCTCCATCCTGTCGATCCAGATGACTCACTCCGTCATCCCTCATGGTGGAGGTGGCTGCTGGTGAATTCTCTCAGCATTTCTATGTCTGCGGACATCTGGATTCCACCCTCCGATCTCTAGCCGCGTTGACGGGCACAAGCCCCCAGTGGGCTGAAGGCCTGGCTCCACTGCTCCCCAGTTGGCCGGTCCCCAGGAGAGGTCTCCTGGTCTCTGTCCCCGTGGCCAGTCACTCGGGCAGCCCTCGCCTCTGTGGCAGTCTGGTCATGATGCGGCGTGCGATCGTTCCTTGTGCCTCTTATGCTCGGGGTCTTGCTGAGCTCCTCACACCTGTGAGTTCACAGTTTTCATCAGATTTGGAAGCTCCCGGCCGCCAGCCATTCCTTCTCGCGGTTCTGCTGCGGCAGCCTCTCGTGCGCAGCCGGGGCGAGCGGTCCGCGGTCCCTCCCTCCCTCCTCTCGTTCCTTTCCTCCCCTTCTTGCTTTCTCTTTCTTCTCTTTTCTCTGGGGTTTCCTTTGCTCTGTTTCCGAGTCCCGGGACCTGTCCTCGGTGTCGTCTGGTGAGAGTCCGTGTTTCTCGCCCCTCGCGTCGCCGTGCTCAGCCCAGAAGCCCAGCTGCCCTTGCTCCACCTTCTGCTTCAGGCTGAGCCCGCAAGCCCAGCGCAACGCCCACCTTCCTGGTGTCCTGACTGCAGAGACACCGGTCACTTCCAGGTCGGCTTCGACCTACTTATCTATTTGTTTTTTAAGATCTCTAATTTTTTTTCCTGTAGTTGTCGATCGGCCTTTATTCTATTTATTTATACGTGGTGCCGAGCACGAACCCAGCGCCTCGCACATGCCAGGCGAGTGCTACCACTGAGCCCAGCCCCAGCCCCCCAACTTGTCTTTCTCCTCCTTATGGGCCACCTTCTCCTGCATTCTTTGCATACCTGGTGACTCTGATTGGGTGCCAGACATGGTAAACTCTGCCTTCCTGGAGCCCGCTGTCTGCCCTCCTGTGACTGAACTTGAGCTTGTTCCAGGGCAGAGTGAGCTACTGGACAGTTGGATGCTTTTGGGCTTCTCTGACTGTTAGGCAGGTCTGGAGGAGAGCTCCATCTAAGACCAGTTATCCCCTACAGGGCCCTCTGAGGACTGCACTGGACTGTGCCCAGTCCCCCATGACTTCCAGCAGGGCTTGGGGGAACGACCCCTCTGATCGGGGAGCCCAGGCCCTGTCGCTCTTCTTCCTCCAGGTGGCCCTTTCCTTGGCCTGACAAGTCTCTCAGTGTGTGTGCTGACCTGTGCTGTCTCCTCGCTGATGCCGTGTCCTTGACTCCATGACTTGTCCCCCAGATTCTCAGCTTGTTTTCCTCAACTGACAGCATTTTCAGGACAGCTTCTGGGGTGTGAGGTGACCCTCTCCCTGCCACCCCAAGGGGGAGCCCCCCGGGTCTGCCACTTCGTCTTGAGTTTCTTCTAAGGCTTCGGGAACCTGGTTGCTCCCCAGGTCCTTTGTGGTCTGGAAGCCGGCCCCAGAGCTCGGCAGCAGCCCTGGGACACAGGACTGGTCACCCTTCCCGCCTGCGCTCCCAGCACGTGCTTCTCTCGGGTCCTCCAAGTGGGGCTGTCGGGTTCTCCAGCCCTGTCCTCAGGCGCTCCCTGCAGCCTGAGGTTTCCCGGGGCCAGGAGCAATGGACAAGAGCAGCAGTGTCCACCCAGGACTGCAGGGGAAACAGGTCCACCACAGGCACTCACTGTGGTGCTGACCAGCCGAGGGCAGCCGTGCAACATGGTGAACCCACGAGCTACTTAGCAGAGACAGGCCCTCCCAGGGCGTGTGGGCGGTCGGTACGCTGAAGACTGAGCTGGAGATTTGGGGCCCAGGGTTCCATCTGCAGACGGCAGTGTCCCCAAGCCTTCTCCAGGCCTCCTGGGGCAGGTGACAGAGCTGGAAGACCCAACAGAGAGGAGTGCGGGGAAGGAGAGCAGCTGGGTGCTCAGGGTTAAGGCAGAGGTACTGGGGTGCATGAGGAGGCCCCGGAGATCCCAGGGCCGGGAGACCGCTGCAGGACAGACCCAGGGGAGGCCACCCAAGCTGAATGTGGTCATGCTGAGTTGAAAATGGGGTGTGACAGGCCCGGGGTGGGGTCCGGCTGAGCCCTTGTCCACGTTCCTACGGGGCTGCCGTCTAGGGCCTTGTTCCCCAACTTATCTCCTGGAAGGTGAGAGTGGCCGGGTCCTGCGGATCTCCGCCGGCATCAGATACGTGCAGCTCCCAACCTATTCCGAGGTCAGCTTTTTCAAAGTGGATGAAGACCACCAAGAGACGCCCATGCAGACGCCATTGTGAGTGACGGTGACACCAGGTGACGCCTCACTGGGGCTGGAAAGGCAGGGGAGGAGTCGGGCTGGAGGGAGCCACCCACATGTTCCCATGGGCCAGGACCAACGCAGGATGTGACCTGTGCTGCAGCAGACTTGGGAGGGTGGACATAACGGCACAGGGAGTGGCCAAGAGGAAGGGCAACTAAATAGCATGGAGGGCTGGCAGGCCTCGGGGAGGGGACCGCAGGGCACTGACTGGCCCTTCTCTCTGGCCTTAGTTGGCATCTTGGGGTGACCCACACAGCCCCCCAAGGGTGCCTGGATAGTGCTCCTGGACTCCAAGTCTCAGCCAATACCCAGGGTAGGGCCAGGCCACAGGCCTCCCCTATACTGGCCTCTGGCCCTGACCCTCAGGCCTGACCTTGGTGTTCCCTTCCCAGTGGGTTCCAGTGCATCTCCTATCCCTTGTCCACCCCCACCTTGCGGGGCCTGGAGCCCAAGGCTGCCCAGGAAAGTGCCGGAGATGACTCACCACTCCCGGAGGGAGACCAAGGGGACACCCCCAGTGGCCTGGCTGGTGAGTGGTCAACATAGCAACTGATTGGCCTGGCGCTGCCAGCAGTGAGGGGCATGTGGCCAGTCAGGTGCCTGGAATCGGGGCAGGCAAGAAAAGCCCCCCAGGGACTGGGGCACAGAGGGTCTGGGGGACCAGGGCTCTGGCCTGAGCTGGCCTCAGAGTTTTCACTGCTGTGACCAAGAACGGTTTTGGAGGATGGGGAGTTTGCGTGGGGCTCAGGGTTTGCGAGGTCTGAATCCACAGAAGGCCTCTCCATGCTCTGGGCCGA
Source organism: Marmota marmota marmota (assembly GCF_001458135.2). Lineage (NCBI taxonomy): Eukaryota > Metazoa > Chordata > Mammalia > Rodentia > Sciuridae > Marmota > Marmota marmota. The sequence goes on from NW_026000102.1 coordinate 7,668,019, forward strand.
GGGGAGGCCAAAGGCCACGGGGGAGGGCGTGGAGGAGGAAGGCAGCCCAGGACAGGGCATCAGGAGGAGCCAGAGCTCTGCTCACCAGGGACAGTATAAACCCCATGGCACGCCCCTGTGCCGGCCTCCTCCAGCCACCCCACCTCCAGTCGCCTCCCAGCTGATCCATTCTGTGGATCAATCTGCTGATTGAGTGAAGGCTCTCAAAACCCAGTCATTTCACCTCTGAACCTTGCACTGTGTCACACAGGAGCTTTGGGGGACACCTCACATGTCATCTGTAACAGCAGGAGACAAGCAGACCCCTTCCAGGGGCTAACAGCCGGGTGGGGAGCGCTGCCCCCTGCTGCCCCCTGCCGCTGTGCCCGGGACCCTCCAGCAGACATGGACGAGGCGGGCCTCTCCCTGGCAGGGCTCCTCCTTTCCCCAGGTGGCCCAGCCCCTCCCGAGACCCAGGTCCCCACCCCTGCCCAACCCGTGTCCAGCCTGTGGCCCCAGCTCTGCACGCAGACCCTCCTGCCAGGGTGCTCTCTCCCTAGCGGTGGGCAGAGGCTTGTCCCTGGCTCTGCTGCTGCCCAGAAGGGGCACCTGAACCTCCGGACACCTGCGGCCTCTGAGGCCCTGTGGGCGGGTGATTTGTCCTTGCCGGGTGGCTGGACTGCTTTCCATCCAAGAGCATGAGGAGGGAGGCCGGCCTTGGGCTCGATCTTCATGGGGGCTGCAGGCCGCAGGAACAGCTGGACCCCAGCATCTGGGGAAGGCAAGTTGGTTGGCCGTGGCAGGGCTGTGGGTTCTGAGGACAGGCGGGACCTGGCCCGTGTCCCCCTGTTGGCCTCCTCCTCAGTTATGGAAGCCATCTCTCAGCTCCGGCAGAATTGCTCTCACAGTTCAGTGTAGAGATGCTCCCTGGGCGCCACGCCTTCCGCTCCTAGAGACTCAGCACCCAGTTCCAAGGGCGCGATGGAATCCAGGCCCTGGAACACAGCCATGGCTCAGCGGTCCCCTCTGTGGCCGCTCCACAGGGAGGCTCAGCGGCTGGTCATCGTTCTTCTATGTGTGCGACCTTGGGCCCTCCCCATGGGCCACCCCAGGCGTGGTCCGGAGCAGTGGCTCACTCTCGGGGAGACTCAGGCTTCCCAGGACACCAGGGTGTGCGTGGGTGTCAGCTGCAGGCTGGAGGGGAGCTGGGGACCTGGGCACCCTTCTCTCAGCTCCCTGGGGTGGCTCTGCTCAGCCCCCACGCGGCACTTCCGGAACTGAGCCCCCCACGACCTCCAGCTGAGCCTCCGTCCTCAGTTTCCTCTTCTGTCAAAAGAGGGTCACAGCCCCCTTGTGGCGGGAGCAGAGCCACACACCGCCCAGGCTGTCTGCGGGTACACCTGCTGGTCCCCACCTTGCCTAGGAGGGGCCCGGGGCGGGAGGGGCTCTCTGCCCGTTTCCACTTTTCGTTCCAGGAAAAGGGCTGGTCGCTCCCACACAGCAGGACCACTGTCCTACCCCGGCCTCCACGGCCTGTTGGGTGGGCATCTTCTCTTGGTCCATCTCTTGGTGGCGGCCGCTGGGGTGGAGGATCCGGAAGGGGCAGGTGGTCCTGAACCCACAGGAAGCTGTGCACCACGGAGCCCATCCCTCAGCCTCCCACCAGACCCCAGGAGGGCTGGTCACCATGGCAACTGACTCACCAGCCAGCCCCGGGGCCCCTGGACGGAGCCCGAGCACACCTGTGCAGGCAGGGAGCCGCGCGGCCCAGGCTGGCTGGACGTGGCAGAACCAGGCGTCCCCGCCCGCTGTGTTTGTCTCCCTTTATGTGACCCCACAGAGGACAGACTCAACCCAGGGGAACTGTTCACCCTCCTCTCCAGGGAGCATTCAAAATAAGCCTCTCCGATTTCTTTCTCCCACTGAAAGTCCTACTGAAGGTCCCGCACCCGCTGCTGAGGACCCCTGGGGCGCTCTGTAGCCCGCTGTCCACCGGGCAGGGTGCTGGCCAAGGTTCGCCAGCCACTCCAGCTCCCGCACCCCAACCACCCTGGAGCAGGTGGGTCTCCTCCTCAGGCATCCTGCGAAAAGAGGGTGAAGGCCTGGCCAAGCTCAGTCCGTCCTGCTGAGGACAGTGCCCACCGTGGGCAAGAGGGAGCCTGGAGCTGGCACGGCTTCAGCAGAAGAGAGGTTGGCGGCCCTGTGCCAGGAAGCCTGCTGTGACAGCCCAGGGCAGGAGCCCTCTGCTGCGCACCCAGCTCTGTCTCCCCAACGCTGGACCCTTCCTTGGCCAGCGGGAAGCAGGTGTGAGTCGGCAGGGCTCCAGCTAGTGTGGGGGCCGGGAGCCCCGTTCCAGGAGGTCTGAGCCCCACCCTACTGGAGACTCCAGGACCAGGCAAGACCTTGCAACCAGCCAGAAGGGGTCACTAGAGCAGGTGTGTGTCCACTACCTGAAAGAAAGCAAAGACTCCCGTGCGGGGAGAGAAGCCAGCAATCGTCCCTTGCAGACTCACCTCTGTCCAAGGGAGAACCTGCCCGGAGCCCGACCCCACACTGGGGTGTGGGGTCCCTGTGGTGGCACCCTCCTCCTTGCCGCACCTTTGCCAACAACCTGGGAGTCCTACGTCTGTGGTTCTGCCTGGCGAGTCCGGCCAGCCTCTGTGCCTCCTGGGGTGAAGGCCAGGTGCCCTTGGGCTCCGGTCGAGCAGGCTCTTGCCCCGTGTGCTTGGATGTCTTGGGAGGTGGCCGCTCAGCCACTGCCATCAGCCAGAGCTCAAGAGCAGGGCAGGGACGAAAGCCCCAGCAGCTCAGGTCACGGGGATCGTGCAAGGCTGAAACCCAGGGGGCTGGCAGACCCCACCAGGGCCAGCCTGTGGAACCACCTAGATGGCTCTCCCGCAGGGATCGAGGGCAGGTGCGGAAGGCCCGGGTCCTTCTGTGACCTCATCAGGCACCAGCTCAGCGGCCGCAGCATGGCCAGGCCTCAGGGTGTTTGTACCCACTGGCCACCTCTCCCTGCAGCTGATCTGGAGGTGGAATGGGGGGCATGAACACTTGCTAAATTTGTCTTCAGTATGGGCAGGCTGTGTGCTTGCAGCACAGTGGTGACCAGAGGGAGAGTGAGGTCCCTCCCCAACACAGGGGACTCCAGTTTGTGTTTCCTGTTCTGCTGCTGTCATCTTTATGTACCACCTCATGGCCCTAAGTGGCTGCACAAGCTCCAGCCAGGAGGCTCTGTTCCAGCTGGCAGGAAGGGAGAAGCATAAGTTGCAGAACTTGGTTACATGGCCACAACCACACCAGGCCACATGAAGAAATACAATGTGCCAAGAAAGATGAGGCTCTGTTATCAGAGAAGAAGGGAAGGAAGGCCCTTTGCCAAATAGACGTCCAGTCATGGACTTATACCTCCTGGGCACTGCTAGATGCACAGGAGAATGTGGCAGTGTCCAGCCGCCTCTGCAAGATGAGCCCCAGGAGAATCTGTAACTGAGGCTGCCCCGACCGTGACCCGCACCGTGCCCTGCGGTACTGGCCACAGGACTGTAAGGCCAGCTGTGGGCTGCGGGTTCAGCAGTCAGAGCCCGGGCTGCTGGTGAGCAGGCTGCTTGCTGTGTCGGAGCCGGGCGTGTGGGAGGCGGCTGTGTATGATCATCCAGGGCACGGCTCCAGGAACGCAGGCGCTAGGGGCCGGGCATGGAGCTCACGCAGCGCCTGAGGCCAGCCTGGCCTTGGCCAGGTGGGGCCGGTGCCAGGTGGGTGCAGTGGGCCTCGGTGGGGACGTGCTGCTCCCTGGCCCCACCTGCCGCATGTGCCCTGGAGGACGAGTGACCCGCCAGCTCTTCTCCACAACCCTGGATGCACTCACTCGGGGCGGTGGGGTTTCTGTTCTCTGTGGCCAGGAGTTCGGGCGCCTGGGGAGGAGACGGGAAAGGGCACCGGCCCCCGGGAGAGGAGCTCCACCCCAGTGAGGCTTGGGTGAAGGCACAGCAGGGGCCGCGTGCGTGCGTGCGTTTCACAGCATGGTGGTGGTTTCAGCGTGTTCCTAGGGCCCGGTGCCAACAACCCGGGGCGGGAGCAGCAGGGCCCCAGCTCACCCTCCATCTCTGGACTGCAAGAACAGGGCCACATCCGTTTGCAGGACTCTCCCTGCCTTGGGTGTGACGCAGTGGCTGCGCCGTGGAGCTAGGCACCACTTTGCGTGAAGGGGGCACCCGCCTGTGGGTCCAGGCCCCTGGGTTCCCCAGTGGCATGTGCAACCCTGCCCCCACAGCCTTGTCCACTGCCCGGACCTTCAGGCCCCTACCTGCAGAGATACACCCCTGGGGTTTGCCCAGCACCCACTGGCCCTCAGGTGGACCGGGCTGCTCTGGATGCCCACCCTGGCCCACACCTGGCCCGGCTGGGACTCAGCAATTAAGAAAACTCAGCCACTATGGGCATCCCTGGCCCTGGCCCGGCTGGACTCGGCAATTAAGAAAATGAACCTTGCAAAAACTTGATTTCTGCTCATATAAATAAGGAAATGAAGAGAGAAGCATTTTCTCTTTCCAGGGGACTAATGTCAGTAATATGTCATTGCAAAATGCAGTCTTTCACTATTCTGTTGATACGAACTATCTCAGCTGCTCAATTGTCTTTAACTTTGCAATAGACGCCTTTCATTTTGTTGGGGAGGAGAGACGATTTCCTAGACGTGAACTGTTGCCAGATATTCCAAACCCTGTTCTGGATAAATTACAGCACCCAGATTTTAGCAACAAAGCACGCTGATTTTATATTCAGCAGGGTTTTTATATTTAGTCTCTTAACCTTTCGTAATTCCCACCCACGGCTTGAAGCACAGAGCCCTTTTGTTTTGTGTTCCTTGTTCTTGGTGGGGCGTCCGCCTCAGCCCCCGTAATTTGGGCCCATTGACTCATAAAGCAGGTGCCCCTGATTGCAGGATGGACACTGTGGGCCCCGGAGCTCAGACAATCCCCTGAAATTGGATTTGGGAACCCAGAGGAGCCACACAGTCAGAGAAGGTCAGATTGCTTTTCTTCCTTTCTTTCTTTAATGCACAAAACCCTCCCGGTGAATGCTTCCAGTTGGTTTGAGTGCTTTCTCTCTTTCACACGTTGGACAAATGGTTTTGAGTGTATATCAGATGGGATGTATAAGGAATCAACCATTACTGTAAAATGATTTTAGAAATCAAGGTGCCCTCTGTCGCTAATTCAGTCTTGCCAATAAAAGGGGCGGAATGTGTGGCAGAGAATTTCTGGAAATTTCATTGCCTCGTGGGACGATACCACGTTTTAATATTAATCGTCTGTGGTTGATCACGGCCGAGTAGCACCAGAGCCGTATTTTCAAAGGAAGTTTGGGCTATAAATTCTTTTTCTAGGAATCATATCGTGCAGAGGGAATGTCCCAGAAAAATATAGTATAAAAAGATATTGTGTTGCTTCCAATGCCAAAACAGTGGATAAAAATGGAAATTCACTCAGACGTGGGTGTGTGTCTGTCCAAACCACAGCAGCAGGGTGTGGGGCGGGGCAGGGTCCCAGGTGACTGCACGGAGCAAGTCCTTGTGCCTCCCGCAGCAAGTCAGGGTGAGGGCGGAGCAGGGAGAGCCCAGCGTGGCAGGGGACTCGTCACCTCTGCCCCCCAGGGTTCAGCTGCCTTGCTGGACAGCTGCTCCTTCAAGGGAAAGCCTGGTCCTTCACCGCCTGCCCTCCCAGGCCATCTCTCCTCTGAGGTGCTCCCTATGCCCCCTGCCCCCTCAACCATCTGATGTCAAAGCTGCTGAGTGCAGCCAGGCAAGGGGGACGGTGGGGGACGGTGGGGGACGGTGGGGTGGAGCCTGGAGCCCCGTGGGGCAGGAAGACACTGGAGTGGCTGGAGCCCGGGGCTGAGCAGGGCTCCGTGTGGGGCCAGGGTGACGATGGGGACAGGTGACACTGGGGACAGGCCAAGCAAGGGCCTGCGCCGTGGGCTGCCGAGCGGGAACCGGCAGGCGAGCTGGGGTCTGCGTCCCTCAGAGGCAGGCTGCACGTGGCGTGCACCAGGGTGTGCTCGAGGGCGCGCCCAGAGCAGGAGCGCAGCAGCCCTGGCCAGGCTCAGCCCTGGAACAGGGTTTCCAAGCTGTCACGTCCCACGACTGAGCACTCAGGGTCACTCCAGGGGAACTGGGCTGCACGAAATAACCACACAGAGACAGAGAGACTCTTCTTTGGGTCCTCTGACCCTCGGGGTCCCTGGAAAGAGAGCGAGGAGCACGTGTGAACCCTCTTACTGAGAGAAGCCATGCAAATGAGGCCAGGGGTAGGATTCCAAGGAACAGTGAGCGTAGCTCAGCCCATGGTGACGCCTGCACCGCGAGCCAGCCTTGCTATCCCAGCGGGGACAGCGCCCAAGTCCCACGAAATGTAGTGACTGGCCAGAGCCTCGAGCAGCAGGACTGGAAGGTGTGGTCATTCGGAGCGGCTCCCCACAAAGCACTGTCCCCTGAGGAGCACCTGAAGGTGGGCGTGGCCATCAGCTGGCGGGCAGTATAGAGGATGGCACCAGCCATGGAGTGGGCACCTCCAGGAAGCCTGGGGCACGTGGGGCACTCAGATGAAGGGCGATGGCCCAGGCCAGAGCAGAGTCGGGGCCTGGACCAACAGGAGTGAGCTGGGCAGTGTGGCGCGTTGGGTGGTGGCCTCAGCCCCTCCCCAGAGTCCTGGCCACAGAGTACAGGGGACCCAGCAGGCTCCCGCCGCAGACCCTGGCAGACAGGGCTCCACATCCACGGTCAAGGACGCGCGGGTTCCCGCCCCGCCCCACGGGTGGGCCAGTGCGCGACTCTCCCGCCAAAGACACACACCCTCCATCCTCGGGTGACAGCGCCTCGGACGAAGCCAACCCGGGACTTTCCCCAGGAGTCCTGGCCAGGGACCTGCGAACGTCAGGGAAAGGCCACCAGTGCTCTGGACGGAGGGGAAGAGGAAGACAGAGGGACTTGGTGTCACGTGTGGACCCCACCAGGCCGGTCTCCACTGTAGGGGATGTGACTGCAACAACCGGGAAGCCTGGACGGTGCACGTGGAACGTGGGGGGAGAGGTCCTGGTTTGTAGGAGGCCTGCTGCGGGGGTGGGGTCAGCAGCTCGCTCTCCCGCGGCTCGGGGAGCGTGTGCCCAGGGCCATGGGCCGGGCTGCAGATCTGAGGTGACCTTTTTATTGGTGGAACCCGGGGATTTGCACTGTAGGCCACTGCTCGCACCACATCCCCAGCCCACGAGGAAAGAAGAAAACGCCCTCTCCCAAGAGGTGTGTGGTGCCCAGTGTTCTTGGGCATGGTCCTGACGCGGGCAGATGGCCAGCTGCCCTGGCGCTGTCAGCCCATCCACCTATGTAGCAGGAACCTGAGGCCTCCTGGGCCTGGGTCCACGCCAGGACTGAGGGGGCCGCGTTCCTACCCATGGCAGCGCAGCGCAGCAGGCCAGGCCCCCGGGGGCTCCTCCTGCCTCACAGCTCCGCGCCCCGCTCTGCCCCTCCATGGTGCTCCTGGCCGCTGCCTCTCCATGGCCGGCTGACCACTGCTGTGCTGCAGTAGGTGACCTCAGGGCCACCCAGGCTGGGCAGGCACCAGGAGAGGCTCAGGAACAAAGAAGGCCACACCTGGGCATGGGTCGGGGACAGCGGGTCCCGGGTGTGCCCACTCACCCACTGACTGGGCATCTCAGGGTCAGGTACAACCTCCTCTACCAACCACTCCGTCCACCTCCATGTGACGCTGGCACCCGCTGGCTCTGAGCCTGCTTTCTAGTGTCACCTGGCCAGCAGTCTGTCTCCATATGACACTGGCCCTGCTGGGCGGCTGTGGTCCCGTGTGCCACGGCTCTGTGTACCCACAGCAGCCTCCCTACTGTGGCACTGTGACAGGAGATTGGCCGGGCTCCCTGGTCACCATGGCGTCTCGGGTCGGGGCTCTGCTCAGGCTGTCCTGGCCTAGGGCTGTCCTGCTCGGCCTCTGCTCTTGTGAAGTGATTACATCCTCAGAGACCCATGGGTCACCCAGTTTCTTTGGCCTCTGTCCCCGTCAGCTATCACACTGCCTGTGGCTGTCCACTGGCCAGTGGTTGGATCTTGGGTTGGGACTGACCAGGGTGTCCACAGTCCCGTGGGGAGTGGGGGGGTCTTGGCTCCAGGCTTGGGCACTTGCGGGGTAGTGCTGAGACTGCTGCAGGAATGAGGCAGTCCCCAGCCTGCCCCTAGGCAGCCCTGCCCCTTCTTCTCACTTCCTGCTGCCCGCCCAGGCTGGGGCTACTGCTCCTGAGTGGGTTGCCTCCAGAAACTGAGAGTGAGACCCAGAGAGACCCAGGCCCTGCTGGCTGGCGGCGGCTTGCCCCGGGGCGAACGTGGGGGCCCAGCACAGCCTCGGGAGTGAGGCGAGCAGAGTGGCACAGAGACAGTGTGGGGCCAGGAGCAGTGGTGGCCACGGCTGCTGGCGCTCTGGGGGCATCCGTGCGGCATGCTGTCATCCAGATGCGCAGAGGGGATTTGGGCAAATGGAATCAAGCCCATTCTCTGTGCTTCAGGAAGCAGGTGGCCGCCAGGGCTGGAGGGTGCGGTGGCAGGGGCCACAGGCTGCTGCAGCACACTGCACCACCTGCTGGCACCCCAGGGATCCGGGAGGTGGCTCTCCGCAGCAGGGTGCCTGCAGAGCAGTGTGGCCCTGGACGTGAGCGGGCCGCGCCTGGGTTTCTCGTGAGGGAAGTGAGCATAGCGGGCGAGGTCAGTGTGTAGACCATTGAGAAGGTGCCTGGCAGGACTCCGTCCTGGGCCACGTCCCTGGATAAGGACCACGGGTGGCAGCCCAGGGGAAGAGGAGGGCCCGGGGACCCTGGATGCTGGGGGAGGCGCATGCAGGGAAACCAACAGCCACAGGGACCGATAGAGGAGGATGTGCCCTGTGGTCTCTGAGTCAGTGGGGATGGCACTCCATCCACTGAGGGCAGCCTGGCCAGGCCATCCCTGGCCACAGCAGGTTGGATGGGCGGACAGTAGAGAGGAGGCCCCGGGCTGGTGGCCTAGGCAGTTCGCGAAGGCCTAAAGGTGCCACCTGGCCCTGCACAGCCCTCGGGGGCTTCAAGACCCCACCCCACATGTCCGTACTGCATGGATGGCTCTGCGTAGCTCGCGGCTCTGGGCCTCCTGCGCCAGGCCCCCCAGTGAGCGCAGCTCCTGGGCTAGTGGAGTCCACCTTGAAGACTGACGCAGTGTGTCTGGTCACCTCCACGCTGGGCCACTCTCTTCCCCTCGGGGCCAATAACGTTTTATCTTTTGAATTCGCTTAAACGAAGGAAGCACTTGGGCCGGGGCCTGAGCTCCTCCTGGGGCGCCTGAGCCGCGGCAGCCGTCCGTTTCGCAGTGCTGGCTTCCCAGCCGGTCCGTCCCTGCGACCCTCTGCCTCCGCCTCAGCGTCCTACACAGGTGACTGGGGAGTCTAATTGACTCAGCTGTAAAAGGATGATTAATTGACATTTCCCTCCCGGAGAGGGCAGGCTGCCCGCGCCCATCCCTGCGCAGCCTCTCCCCAGGACGCCCTCCCTCGGGTGCCTGCCGACCTTTATCTTGCTGATAAAGATAAAGCCGTCATTGTTGTAATTAGTATCCACATAGAGGCTTTGGAAGTCACTCCCAGAGCTGGCCCCCGGCCTCAGGGTCAGCCTGGCTGGAGGGGTGTGAGTTTGGAGGCCAGGGCTGGAGAAGCCCAGGACTGCTCCGGGAGCCAGCGAGGACACCTTCGGCCTCCCAGCCCCTCCCCCAGAGCACTGGCAAGGTGGGCCTCTTGGTGTCTCGGGGCTCCTGGGGACCCATGGAGCACACAGTTGGGATCATTCGCACAGCGTGTCTCCCAGCCTGGCAGCAGCCATCCCATCTGGGGCTGGAAGACGCCCTGACGGCGCCCCGGAGGACGGCACTGTGTGGGCTCCTGGACAGGCTCAGCTGCCCCCACAGCTGCCCGACGGCCGGCCCTGTGTCGCCAGCCGCCCCTCACAGGTGCTCTGGGCGTGGCCTGTCAGAGACCACCCTGCTGAGTGACCAGCTGTCCACTAGACTGAGGAGTGGAGGAGGCAGCGACCCAGCTGCACTGCTCTCCAGGGGCAAGGAGCAGGGCTCTGGGCAGGGGAAGGGCTGCCCTGGGGACAAACGGACAGAGGGGTGAGGGCCCCAGGAGTCTGGCCCAGACGAAGGCAGTGCCAGGGAGGGTGGCAGGGCAAGGGCAGCTGGAGGGGTCCCAGAGCCACCATGTTTTGGAGGCAAAGTCAGTGTCCTCATGCCACTGCTGTGGCACAAACCGCGGGGTGGAGGGAACAGGCTGGGGGTGACTGGGGGCTGACCCCCGCTTCTGACTGCAGCACTGGGGTAGGAGCCGACGTCGGGGGAGTGGTGGGCAGATTTGGGGGTGGCGTCTGACGTCTGTGGGAGGGACACGTGGAGGCAGCGGGTGGCCAGCAGCAGGGAGAGCCCGCGTGGTCAGCGTGGCTGGTGCAGTCGCTGCGGGGAGCGGGCATCTGGGTGAGTGAATGGAAGAGCAAAGCCCAGCCGTCCCAGGGCCCTCGGTGTGGTCAGGTGGCCTTGCTGGGGAGGGACTCCTGGATCCACAGGAGTCAGACCTGGAAGGTTCCCTGCCAGGACGGTCCCCGCTCCCCCTCGGGTTCCTCTCACTGCAGTGGCCGGGTCCCTGCCAATTCAGAGCACCCAGGGATGGCGGAGGGGGAGTGGCGCTGCGGTCCCCGGAACAGGCTCTCCTGGGCCCCTGGTGCTCCAGGTTCTCTTCCTGCGGTGCCACCAGGTCAGGGCTCCGGGAGGGCCCGGGGGTTGGGCCACGGCTCCGCGGCCCATCTGGGCAGGGTGACAGGGCTTCACTCTCTGGTTTCATGAGATCTGACTGCAAATGCCTGGCCCAACTTGGTGGCCCACAGACAGCAGTTACCGTGACATTCAGGGAAGGCACAGCTTCAGACAGTGCAGGCGAGCCTACGGCCGAGAGGTGGACCCTTGGGGCTCGGTTTGGACACACATTTATTTGCTCAGCAGAAACTGTGTCCCTGCTAACCCCGCACCTGAGAATGGCATGTGGCAGGTAAGGCCTCAGGTGCTGCCAGATGTGAGCCAAGCAGCATCAGTGCTCCCCAGCTGGGGCCCGCCGGGCTGTCACCACCCAAGGAGGACACGAATGGCTGGGGTGTGGGTGCAAGCCGGCCTTGGCACTGCCAGAGTCATCCACAGATCCCTGGTCCCGTTGGCACCCTCGGCCTGCAAGGAGCCTGCAGTGGGTGAGGAAGTGGAACCAGGCCCTGGCAGCTCGGTGCCCACTGCTGCCCAGGCCACGGGCAGCACAGGGATAGCTGGGGACCAGGGGTGGAAGATGCAGATAAAATCGTCCTTGCCAAAGGAGGGACTGCTTTGGATAACGCACCACGAGATGAGATTAAGACACCTCTGAGAGAAGTAAGCCCCCCACCTGCAGCTTGGACGTACTGTAGAGGCCTGGCTCCCCACAGCAGCTCTGTCCCTCTCCACAGAAGTGGGACCCTGGGGAGGGGACATTAATGCCTCCAGCCCCAGGAACCCATCCAGAGCACACACGAAAGACACCCCTCCGCTCACCCACGACTCACCACTCACCAAGGGAACCAGCCCCAAGAGCCTCGAGTGGGGTCCTGCCTGCAGACCCCGCCCCATCTGTCATGTCCCCTGCGTCTAGTGAGGCTGGGTCAGACAGACTGGGCCCCGGCCAACCCCTCACCAGGCCCTGCTCCATCCCTGCCTGGGTGCACCCCCTGCTCCACCTTCCATCTGCTACAAAGCACCATCCCTTGTTGTCCCACTGTGTCACTGCCTTGGGGACCCTCCATTATGGCTGAGGCCACTGTTCTCGCCCAGGCTCCCCCTTCAGAACCTCCCTGCCTCCAGCCTTCTCAGGAATATCAGGGTGGAGGCTGTCAGGAGGGTCCTCAAGCCCAGCCCCCATGGGAAAGTGGTTACTGATGCATGTGCATGTGTGTGTGCGTGTGTGTGCATGTGTGTGCGTGCATTCAAATGCTCACCCTCTGCCCAGCTGCTTTCTGTATCAGAGGAGGAAGGGGGTGCTAGGGCTGCAGCCCCAGTGGTGGGCAGGCAGCACCCCTGATCCCCCACACCTTGGGACCCTGGAGAGGAGGGAGCCAAGATGGGCAGGGTCTGCAAAGGGCACCAGCCCTCTGCCCCCTGCAGGCCTTCTGGGGCTGCTGCCCCTGCCTGAGCTCCTGCCTCTATCTGCGGAGGTTGGGACCTACATGAGGCCCAGCTTGAAGTTTCCCATCTCGCCCCGTGGAGAGAAAAGGGCTTGCCTCGGCTTTCAGGGCTGAGCACCAGCCTCTCTGTCCTATGTCCCCGCCAGGCCTTAAAGAAAAGCTGAACACCTTGGCTGAGAGAAGTGGAGGTGCGGCCCTCCCCAGCCCAAAGCTGGCCTACGGGGAGCTATGCTGGACCCCAGACGGGGGCGGAGGTGTGGGGTCCCAAATACACCCACCACAGAGCCTGCCTGCCCTGTCTACAGTTCCCTGTCTACAGTTCCCTGTCCACCCTCCTGTACACTTGGCTGGTACAAAGTGAGACACAGGACCAAGGTCCATCCTTTGCTGGGTTCCACCTTCTGCCCACATGGTCATGGGAGCTGGCGGATGGCCAGCTCCCCGGGCTGTCTCCCAGCCCATGTGGCCATCTGCACCCAGCCCGCCCCACGCCCGAGACACACTTCAGAAGAGCTTTGTGGAAGGTTCTGGGCTGTCTGTTTCATGACTCAAGGGTCCTTCCTTTCTTTCCTCTCAGCCAGGGGAGGCCAGTGCCACTGTCCTGAGGACCTTCGGCAGCGGGTGGAGCAAGGCTGTGCTGAGTTCCCGGACCTGCTCCTTGGGCCTCCTCCTCCTGGACGCCAGCCCTTCCTGTTCCTGCACAGCCCTCATGAGGTAGCACAGGCTCACTGCCCACACAGTGGACATGTGTGTCCATGGAGCCCCTGGCCAGGCCTCTCTGAGCCTGCTTCTCTCTCCTCCTGCTCAACCTTCTAGAAGGCTGGCAGTAAGCCCAGAGGCAGCCTGTGCCCTTTGGAGATGCCCACCGCCCAGGAGGCTGCAGGAGGCAGCAGGTAGGACAGGTGGACTCCACTCCAGGGGTTCCACAGGGCCAGCTCTGGTCTTCCCACCAGGTCCTGGGGGAGCCTTTGGCTCTGACCATCCCCTGGCCATGGCCCTTTGCCCCCCACATGCCTCAGTCTCCCCTGACACAGAGGACTGCACAAGCAAGGGGTCTTCCTGGGTGGTGACCAGGAGAGGCCCACAATGCAGCTGCTCAAAAGGGGTCTCTTCCAGGGACTGGTGGTGGAAGTGCAGTTCCACTTGTGTCTGGCTGACAGGGGACAGCATTCGGCCTCCTGCAGCCTGTCTCAGGAAGCCTGCCCCCCAGCACCCTGGAGAGCCCTGGGTGAAGCAGAGCCAGGGGGCTCCCCAGGCTTCACCCAGCTGGGGAAAGGCCCACGTGAGGCAGGGGCAGCTGGGGAGGGGCTTGCGAGCTGGTCAAGTTTCCTCAGCCATCTATGCCAGGCCAGGTGCGGTCATACCCAAGTGGGATGCCATAACCAGCCAATTTTACAGAGGAGGAAACCGAGGGTCAGGGTCTCAGAGTTCACCAACAGCTTGCCCAAGTCACGTCTGGATTTTTGTCTGACAACTAGAGGGCTGCCTGTCAAACTATGGGGAAGCCAGGAGCCTGGCGCTCCTATTGCCGGACTAAG
>NW_026000102.1:7681830-7703236 GCF_001458135.2 Marmota marmota marmota
GACCTCACTGCCCCTCCGACTCCCAGAAAAGAGCTCCGTGGGCCGTGGAGGGCTCCGGGCACCCCGGGTGCCCGGGCGTTGCCACGCCCGCGCTCCGACCCGCAGCCTCCTGGGCTTTAGGTCCCGGGGAGCAGGCAGGAGCCACCGGGAGCATGCCGCGAGCGCCTCCCTGGGAGCTGGGGACCGCGTGGAGAAGCCCCAGGGGAGTCTTCCAGGGGAGGTTGGGGACGGAGGAGGCGGCAGTCCACGCCCGGCCGCTGCTCCAGCGATCAGACTGCTCGTCGCTGACGCCGGGGGTGGGCCAGCGGGGACCCTGGAGGCTGGCACGGTGTTGGCGCGCTGACAAGCCTTTGATGCCCTGCGAGGCGGCGCTGGGACGAGAGCCGCTGCCAGCGGGGTGCATCCCCAGGCGGCTCCGCGTCACGTTCGCCAAGCCCAGACGGAGCTCCTTTCTCGCAGCTGAAGCACTGACAGAGAAACAGCCGAGATCCGGCCACTGAGGAGCTCCTGTCCCCCAGTGGGCCTGAGGTGGCTGGAGCCGGCTTGTCCCAGCAGGAGGCTGCTGCTGCCTGCTTCCTCCCCAGGAAACGGAGGGGCCCCAGCTTGTCCTTCCGCCTGCCCACCAAGGGCTTCCAGGAGCCCGAAATTAAACATCCACACACTGGGGTTATTGTGACCCGGGGAAGACAGGGAGCACATCCGACTTTCCAGCCTTAAAATGATCCCAGCTCTTGAGTAGGCTTGCGTCTCTCCCAGCCTCAGGGGTTCCTGGGGCTGTGGTGCTGCGCTGGCACCGGGCTGGGCACAGGGTCTCCTCTAGGCCAAGGTGAGGCCGGTTTTCCCTGGGAGCCTGTAGCCAGTCAGAGTTTTCTGGATTTAGAAACCCCAGAGCGATTTTTAATCCTGAGTTCTCCCAGAGTTGTTCTCCCTCTAGGGAGGGGGCCAGCTGTGAGGTGCACCCCTGGGGCCCTGGCATGGCTTCAGGTTAAAGATGCCTCTGAACATTCCCATACCAGCTCCCCAGGCCTCCCTCCAGCCCCGTGGCCTCCACTGCCCACACACTGCACACTGACCTCAAGTCACCTTCCAGGGACTCCCCAGTTCTGTCCCCTGGGGGCCACTCAGTCTCTGTGGGTGTTTGTGTGACACCCTTGCCTAAGAAGAAAGGGGGGAGCCTCAGGCAGGGCCCACCCCAGCCACCTCCCCAGAGCCTCCTGCACTCCCACCAGCCCCCTGTGGCAATCGCCAACCCAAGGACCCCACCTTGCAGAACTCAGGAAGCCGTGCTCTGAGCAGCCCAGCCTGTGTCCAGTCAGAATCAGGAGCACCTTCAGAGCCCACCTCTGGTCTGCACATGAGGAACCCAGGAAGTTCTGAAGGTGTCATTCCTAAGAGTCCCTCTCCCAGGCAGGGTGTGCAAAGGGCTTGCTGCCCACCAGTGGCCAGGCAGGGGCTGAGGAATGAATGCTCCTGACACTCTGTCCAGGGCAAGACCCCTGTGGTGTGGGAGGGAGGCAGGCCAGGGTCTCCACTGTCCTCAGGACTCAACCCTCACCAGCAGGAGTTTGAGTTCGGATTCTGCCACCAGTGCCCAGAGACCCTCACTCTCCCTGCCCACACCAGGAGCAGCTGCCAGCTGACCTCTCCATCCTGCTCACCTCTGCACCTTCTGTCTAGAATGTTCTTGCCACCCCACCCAACACATGACCTCCCCTTTCCAGCTTAGTGCCCAGTTTCCGGAGGAAGCCCCTTTCTAGCTCTTCCAGGGGCCCTCAGAGATCGCCATCACTGGTGACCCCCCATTTCCCTTATGTGGAGTGAGGCTTGCAGGGTCACAGCCTCCTGTCCAGCCCAGCCAGGTCAGTCAACGCCCCTGGGATCACAGTTCATAATTGTGCCTCCTCGCTCTTCCTTCCCACCCTCCTACCCCCCTTCCTCTCTCCCTCTGTCCCTCCTACCCCCCTTCCTCTCTCCCTCTGTCCCTCCTTCCTCCGCCCTCCTTCCTTCTCTGGTCTGACTCCATCCCAGAGTGAGCTCCTTGGAGGGAGCAACTGTGGGTGTGGAGAGGAACAGGGGACAGGGGAGCCTGGTGGCCTCACCCTGTGGCAATAAACAGAGTTCAGCCCCCAAACCTCCCCCCAAGGGATTCAGCCCACAGCCCAAGGAACCCAAGGGCCATGGCTCTGTCCCTCTGGTGTCCCCAGAGCCACTGCTGGGATGTTTTCCCCTCCTTTATTTTTAAAATATTTACTTTTTAGTCTTCAGTGGACACAACATCTTTATTTTATTTTTATGTGGTGCTGAGGATCGAACCCAGTGCCCCACGCATGCCAGGAGAGCACGCTACCGCTTGAGCCCCATCCCCAGCCCAAAACCTCTCGCCAGTGCCTTCACTGGCCCGCAGGCCTAAGACGCGGGTATTGAGAGGCTGCAACACACTGTTACAATGTGTCTCCTGCTTGGTAATCTCAGCCAGTTGGCAAGCGTTGGCTCCATCAGGGTTCCAAAGTTGGGGACAGCTTCACCAGGTGATGATGCAAGGCAGGCGTATGTGTGAGGCTTCCAAGTGGGGACACCAGCTCTGTTCCCTGTGTGCCACCCACCTGGCCCAGCAGAGCTACTCCTCATACCTTGCCGGCAAAGGTCAGGCAGGCCGTGGGCCGCCCAGGAACCCTGCCATCCCTAGGGCAGAAGCTGAGTTTCCAGTGGCCTAAGGGGCTCCTGCGTCATCCCCTAAGTGGCCGTTGAGGAGTGGTCAGGTCAGTGGCAGCCTGCCTGGCATTCAGCATCAGTGGGAAGAGGCCAGCGGGGCATGGGAGTCGGCTTCTGTGTCCCTCCCAGGAGGTTCGAGGTAGGGACGGAGCAGAGTCCAGGTGCTGCCGTCCTGCAGAGGGGCCAGGTGTGGGCCAGAACAGGTGGACTCACTCTGCCGCTGGCATCCAGGAACAGTGGCCACAGGTAGCCAGGCTGGGCTAGAGTCTTGGGGACCCTGTAGCCCTCATAACTACAGTGTCCCCTCTCTTGCCACCCTCAGCACCCAACGGCCTACTGGGGAGGGCAGGCAGTTCACAGCTTCCCTGCCTGTGCTCACCTGCTGGACACCCTGGACACCCCAGCAGACCTCACTTATCCTCCCCCAAAGCAACCTTTGCCCACATCAGCAGCCGCTGCTGTATCCGAAGATTTCCAACTATAGGAGGGAGTGAGAGGGCGCCCCTGCACCTCCCAAGAGTGACAGGGACACACCAGCCTGAAATTCCAGAGGAGCAGCTGGCTCTGAGTCACAGGAGGGAGGAGGGCCGAGTGCTGGAGAAGCCCTGGCCTCTGCCTCACCTCCAGCACGCTTCTGTAATCTCTCCTTGGCTAAGAAAAGTTACCTTTGTGTCTCCTGAAGCAGGGGGTCTCAATGGAGGAAAGAGAGGCAGAGGGTCCCACAAACACCATGCCCCAATGTGGGCACAGTATCTGGGCATAGAGGTCCGCGCCTGGCTTGCCAACCCAGCCTCACTGTGTGAGGCCTGCAGACCAGGCCACAGTGTGCAAGATGGCCTGACAGGAGGGAGCCTGCAGCAAGGGCCCCACATGGACAGGCCAGTGCAGAGGTACTGGACCCATCTGCTAGGAGACCATAAGCACCCTTGCTCCTTCTTGTGACTCCTGCCTCTGATAAGATCAGGGCCACCCCAGGCCTTGCCACGCAGAGTCCAGGCCTGCCAGGACCGCGGCTGCCCGTCTGGAGCGACGCTGCAGACCTGAGGGGATCCTGGGCTCCAGGAGGGCTCCTGTTGCCTCAGGAGGGGCTGCTCGGCATCCTCAGAGTCCAGGCCCTGAACTGCTGCCTCACCATGCTCCCTGTGCCCAGGACTGGCTCAAGAGAGGGAAGCCGGGCGGGCGGCCTCCTTGAACGGGTGGGTGGGTGGAGGCTCCCGCAGACCTGGCTGCCTGCTTCCCCGGGAGGGAGCACGTTTCTATGGAGGGCCCCCCCCCACCGGCTGCATTCCTGCGGACACATTCCAGGCCCGTTACGGAATTCCACAGCGCGACCAAGAGCTCTGTCAGTCCCTGAGTGACGTGAAATCGTGTCAGCTGCAGAAAACGGACTTGATTTAGTGGATGTGGCCCTGATTTTGCCCAGCCGCACACCAGCATTCCAAAGAGCAGCACAGCTCTGCCTGCATTTCCCCCAGCAATCCTAATCGCAAGCTTTGTGATGGAAAAATGCGTCTGCCTGCAAGCCCATCAGCCCAGCCTGGTCCAGTCAGCCCGGGGTGTGCAGGAGAAGCCAGCCCTCGGTGACCTTGGGCACAGTTGCTCCTCGGTGGCTCTCAGCAGAGGGCCAGCTCGCCTGGTGCCTGACACACACTGGAGGCTGACAGAACCCCTTCTCCTCTCCGGCTCAGAGAAAAATGGGTTTAATTAAGACTTCCGTGATTAGTCATTTAATCAGTCATTAGGCCAACACAGATGGAGTCAATTAATTTTTTTTTTTTACTTCAAAAGATGATGTTGCCAGCCTGCGCAGCCTCTCTGAGCCGACCACGGGCGACCATGTGCACCTAACTCCAGCCTTGCGTTCCCTCCAAAGGCTGCCGCACTCCTGACAGGGAGACACAGTGTCCTGGGCTCCCACCTTCCTCAGCCTGGAGATGCAGGATGGTGGCCAGCTGCTCCCTCCTCCATCATGAAGAAGCCACACCATCAGGACAGCCCAGAGGGGCTTCCAGCTGGCCACAGAATACCAACCCCCAGGGACACTTTGGGTAGGAACCTCGTCAGCCGCCAGGGCGGCCAGGCTCAGGGGGCCTGGAAGAGGATGGGCACAGGGTCATGCTGAGACCTTTCTCTGAACATGGGCCCTGGTCAGTGGCCATGACCAGCAAGATAGGCCCAGCCATGAAGCAGCCATGCAGCCAGGGCCGCGGGGCACACCAGGCACGTCTGGGCCCGCGACCTGAGCAGCTGACTGTCTGTCACAGAGCCTAGCACCCTGCCAAGCACAGTGAGGGTCTGCAGACCCCATGGAGGAAGACCCTGGGATGGGGGGCACAGAGAAGCAGCTGGTAGTGCCCCCGTCCCCACCCCCCGAGCACAGCAGATAGTGTGATGGCCATGGGCTCCACCTCCCCCAAGTCTCCTAGGAGGTGACCTCTGCTGAGTGCCTCCAGGAAGCTGCAGGCTGCGCTCACCTCAGGCGGTGAATGCTGAGTGCCCACCTGGGCACCTTGCTCCTCTGTGTCCCACACAGGTCCAGCAGGGGACCTGGAGCAGGTGCTTTCTAATCATCTGTAGAACCCACCCAAAGTGACTCTAGGCAGGACCCAAAGAGACCCACAGGATGTTGCCACAAAGCCCGCGGGCCCCGGCCTGGCCCTGCCCACCCCTGCAGCTCACCCCATGTCCTGTCCCTGGCTCTTCTCCCTGTGCTCAGACACAGGGCAGGGATGAGCCCCTGGGCCAGGCACCCCAGGGAGGGCTGGGGGCCAGGCACCCCAGGATGAGGAGGGACTGGGCAGACCTGTGGGTGGCAGGGCCTTGTTAGGGCTAAAGGGCCGTGACAAGGGGGATCTCCGGGGCTGTGGGACTGAGGCCCCAAGGTCACCAAGGTCACATGGCCTCTGCTGCCCGAGCCCCCACTCCCGCTGGCCACCCCCACCCCATGGAAAGCTCCTTCAGGTGGAGTTCAGGGACAGCCATAGGAGGGTGGCCTGGGTCTGACTTCTGCAGACACCTAAGCCCTGTCCTGTCAAGCAGGGGTAATGACCCCAGCAGGCGTGAGGCCAGGCCAGAGCAGCTGGGCCCGCGGGCGAGCACACCAGGCGCCCTAACCCGCTGGAAGAATAGCCCCACGGCAGATGGAGAGGCCCAGGGGGCAGCAGCCTCAGCCCTGTGCACGCCATCGCAGGTCTTCCACATGGGCCACTGAGGTTGACAGCCTGCTGGGGACAAGCTGCTGGTGGCCCTGGGCAGTCCTGTCCCTCGGCTCCAGGCCCAGAGGTCATCAAGCCCCTGCCTTCTGCTGCCTGGAAATCAGCCTCAGAACCATGGGGCTACCCTGGGCTGCACTGAGGCCCTGAGGTGGCGAGTGCCCTGGGCAGAGCGTGGGCCATCCTCCTGGAGAAGGCTCCCGAGCGGAGACCGTGTCTGGGAACCAGGCTGCCACTCACCCAGGCCTCAGGCCCCAGCGGCTCCTCTTCCTAGGGGTGCTAAGGAGGCCGTGAGCCTCTCCAACTTGGCCCCAAACCCGGGCCCTGCTGGGCTCTGGCCATTAGCCGGCTGTTCTAATTTTGGAACTTTTTGTCTGGGCTCTCCCTGGGGCTGCGGAAAGCCCGAGGGTGCAGGTCCCCCGAGAGCAGGCTGGGAGCCCCCTCGGCCTTCTCCTAAGCTGCCTGCCCTCCCGCCGCCGCCCTTCCCGATTCCTGGGCCCACTGGCTTTTTTTTTTTTTTTTGGTCCTAGGGATTGAACCTCAGGCGTTTAACAATGAGCCACAGCTCCACATCCCCAGCCCTTTTCTTTTTAAAAACAAAAATATTTTATTTAGAGACAGGGTTCCGCTGAGTTGCTCAGTGCCTCCCTAAGTTGCTGATGCTGGCTTTGATCCTCCTGCTTCAGCCTCTGGAGCTGCTGGGATGACAGGCATGTGCCACCCTACTTGGCCCTCCATCGGCCTTTTATTTTTTTGATATTTTTAGTTGTAGATGAACACAACACCTTTATTTTATTTATTTATTTTTATGCGGTGCTGAGGATCAAACCCAGTGCCTCCCGCATGCCAGGCGAGTGCTCCACCACTGAGCCACAACCCGCCCCCCACTGGCTTTTGACTCAACAGCTCCCAGTTCCCTAAGCCAACTCCCTGTGTGCATAAGGGCCGGGCAAGCCCCAGGGAGTAGAGGCAGGTGCTCCTGGGCCCATCCCCCAGATCTGGCCCTGACCCCAGCTGCTCAGGTGGCTTCTTCTCGGTCTGCCCCGAGGAGGGGACCCCTAACCCCTGAGTCAACACCTCCCTGGCCTGGCAGCAGGGCTGCCACTGGAAGGCAGGTCTCAGGCCTCGCTGTCCAGCCCCTGACCAGGTCAGGCGCCGGGCCTGTGGGGGAGGATGTCCCTGTGCCACAGGCTGGTAAACCGGCAGCAGCGAGAGTTAGCCAGGCCCCTGAGCGGAGCTGCATGCCCCAGCCTGGGTAGCAAGCCCCCTACACGGCCCAGGGCTGCTGGCTGAGGAAGTCTGGTCTGCAGCCCTGGGGCCTCCACCCCCACTGGCCTGGGAGACAGAAGGGGGTGTGGCGGTGGCTCCGTCCCTGTGTCTGCCCCAGGGGGCCCAGCAGGAGAGGAGCCCCCGAGGCCAGCAGAGCCCAGGTCAGTGCCTGCACGACAGGAAGCTGTGGAGGCCAGGAGCGTGCCACCAGAGAGGACCAGAGGAGCTGGGGACACGGGTCGAGCTCAGGGGGCCGAGGGGGCAGGGCCCTGTGGAGCAGCTTGGAATAATCAGCCCGACCCGAAACACCACCGACACGCCTCGAGGCAGCACCCGAGGGTTCATTTATCTCGAAGTGACTCCAGGACCTGAGGAATACTTGCAGGAGCCCAGGAACATCCAGCACGCCACCAGGTGAAGTCGGCAGCATCGGGCATGGATCAGAGGTCACCGCACTAGCCAAGAGTGCAGGCCACAAGGAAGAAAAGCAAGCAAAGCCGGCCCAGAGATGAGGAGGAGAGGAGGGACGGCTGGAAAGAGGGGCCAGTGTAGGACACAGAGGGCTCGCTGCCCCGGGCCAGCGGGAGCTTGCAGGAGGTGCAGACACCTGGAGGCCTGGGGAGGGGCTCCTGGCCAGGACAGTCTCATGCCCCAGAGACCCCAGGAGAGCTGAGCACACCAGAGGCCCAGAGACCCCACAATGGCGGGGGCGGAATTTGAGGAAAACTGAAGACTTCAGATCCAAGGACCCTCGGGACCCCCAACCACGGGAACATGAGAAAGGAAGGAAACCTCGAAGGGGGTCATGGGGACCCAGGGGCCCGGGTGCTGGAGCTCTGAGCCCACCCTTGGACATCAGCCCTGCATGGCCTCGGCCAGCCTTCTGCTCCAGTGGACTCCCAGGATGTGTGGCTCTGACCTCTCCTGCCTCCTGGAGGCTGAGCCAGGCTGCACACACAGCGGGTGCCCAATTGCTATGTGGGGTCAGCGGAACCCCTCCCTCACACTGCTGCGGCCCTGCATTGCCCTCTGCTCTCCCGGGCCCAGCCTTCCAGGTCTCCACGGAAACTGGCCTCGGGTCTGACCACATGTCTCCCGCGCCGCTGCCCGTTAATCAGAGCCTCCAAGGGCTCCCTGCCCCCGCCACCCGGCTCTTTCCTGGCTCTGCCTTGGCGTTCTCAAAGCCCTGGGGGTGCTTTAAAAACTCTCTGGATTCTTGTAACCCCGTTTATTTCTCTTAACGCTGGCAGCCTGACAGACTCTGGTTATTCTTAGTGCTAAATTATTTATCTCCCTTCCCCTCCTCACCCGCACTCCACGATCTTTAACATGGCTCCTGGGGCTCAGCAGAGGCCCATTTTTTCCCCCACTCAAAATGAAGTGATTTTAAAATCTTTTGTCTTTAATTTTTTATCACCCAAACCATGCATGTGGTATTTGTTTATCAAGGGGTCGAAACCCGGCCAGTCACTGAGTCCTGGCACTCTCGGCCTCTGGCTCTGCCTTGGCCATTAGCCACTTCGGGGCCCTGAGTGACAGGAAGTCACTGGCCTCAGGAGGCAGGGGTGAAGGAGGAGGCTACAAACAGTACCAGCCTCAGGGCTCCCCAGATCCACTTGGACAGACCTCAGGAAACAGCCCAGCCTGACACACCGGCCCTCCACCTGGAGCGCACACCTCCAAGCTGGGTGGCCTTGCCAAGTCAGCCCCTGTCCGCTGATCAGGAGGCCAGAAAGGCCAAGAGCTCAGCCAAGGGACAGATGCTGCCCACACTACCTGAGGGCTCTGCTGGCCGCACTTCGCTCCCTGAAGATGACCCCAGCCCAGCGAATGACCCGACCGCCCTGGCAGGTGGGACAGACCCATCATCCCTCACTGAAGCTCAGAAACCACCTGGATCCCAGCGACTCGGGAGGCTGAGGCAGGAGGATCGCAAGTTCCAGGAGACTTTAGCGAGATCCTGTCTCTAAATGAGTCCATGCAAGGGCTGGGCTGTAGCTCAGGGTGGCACACCCCTGGGTCAAATCCCCGACTACCACAAAAGAAGAAAAAGAACCTGATGGGCAGGACCTCGGAGCCCCCTCCCTGGAACTAGGTCAGCAGCCAATCTTAGGCACAGGCCCTATCCACCTCAGGGGCCGGGCAGTCTCTTGTGGCCAGCGTGGCCAGAACGAGGTCACACCCCTCAGCCGGAGCCATCTCCAGACAGGGAGACTCAGGCAGGACTGGCCACTCTCCCACTTTACCTGCCGATTCTCCTTCCCCGACTCAGGAGGCTCCACGTGACACTGGCCCTTTGTCCTGGGGGGGGGCGGGGGGACAGCCACACGTGGGTGCTTCAGCCTGCCAGCACCCAGCTGCCTGGTGCCCCTTCCTGCCACATGCTTCCAGCCGGCTCTGGGCCTCGCCGGCCCCAGGGTGCTGGTGCTGCAGAATGCGCTCTGCACTGCCCTGAGCCTCCAGCCGCCCCGAAGCTGCACCTCAGTTCTGTGAGAAGAGGGCGGCCCTGGACACAGACTGTGTCACCCTGCTGCCCAGCGTCCCTGGGCTCATCAGGATTAGACAAAGGGCTCATTCACTGAGGCCCACAGTCCATGGAGCAGAGAGCCAGGCCACAGGCCACCCTCTCTGGAGTGTCCACTCTCTCCAGGAGTGGACGCCATAGCTGTGCCAGAGAACGGGGAGCACTCTGCCTCTGAAGGCAGAGGCGGGACCCCAGAGAGCAGCAGGGCACACGTGCCTGCCCGATGGCCCACGGGGATGCGGGTCTCCGCCTTCCTGGGGCCCTCATCACCCCTTCCCATTTGCTGGCCCAGGAAGGACTCTCAGGGAGCTCTCTTCTCCCCGCAGGCCTGATGGGACCACAGCAGAGCTGGTGGCAGACGCATACCCAGGTAGGCAGTTGTGGTGGCCCACGGTCAGGGCCCATGGCCATTCGTCCACATCTGGAGAGGCGGGCAGGAGCACAACAGGCACCCCAGCCAGCCAGCCAGCCTGCTCACAGTGGACGCTGGGGCTGCCGGCAGTGTGGGGTGTGGACCCCAGGCCCTGGGCCTGGGAGACGGAGCCCGGATGGGGAGGGGTCCGGGCTGCTGGAGGGTCGGGCGCTTGGGCCCAGGAGGATTGGAAGGTGGGGAGAATGTTCCAGAAGGGAAGAGAGCCACCGTGGGAGCCATCTGGCCATCACAGAGGGGGCTGCCATGGCGGTGGCCAAACTAGCAAGGGCTTCACTGCAGTGAGGCCATGCAGGCTTGGGTGGCAGGTCCAGGGAGAGCCAGGGGCTCATGTTGGGCCCCTGTGGACGGACACCAGCTCTCCCAGCAACAAAGCTCCTCCTGCCCTCGCCCTCCCGACCCCAGAGACCTCATAGGCAGAGCCAGGGCCTGAGCAAGCGCCCGACAGAGCTCTCGGGCCCAGTGACCCCTGCAGGGCAGCTCCAGTCCTGGGCTTCTCCAGGAGCCTGGACCTCAGCCCCACCCCCTGGGCCGAGGCCCCAGACCCCAGACAAGCTGAATGCCTGTAGCTTCCTCAGAGGAAGAGGACACCTTCGTAGATAGGTTTTCATTCCCTGGAAGGGCTGTGGGGCGGGGCAGCTGATGTCCGTCCAACTGTTTGCCTGGCCCACAAAAATGGCTGCTGCCCTGTGGCTCCAGGATTGTGGCTGGCAGCCCAGCAGGCTTCATGGCCCAGCCCCACCTCTCCAGAGTCTGGGACAGCCTGAGACATGGACTCCTCACAGATTGCTGGCAGGCCCCTGAGGTCAGCTGAGACAGGGCCACCACTCAGGCCCAGGTTCACAGCCCCCACTGTCCAGCCGCCCCAGAGGAGTGCTTAGGCTGGGAGAAGGACCAGGATTTCGGGCAGGGTCCCTCATTGCTGGACAGCAGCCCTCACGTGGTCCACTGCTGAGCCCACAGGCGGCTCTGGAGGAGCCCTGGTGTGTGCGGTTGGCTCCGGGAGGAGCACCCAGCGTGCTGGGGGTCAGCACCCTGCTCTCTCCCGTAGAGCCGCAGACCCTGGGAGAAGGATCATTTGCCTGGGACTCATTTCCAGAGCCGTGGCAGCTCCAGGGAGTGAGGGGCCACCCAGGCGCCAGGTGACACCAGACCCAGGCCTTAGCATGTGGCCACCGCTGGAGCCCCCTCCTGCCAGCCTCTTCCATCCGATGGACACGGTGCTTAGGAACGGGGTCAGATCAGGCCTGCAGCCTGGGTCCCCGGCCACTGCCCAGCTGAGCTCACCCTGGCTCCACAGCCAGCCGCCCTGGCCGGCTGGCGCAGCTGCGTGTTCTTGGGAACGCCTAGAGACAGGCTGCTTGGGAACACCCTGGCCCGCTGGGGAGGCTGACCTGATGCTGGCCGCCCGGCTGCAGAATGTGTCCCTCCCCCCAGGCACCCCAGCCCAGCGTGCAGCCCCCAGAACCGTGGCTTCTTCTGACTCAGGGAACAGACTCCTGGCCCCTGAGCCCACTCTTTGCCCCAGGAATGTGCAGGCGTCCCCCGCCCCCGCCCGGCCGTCCAGGAGAGCTGCCCGTTTTCCAGGCCTGGCGTCTGGAATGTCGATCTGCTCTGCTCAGCTGCGGCCACATTCCTGGTGTGAGCTGGGCCAGCCTGGGGAGCCTTTTCCCTGCTCTGGTGCCAGCCCCGGCGGGCGCAAGGGAGGGGGAGAGGACCGTTTCTATGGCAACCTCCCTTTTTGTTATTTCTTATTTTCTTTTTTATGGTTTCTCCAACTTTGAAGCTCTCCAGACAGTTTACAGACTGCAGAAAGGAAAAGTCGTTTTCCTGCTCGGGAGCCCCCCAGCAGGCAGCCCTCAGGCTCCCAGAGTCCTGGATGGCCCCTTTCCCGCACCGGGCTGGGCCGGGGGTGTCTAAACCAAAGCAGACGCGCCATGCCTCAGCGGCCTGCTTCCTTCAGACATTTTAGAGGAATCCAGTAATTTTCCTCCTGAAAAAAGTAGGGAAATGTTCCCAGGAGAATCGCTGAGCCACATGGCCAGTTAGCTGTGGGTGGACCCCAGGGCCAGTCGGCGGTGGGGTAGATCCGTAGGGCCAGGGCCCGAAGGCTATCCCTCATGGCCTTCTTCCAGGATCACCCACTGACCATCCAGGGGGGTGGCAGCCGCGTCCCAGGACACCTGGAGCCCCAGGTGGGCACTGGGCAGGGTCCTGAAACAAGGGTGGCAGGTGAAGATCACAGGCCGAGGGGCCTAGGACAGGGTGGGCAGGAGCCTGGGCGACCGTGTCCACCCGGGGCCCCAGGACCAGCTCCACCCATTCCTTGTAGGGGAGTATGTGATGATGATCGATGACGTGACCACCCCTCCCTTCCTGGGCCGCACACTGCCCACTGCCTTCAAACACCTGCGGGTCTTGGCCAAGGGGACTGGCCAGAAGCCCCAAGACCCTGAAGAAGGCGTCAGATCCTGAAGCCGGAGGCAGCTCCGTGACACACCTAAGAGCGCAGCACCTCGGAGGCCACCTTCGTCTGGAAGGCGAGTTCCTGCTGCCTCCCCAGGAGCCCATGTCCCATGTCCCCGAGAGGCCTGAGCAGCCTGGGTGTGCAGGGCTGCCCACAGGAGTCCCGTGGCCACTGGCTTCAATAAAGCACTCCACACCAGCTCCTGAGTGGCACGTGCATGGCCCTCCCAGGTGCCCATGTGGGTGGAGCTGGCCAGCACCGAGCTGGGAAATCAGAGAGGTCCCACAGGACAAGTGGGGTCACTTCTGCACCCCGTAACTGGGGCCCTTGCTGCTTGGCCAATGCCCTTTGAGGCCTGCACATCTGCCCCATCCAGGCCATGCCCAGGCCAGAAACCTGCATTCGAATTCTCTGCCAGCTCAGGCTGGGGACAGGGGTGGCCCAGCTGCCTCTGCCAGGCACTGCCCACCCATGCCAGGTCAGGCTGCTGCAGCAGCAGGCAGTGTGTCTGGGCACCACCTGCCGCAGTGATAAAGGAGGGTCGTCCAGGGGTTTCACTGCTGCCCCTGAAGGGCATGTTGGCCACTGAAGAGACCCAGGGAAGTTGGCCACTCGGTCTACCTGGATGACCCCTGCAAGGGCCTCCTGGCTTGGCCGTGCCCTCCCGGACTCCGTGCAGGCCCTCTGCGCTGGCCCTCTGTGCACTGCCTCACCGTCTCAGCCTGATGCGTGCTCTCCTGGTCATTGCGGCAGCCCGCTGCTCAGCTGGCCATGCACCACCTCCCCCGGGAGGAGTAGGCCACAGCGGGGGGCCATCCAAACCCAGCTCCTGCCAGCTCTCTGCTAGGTGGCCATCCATCCCCAGCCACAGCCCCCTGTCCTACCCCAACAATTGTCCCCTGTGCCCACAAGGGGCAGGATGCTGCCCTGGGCCGTGCTCTCCTGCCCCACACACCTGCCTCCACCTGCCTGCACAAGCAGCCTCATCTGGAGAGGCACAGCACCCCGTGGCTCTGGGGTGAGCAGAGCTGAGCCCCAGGTGCACACGCCCCCACGGGGAGCAGGGCAGGCAGCCCTTCTCCACGCCTTCCAAAGCCCAGGGCAGTGCCCCAGGGCAAGGCTGCATTTCCAACCTTGGGCCACCCACAGGCCATAGCCCCTCTCCACCTCGGCATCGGGCTCCCGTGCCTGACCCTGGGCACCGGCCACCAGCCTCCTCAGCCGTGGGGTTTCAGACTCCCCTGCACCTGGGCTGCACCCACCTGGCCATGTGCCTGCGAGGAACCCGGAGGGCCAGGAGGTGGGGAGCAGTGTGGGTGACTCGGGGCCACACCCGCCGACCCCCACGTGACTGGCCTGGGCACCCTCTGCCCGGCCTCCCCTCAGACACAGCGAGAGGTGCTCTGCAGCTGTTTTTTTCTGCTTCAAGATGAAACCACATTTCTGTCCAAAGAAAAACAAAGAAAATGATGTTTCAATTTAGGAAGGAAAAATTGCTGGGAACGGCAGCAGCTGCTGCGTCCAGCGTGTGGAGAGCGTCCTTTGGTATTTAATTCCCCAAAAGCATGCGTGGTTTTTAAAGTCACAAACCCACGGCTGGGAACTCAGAGCCACTGCTCCACCCCGAGGCACGGGGGCGGGTCTGCGCCTCCAGAGGGCTCCTCTGGGAACAAGAGGCCAGTCCCGGTCCTGCAGGCTCAGGCAGGCGGCTCTGCAGGACGGAGGCCCTCTGCACCTCCTCCTTCCCAGGGCCAGCAGCGACCCAAACCTGCCTGTGGGCCTCAGAGCATGGGGGGCTCAGGCAGGACACTCGGTCCTCTGCCCCTGGGCTTCCTGGCAGGGCCTGAGGGCCCTAGACTGTACCCAGGGCCTCCTGGTCCCAGCCTGGAGCAGCAGAGGTGGCTGTCCACTGCCAGGTTGTCGTCTGGTTGTCCCTCAACCCCTGCCAAAGAGATCCCAGTGACGGCAGCAGAAGGTGGCCGTGGACGGGCTCTGCCTCTTCCAGATAGATCCAACTCTGGGCCTGGCCAGCACCACCAGGGGGCCAGAAGACCACGTCCACCTCAGCCCCACCTTGAAACTTCCCCACAAACTAAATATGTGCAAAATTTCCATTCTCCGACAATAGAAGAGGCCAGTGGAGAAGGGCTCTGTCCCGGACGCAGAAGGTGAGGGACAACAGCGGGGTCCGCAAGGGGGCCGAGAGGGGCAGGGTCCAGCCCCAGCTGAGGTGGCGGTGGTGGCGGTGGACCAGGAAGCTGTGCAGCTCAGGGTCCCTCCACCCAGGTCTGCAGCAGCATGCCCCCAGGAGAGGGCAGGGCTCCCTGGGGCCGGCCCCGCCAGCAGCACAGGCCCCAGGGACCCGGGGAGGCAGCCAGGGTCCCCTCTTGTCCAGGCAACCTCCTGGGCAGTTCGGAGGTCTGGCAGCTCATCTGGAGGGCCCTTCGCTGTCCTGGGGTTTGTGGGGATGGTGCATTCTCGCCCACAGGCCGTCAGCTGGTGGGCCCACTCAGGAGTCCGCCTGGCCCACCCGATGGGAGCCACTCTCCCACGGCCCACCCCCACAGTGGCCAGAACTAGCAACTGAGTGCTTAGCCTAGGACAGGGCCAGGCAGGAGGACCCTGTCCAGGGGGAGGACCGTGTCCTGGGGAGGACCATGGTGTCCAGGGTGTGGCCTTTCACAGCTGCCCTCTGGTTCTGGCCCATCTTGGTCTGAGCACTGATTCCTGGGGAGCCAGGCCCGGCCTGACATAGCTCCCGTCTCACCCCAGGTGGCCCGGGGTGGCCCAGGTGGCAGTCAGCCTGCCAGCAGAGCTGGATGGGAGCTGATGGTACTTACTCGGCCGCCCCTAGGCTGCTGGGGGTGAGCATGAGGTGGGCCCAGGGGCGGGTGCAGGCCCAGGGGCGGGTGCAGGCAGGGCCCCTGGGTGCCTCCCCTGGGAACCGGGACGGGGTGGGCATGAGGCTGGCTACCCCAGAGATATGAGTTGACCTTTGTACCCCCAGAACACCCCAAGGAGCTCTTGCCCCAGGAGGGTCTTGGGCAGGGGATCCAGTTCCCAGGCTCTGTTGAGTCCTCCCCTGAGCCCCTCTCCTGATTTGTGACCCCCCCCCCCAGGGAGGGGAAAACTGCCCCTTCACTGGACCCCTTAATAATATGCATTGATAGGAAGGAAGGAGCGTCCTCTGTGGTCTCTGTGGGGTGGGTAATGACAGACTGACCAAGGGAGAGGGACTCGGAGGGAGGGAGGGAGGGGTGCCTGCCCCCCCGCCCAACCCTGCTCCCAGCAAGGCCTCAGCCAGTGCACCCTGCAGACCACGAGACGTACAGGGGGTCAGCAGAGGACAGCATGAGCAGGCCGCAGCCCAGGACAGGAGCTGGACAGGTCTGTCTAGTCCCTGCCACCTTCTTATTGGGCCACCTGGCACAGGAGGCTCCTCCCAGCCTCTGCTGCTGGCCAGACTGGTCACTCAGGACACTCCCAGGGGAGGCCTCCCGGAGCCCTGTCTGCAGCCCGGGCAGCCTGCCTGGTCTCAGTGCCAGGCAGGAGATGAGGCCAGCTGTGTGGAGCCTGGGCGCCTCCCAGGCAGGGCTTCCTGGAGGGTGCCCAGCCTGCCAGACTGGTTCCTGAGCAGCCTGGCCGGCCCCTGCCAGCCCACTGCCTGCCTGGGAGCCCGCCGTCCTAGGGCCGTGTTGTGGGCAGCCACCAGGCCTGTCTCAGCATGACCCCTGGCCAGCAAGCGACTCTCCGGTGACAGGAGCTGCCCGGCCCCTGCCCCTTCCCGCTCCCGTCTCTTGAGGGCAGGGAGGGCCACCCAGAGCTGAGGGGGGAGACCCTGGGGAGCACTGCCAAGAGGGACATGAAGGCCAGGAAGCCCTAGGAGGTGGGAAGAGGCTGCCTGTGGCCCCTGGTGGCCCTGGGCTGAGGCCCCAGACCCAGGACTAGAGGCCCTCAGCATGCCTTGGGAAGCCCTGCTGGGACCTGGGGACAGTAGGAAGGAGGGGCCAGGTGGCAACCCACATCCATCAGAGTGGCGCCTTCTGAGCTTCTCTTGGCGTGGGGACTCAGGTCTCTGAGGAGTAGACAGGCTGACCTTTGTCATGGCCAAGGATAAGGACCATAAATGAGGCTGCCCCTGGTCAGCTGGACAGCCCCAGCAAGGCCCAGCCAGTTGTGACTCTCAGGGGGACAGTGCCAATCTTGAGGACAATCTGCATTGATTGGAAGGAACACTTCCTCCTGCAGGTACCTTCACCCCAACCCTGGACAGGGGAGCCCCCCGAGTAATACATCTCCAGAACCCCACTGGGGTGGGCCTGAGTGTGAGGGAGCCCCTCAGGGCCACCTGCCCACTGAGACCCCAGCCACCAGGGCAAGCGGCAGGCCTCGGGTGCACAGGAGAGGCCGGCCTGGTCCCCAGGCCTCCCTGGATCCTGGGCCCGCAGCAGGGATGGGCCCCAACACAGGGTCCTGGCACCTCTGGCTCCCGGGCACGGTCCACTTGCTCAGTGCCAACAGGGGAAGCCAGGACCCAGCCCTGGCTGGACCGACTCTGGGCGGCTGGCTCCCTACTGCCCGGCCTGTGGCTGCCCCTAGGAAGCCTCCCCCGGGAACCCGCAGCCTTGGCTCTCGCCAAGGTGGTAGAACCAGGCTGTCCAGGCCCAGGCCGGCTCCGTGCCCTGCCATCCTGACCTGGCATGGGTGGGCCTGGCCCTCACGTCCGCCTGGCTTCTGAAGCCCAGGCTGCCCCTCCTGGGTCTCATCAGCTACACTAACCTCGACTGGGGATCTGTGGAGGGTGTCACCGTAGCCCTCACTCAGGGACAGTTAGGCCCTGGCCAGAGGGGAGGGAGTTCAGCCTGGAGCTGGGGCAGTAACGAAAAGAGGTCCCCAGGATGGGAGGAGCGGTCCAGGCCGTGGGGGCTGGGGTCTCAGTGGGCGGTGGGCCAAGGATGGCCCCGAGGGGAGACGCAAGCTGTGGGTACAGGGGACAGGTATGCGGGTATCATGGGCTCACCTCCCTGATGGAGGCGAGGGGGCAGGGTGGGGTCCCAGAAGGAGAGGTATTTCTGGGGTCCCTCTCTGCAAGCTTTGTGATGTGGGGGCTCCTGTGATTGGAGCCACCAAGACCCCGACCCCCAGCTACCCCTGCCGGCCTAGGAAAGGTGGGCTCGGGGAGCAGGCAGCTGTACTGGACAGGAAGGGCCGGCCACCCCCTGTCTGCCCATGGAGGTGACTCCCTTCACCGGTCGACTGAGCCCTCCTGGGACCCGGGGGTCAAATCACCCAAGAGCAGGACTGCCCAGGCTGGTGACTCCCTCACCCATGGCCAGAGGGAGTGGGAATTTGGGGTGACATCACACAGTGTCTTTCCCTGAGACGGGCACACTGTGGGGGCGCTGTGAGACCAGGGTGCAGCCAGGGCAGGGGGCCCAGGCCCCACGGCAGCTTTCTGGGCTGGGTGTCCCTGGCCCTCAGGATGGGGTACGACACTGTATCTGTTGCACGCTGAGCTGTCAGCTCAGGTCCAGGCTGGGTCCTATCCAGGAGTGGCCCCAGGAAGCCACCAAGCACCGCAGGGCACTCTAGGCAGGGTGTCCCCTGCCAAGTGGGGTGAAGTGTCCCAAGTCCTGGGCAGAGCCTGCTGTTGGCGGGGGCCCCAGCCCTGGGGTCAGCTCACCTGGCCCAGGGCCATCTGCGTGAGGCAGCATGCTAGGCACACTGGGGCCCCAGAGGGCAGCTGCCCTCCTTTGGGACTCCAGGGCCTGCCGTTCGTTCCCTTCTGTCCTGTCCTGTCCTTAACAAGCAGTGGGAGGCCTTGACCGCTGCAGCTTGAGCTACGCTGGGCAGCCCAGAGCTCACCCTCCCAAGCTGGGGCTCAGCACATGGCCCCCATCCTAGAGTGGCCTGGGATGGCTGCAGGGAGGGTAGACGTCATACGGCCCTGGACAAGGGGCTCAGGGACAAGGGGCTCAGGGACGCTGTTATTTGGGCCTGACCCAGAACGGGTCCTTTGCTGGGGTCTTTGAGGAGGGGCCCCACACGGAGCTCTCTCTTCCGGGGTGCCCTGTCCCTGGGTCTCAGGACCAGGTCCCTGGGCAGCAGGAGCACCACGGGCAAGAGCCTGGACCCGGATTCCTGCCAGGGAAGGCTGCCAGGCCCAGCCGCGGGAGCCGGAAAGTCCAGCCCAGCCTGGTTGGACTCCTGGCCCAGCACAGGATGCTGCAAAGACTAGCCGGGCTGGCAGGCTCCCCGGCCTGTCCCCCGCCTGCAGTGGGCCACCTGCTCCGGGCCGGGTGCCCTCAGTTCTGAGGCCTCCACCCACCTGGCGAGGCCTGGTCACAGATGGCTACGTGCGTCAGAGACCACGGGGTGGCAGAGGAGGGCAGGCATCCAGTCCTCAAATGTCCTGTGCCCGCCCCTCCCCAGGGTCACTGGAGCAGAGTGGGTTTTGGTCATGGTGGGTAGTGTCCTCCCAGGCCAGCCCTGCTGGGTCACAACCCTGCCCCTTCCTCAGGGAAGACTGTCCCTGGGTCCCTTTTCCTTAGCATCTCCACCTTCCTGCAGGTGACCGGTTCCACAGGCCCTAGGGTGGAGGTCCTCCCCCTCAGTCTTGTGTGGTGGGGCCTGGGCCTTGTCTCATGCCAGCTACAAAAGTCAGTGACCCTGGGACAGGCTGGACGTGGGGTCGTTAGTGCGGGTGCTGGGCCGAGGCTGGACAGCCTGGGTTGGGTAGGGCAGCGGGTGGATCCCTCCCAGCCTGGGGGCATCCAGCTCAGAGTGCCCCCCCCCTCCAGCAGCAACCAAGCAGCAGGGCTGCTGACCACCACTGGGCACCCAGGACCCCAGGGCACACCAAGGGCACAGGCTGTCACGCAGAGCCCACTGGGCGGGGGGCAGGGGCCAGGGGCACACAGTGGATGGGCCGCCTCCCCAGGGATAGCCCTTGGGCTGCAGTCAGCCCCCTTGACCACAGACTGGGGCTCCAGGAGGGGAGACGGGCACAGCCGTGACCTAGGGTGGCTGGGGGGGACGCAGCTGTTGGTGACCAAGACAGAAATGGAAACTGGGACGGGAGTCACAGGGCAGGGATGGAAACTAGGGCCCAGCTGGAGGGCCACGCCCCACGCTGCCTCCCAGCCCAGGCTCACCTTTGCCCCAGGTCTTAGGGGGTCCCGGACCCAGACACCAGCCAGGAAGAGGGTGCAGAGCGGCTGCTGCAGGGGCCAGGCGTCGGCCCTGGTGGGGTGGACAGTGGCCTCCCTGCCCCCTGGCACCCCTGCAGCATGCAGGCAGGCCCTGGGGAGGGCCCCTGGCATCTACCCTGGGTCTGGGGCGCCAGAGCCTGTGGTGCCCAGCCCAAGACCCTGGAAGGCAGGGTGCCCACGCTGCACGTAGCCTCCCCAGGACAGCCTCACTGGCAGCTACCTGCCCACTGCTGCCTCTGGGCCCTGCTGCACTGGACCCCAGCTGCCCACCCTCTGTCCCTCCCTCGGCTCCGCACGTCAGCCCTGCGGGTACGGTGCAGAGGGAGTCCCAGTGGCAAGGGCCATGCCAGCTGGCTGGCAAGTCCCCACGGGCCGTGGAGATGGCCCATTGCCGTACACCCATCCACAGCTCCTGGGTGGCCCCGTGTGCGGCACTGGGCAGAGCAGGCCCTTGGTTGCCCAGGCCACAGAGCACACGTGAGCCCTGCTGGGTGGGCCCCACGCTCTCTTCTGGACCCACAGTCCCCGCCCGACCAGGACCTGGCCTGCATGGGAGGCCAGGCCAGGCCAGGCCAGGTCAGGCCGGTGGGCTTTTCCAGCTCCATGGCAAGGGTGGGGATGACCCTGACTGGAGCCCACCCTCTGGAGCGTCCCTCTCCCCACAGCTCCCAGGGTGGGCCCTCCCAGGGCAGGGCGGGGCAGGGCAGGGCGGTTTCTCTTGGCCCTAGGATGGGGACGAAGGGGACCCAGGAGTCCTGCCAGGGGATGGGCTGAGCTTCCCCAAACCACTGCTTGAAAGAGGTGAGATGACCTCTGACGAGGGGCCGGGCCAGGCCAGGCTGGGGAGGCTGGACCTGGGTGGCTAAGTGTCAGAAGGTGACTGACTGACAGCCGAGCCCCAGGGCCCCTGTGGTGAGCCCTTCCTCGGTGAAGTGGGCTCTGTACCCATCTCTGCTTGCTCCTCAGGGCAGCCTCCTGGACCCAGGGTCGGAGGCCACTGTCCGGCAACACTGCTGGCTCTTCAGGGAGCAGGCCCCAGGGACAGCTTCATTCCGCAGCTCCCCGTGGAGGCCTGGCCAGCAAGGGTCCCCTCAGCCCTTCTCTGCCCACTGCGGGTCCCAATCCCAGGCTGGCCAAGCCACCGGAGCACCAGGCCAGGGCTCCGGCTGACGTCCACAGCTCCAAAGGACCCAGGGCCCAAGTGCACGGGAGGTCAGGGCAGACCTGCACTGGCCCCGAGGGTCCGGGGGGCACAAGCACAGCTGCCCCCAGCGCCCTCGGTCCTGTGCTGCACAACGCCGTCCGTGCGTGGGGGCACGACCAACAGGTACACAGTGAGAGAGAAACATGCCAAGCGCCTCTTTCCTTTTAAAATCAGGCATTTATAAACAAGAAAGCATACATTAATTACATAAAAATAGTT
This sequence comes from Marmota marmota marmota, assembly GCF_001458135.2. NCBI lineage: Eukaryota > Metazoa > Chordata > Mammalia > Rodentia > Sciuridae > Marmota > Marmota marmota. The sequence continues at coordinate 7,703,079 of NW_026000102.1, forward strand.
TTCCAATAGCAGAGAAGCCATCGACTGTCATTAGCAGCAGCATAGGACAGGGTGCGGGTGCAGGTTATAAGGTGGAGGTGGGGTCTGCTTCCTCGATATCCTGCCTGAGCGGGAGAAGGGCGCCTCCCGCCAGGGTGGGGGCGGTGTCCCGGGGGGGC
>NW_026000102.1:7705844-7708988 GCF_001458135.2 Marmota marmota marmota
GGAACACTGGTGACTCACACTTCTCTCCAGACGCCTCGGGAGCACGCGTGGGAAGTCCCACCTCCACCCAGAACTGGGACAATGTGCTGGGGGCGGGGCGGACACTCGGGGCCACCTGAAACCCCGCAGCTGCAAGGCCCCGGGCGAGTTGTCTACAGCCCACGCAGGTGGGGCCCCCGGGCTTCCGACGCCAGCCAGGGTGAGGACCCGCTGCCGGTGAGCCTCCCTCCCCAGATGGCTGCCTGGCCTGCGTCCCCCTGGATCCCGCGGGAGCAGTGGAAGGAGGCCTGGCCACAGCACAGTGCAGTCAGGTCTGCTGCTGACCCTGGAGAGTGCGTCGGCTCAGCAGCAGCCGCGGCTCCCACGCCCAGTGCCCAGCCAGAGACCGTCTCAGCCCCTGCAGAGTCCAGCCTGCAGAACACGGCACGGGGGGGGGCCAGCTTCCCGAGCTGGGCTCCACACGGGCCTCTGGTTGGACATATGGGCCCTGATGGGAATGTGGTGGCCAAACCAACCGCAGGGGCCTCCCTGGAAGCCCCGGGGGACTTCTGGAGATGAAGATGGCCCCGTCAAGACCTCGGCGCACTGGGAAGGCCCCCAGAGGCGCAGGGCACCCATGAGGCAGCTGGTAGGAGGCAGGTGCCAAGGGCCTGGGGCCCCTCAGTGCCCCGCTGCCCAGCTCACCTGGTGCAGGCTGCGCTTGGCCTGCAGAGCCGCGCTCAGCTTCTCCTCCTGCTTCACGCGCATCTTGACCACCTCGTGCAGGAACTTCTCCTTGGCTTCCCGGGTGTCCAGGCCGCCCTCCAGGGCCTGCCGGAGGTGCTCCAGCTCCGCCTCCAGCCCGCTCGGGGTGTCCACAGGGGCCGCAGCATCTGGGGCAGCTGCGGGCGGGGCGTGCACTCCCGGGGAACTCAGGTCCTTGGCAGAGCTGGACGAGGTAAAGGACGGCGAGGACAGCGAGGACAAGGAGGAGGTGACTGGGGAAGACAGGCTGAAGTCAGGGGGTGCTCGAGGGAGGGCTGGGGGATGCCAAGGACACGGCCAAGCAGGCTCTGCCCAGGGTGCTGCTCGCAGGAAGCACCGAAGGGAACTTACACTCCTCTCTGCTCTCAACTTCGACCTCGGCCTCTGAGTCCTTGTCCTCTTCTGGGGCAGCGACGGGTGCCAGTGTCTCCGGAGCTCCTGGGGTGTCTGTGGTCAACTTCCGCTTTCGCGGCTGAATGCACGAGGTGAGAGGCTCGGGGGCCCGGGAGACGGCAGCGGTGCATGGCGGGCTGCTCACCACCTTCTGCTGGGCTGGTGGCGCGAGGGCCACATTGGGGGCCACAGCCGTCTCGAAGCTCTTGTAGGAGTAGAAGCTGCCAAGGGCATTGCAGGCGTGGGCTGGGAAGTGGCCCCGGAGCCCACGGCCGCCCACCCTCCACACAGGGCCCGCACCATGACAGTCCCCAGCTGGGTCCAGGAGGTACTTTCTCCCCACGCTGACCCTCAGTCAGCCTGGTGCCCGGCAGGGCCGGACCGTGGACAAGCCACGGGGAAGCTGTGGGAAGCTGTGGGAAGCTCGTGCACCCGAGGGCCCTGGCCAGAGGCGCAGGTCGGCACTCACCTGTCTCGGATCAGGGCCGGGAGGTGGGGGGAGAGCTCTTTGTCACTTGTGGAAACTGCAGGGGACCAGGGTCGGAAAGCAGAGAGGCGCTGGCGAGGGTGAACGCAGCCCAGGCCCTGTCAAGAGAGTCGCACGGTCAGCGGACGGAGAGGCCAGGCCAGGTCCACCTCCCCGGGGACCCCGCAGGTCCTGGTGGAGCACCTTATTGGAGGAGGCAGCCAAGGTCCGCAGCCAGCTGGACTGCTTGTCCTTCTCGGGGGACGCAGGGGGCTGAGAGCAGGCAGCATCCGTTTTGGGTCTCATGGAGGCCGGGGGCTCAGAGGACACCTGCGATCAACACAAAAGGCCCCGTTGGCACTGCTGGGGCACACAGGCACCCCTGTGTGTGGAGCACCCCCGAGAGCCCAGCTCGCGGCTCCGGAGGCCTCGTGCAGAAAGGCCACCGTCATCCCCATGGGAACAGAGCAGTGCTGTGCTGCCTGTGCGGTGTGACGAGGTGGCCTCACCCCACAGCTGCAGGCTCTGGCCTCCACAGAGGCTCCGCCTGACCATCACTCCCTGCCCTCGTCCATTCACGCCACCTCCTATAGCATGTTGTGTTCCTGCAGAGACCTAGAGGGAGCTGCTGTCCTGCCCACACCAGGGATGGGGGCTGACCCAGCCACAGGGCCATGGCACCTGCTGAGAGGCCAAGCACGTCGGGGCTGACCCACAGCAGCTGGGAAGGGGCCACCCTGGCAGGAGGCTCACTGGCCAGGTGCAGGCCCGACGTGATGCTGCCTGTGGCTGAGGGGACCGCAGAGTGCCCAGCGTGGCCACGGCCACCACTCTGCTGGAGAGCAGGCGTCGCAGCTGCCTACCGCCAAGCAAGACAGGCTTGACAGGCGCTGCCCTGGGGGCCTCCGGTCAGAGCTGGGAGCTGTGCCCTCCACCCTAGCTCGTCCTAGGCACCAGCTCTGGCTCCTGAGTGCCCCACACGTGCCCTTGGAACCAGAGCCACCAATGCTCCCGGCCCAGGCAACGTGGAAAAGCCAGCGACCACCCACATGTCCCCGAGCCAAGGCTCCAAACCTGAGGGACAGTTCATCTGCAAGCCAGCAGACACAGGGTCTTTCCCGAGCACAAAGGCAGGAGACCGAGCACCCTTCCTGAGCCTGGAGGCACAGCAGGAATGACGAGGGGCCGGCTCTCCGGGCCGCAGGGAGGGCCTCGGGGCAGCAGAGCCAGGGTCCCACTTGGGGGCCTGGAGAGAGGCTCCCTTTCCAGGGACGGAGTGCTAGATGCAGGGCTCCTCCTACCTTCCAGGGACATTTGAGAAAACACTGTCAGCAGCTAGTCCTGTGGGGTGCAGCAGGACCCTGCTTCCCAGGGCAGGGTCACCAGGAGGGCAGGCTGGGCTCAGGAGGAGCCGGAGACCCCCCTCTCCTCTGGGCCAGGACCTGGCGGGGGGCAGAAACCCTGCTGTGGGCACTTTCTAGAACCTGCTCTCAGCCGCCACACAGCCACCCGGGCAGGCGTGCAGCGTGCCCAGCCTCTCG
>NW_026000102.1:7709968-7714208 GCF_001458135.2 Marmota marmota marmota
GGGGGGGGGGGGCTTCCTGCCAGCGGGCGGAGGGCAGGAGTGGAAAGTGAGCTCTGTTCGCACCGGAAAGCCACAGCCGCCGCGTCACAAGCCCGTCAGACCGCCCCGTGTGCCCAGTCGAGAAGCCCGGCGGGTCTGGAGAAAGTGTGGAGGGAGACGGGGTGGGGCAGGCGGCGGAGGCCACCATGCCCAGGGTGGGGTCCCTGGGACAATCCTCCGGAGACTCTGTTCTCACCCCCACAGCGAACACCACCTCTTACGAGGTGAGGCCGACTGGTTCTCAAACCCAGGCACCACGGGGACTTGCCCTCAGCACCAGGGGTCACGGCGAGCCCACGCGTGGGCTGGGACGCGTGCCCAGCATCGCCGACAGCGACAGACACCGCGTCACCCTCTGAGGACTGGCTGAGACAAGGCGCTCTGGTTTGTGACCTCCTTAGGGCCCTCACACGCCTCACAAGGCCAGAGACTGAGCAGGGCTGCACAGAGCCGCCCTACGTCCAGGGGCCGCGGGCCACAGCCTACCCCGGGCCATCTCCCCCTGGAGCCCCGACAGGAGATGCTGCTCCCCACACCCCACCAGCAGGGGTAAGCCTGTCCAGGGCCAGGCAGGCAGGAAGACCAGGCTCAGGGCCGTGGACACCTCAGCCCCCCAAAGACCAGGGAACCAGGCAAAGACCCCCCCGCAGCGGGGCAGCCGGGGAAAGCCGAGGGGTCCGTGCATGTGTTCACGGCTCAGGGGGGACACGCCCCGCCTCCAACTGACCTGGGCTGAGGCAGAGCGGCCAGATGACAGGGTGTCTGTGGCGCAGGGGTGGCCAGCAGGGGCCTGCCAGCTCCAGAGCCCCAGGGCTCCTCCCAGTGGAAGTAGGGAAACCCCCAGAGGGCACGGCAGGAGTGAGGGGCCACCGAGGGACCCTGACACGGGGCCAGCGTCCCCTCCCTGTTTCTCAGAGAAACAAGCTCCCTGCTGCAGCTCCAGGGCGCCCTGGAGTGTCCTGCGACTGGCTGCAGGGCCCCCCTGGCCACCCTCCCAGCCGCTCCTCACGCCCTCCCTGGGGTAAGTGGGGCGGCAGACGAGGGGGAGGAACTGACCAGCACCCCTGCCCAACCTCCCCACACTGCCCTGGCCACTCTGCCCGACTGGATGGTCCTCAGGGTCTGCTGAGCAGCAGGGAGAGCAGAAGACCAGCTACAATGACCTGGCCATGCAGGGCACAGCCCAGGCAGGGAGCCACCAGAGCACACCAGGGTCCTCGTCAGGCTCCGGCCACACCGTGGGGAAATACCTCGCCTGGCACCCCTGACACCAATGAGGCCACGCTGCCCAGAAGGCCACAGCCACTCGGAGGAGCCTCTGATGTCCATTTAGGCCCAGCTTGTACCTGCTTCCACAGCAGGAGGAAGCGGACACTCGGGGACCTGGGCTTCTGCTGTCGCCCACGGACGGCTCACAGGCACACCTCCACCCAGCCCGCTCAGGCAGGCGCATCTCCGCCACAAGGGCCTCCACTAGGGCCTCCACCTGGTCGTCTGAGCCCCCAGCTGCACCGGGCTTCTCAGGAACTCACGGCAGGCGCCAGGGAGGCTGAGGCAAGGGACAGTCTCTGGAGCCATCAGTAGAGACAGGTGACCCCAGGGCAAGTGGCCATCGCCGTGGCCTTCTAAGCACACCATGCTGCTTCTCGTGGCCTGTGGAGGCCGCAGCAGGGCTCAGGTGCCCTCTGGCCCAACCGCACGCTGGGCCTCGCAGCGGGAGCTCCCCGCCTGTACAGCCACTGCCCAGGCGCCAGGTACTAGGGCACCAGTGCCCGTGAACCCGTAGGGAAACAGTCTCTGAACTGCCCTGTCCGGGGCCGGGAGGTCACGGAGGGAGGACAGGTCCCCCCCAGAGGCGTGTGTGCAGGGCCACCCACAGCCAGGCCTGACAGGATGGGGAGAGCAGGCCAGGCCTGTTGGTGAGGCAAGAGCCAGTGTCCAGGGGAGCAGAGATATGGGCTGAGAGCCACACAGAAAAGGCAAGGCACAAAGGGACACAGGGAGGCCCCAACCAGTGCAAAGGGCCTGGGGCTTGGGGCTGAGTTCTGGCCCCAAGTCCTCAGGGACCAGGAAAGGAACAGTCATGGGCTGCTGCCTCCTTCCCAGGAGCCCTGGTCCACTGTGGGCAAGGCGCTGCTTGTTCCTCCTCAGAGCAAGGGCAGCGTCCACCTCACCCGCCCTGCGGCGAGCTGCCCCGGAGGAGAGGGCCCAGCAGAGCAGCAGGTCCCTGAGCCTCAGCCTAGGGTGCCTGGCTCCGACTGGCTACCCTCAGACACCCGGGAAAGCCCCTATGGCGACCTCCCTGGGCCACAGCAGCCCAGCAGAGCCGGGCTCCACCCCCTGGGGCATGCCAAGGCCCCACGAGCCTGACGCAGAGGATCCAACCGTCCTCTACCTGGGGCCTGAGGCAGAACGGCCACTCGCTCAGCCCGGAGCTCTGGGCAGCGTCCTCGGCCCTTCCCTCCCGGGGGACTTCGCACCTCTCAGAGGCTGGGATCTATGCCAGGCTGTGCACAGGGGCCAGGCACCAATCAGAACACAGCAGCTACTGCGCAACCTGACAAGCACACGGCCACCTCGGGTCCAGGAACAGCCGTGACAGTCCTCGCGTGGTGACCCCTGGATACTGAGAGCACAGGGCAGCACCCAGCCCTGAGTGCCGTGGACTCACTGCAGCAGAGCGGCACACCTGGACGACACACCTGGACGCCTCGCAAGGTGGGTGTCTGTGGTTCATGGTGTTTGGAAACTAGCCACTCAGAGGACGCGTGGCTAGGTGGGAGGGCCCGCCTGCCCGGCTGTCGGAGCGCAAGCGGTGCCTGCAGCCACGCGAGGCTGCTGCGTGATCGGTGGCCTCTGCCTGGCCTGGAGGACTGGCTAGGTAGGGCAGGATGTGCCTGGGGTGCAGGGCCCAGGCTGCAGACGCGGGCTTCTAGGTGGGGGAGCCCTCAGTGGGGCCCTGACGTGGACTGCAGGCCATGCGGGGTGATACCAGAGGGCAGCTCCCGGGGTGGGAAACAGCACTGACCCGGGGGTCATGACCAGGGGCCACAGGGCAGCCCAGGTGGTGGTACCTCCACTCCTCACCGGCCCCCTGGGGCGTACTGCAAAGAGGAGGGGCTGGTGGGCAGCTGTGTGGTGCACCAGGGGCACCAGCCCCCGCCCCCAGCCTCCTGGCAGGGCAAGGGCAAGGCTGCGGAGGCCAGCAGGGAAGCCCAGCAGGCCTCTCACCTGGGGCCACAGTCCCTCGGCTTCACTTATCCACGGAGCCAAGACCAATATGAACCATCTCAAAGTCCTGCAGAGACTCAAGAAGCCAAGTTCAGGGCCAGCCTGGGCAACTTACTAAGACCCAGTGACTCACTGGGGACCCAGCGTTCCCACAGCGGCAGAGCACCAGGCTGGCAGAGGTGCCGGGCGCGGCAGCCCCCAGGGACACTCTGTGGGTGCCCATGCTTCCTGCAGGGCACATGGCAGCTGCCCCTGAAGCATATAACCAAACGTCCTCTGGCTCTCAGGTCATCCTCCCGCTGGGGGTGGTCTGTCATGTGAAGCGACTTCAGGGTCCGTGCCACCCAAAGAGCCCATGTGGTGACAGTGCAGAGTGCCTCGCCGCAGCGCAGAGCCCAGGCTGCAGACATCGGGACGGGTCTGTGAGGGACACGCCACAGCCGGCCCCCGAGGCCCCTCAGCTGGCGCAGAAGCACGAGGAATCTGAGACGAGCAGAGAAGAGGGGTGCACTGGGGCTGAAGGAACCTCTCACTTCAAAAGGGCCCCACCGACAGGGACGGGAGCCAGAGCCGGAGGAAAACGTGCGCGGTCAGTCACCAGACGCGGGCTGCCGGCGGAGCAAAAACTGGACACAGCCACACAAATGTTTCTCCATGAGGTGCACCAATGGCCAGTGAGCGCAGCAGCATGGCCGGCGTCCAGGCACTGGGCAGCCCTCGCCCACCGGGACGGCAGGCACAGAGCGCGACCCGCACCAGGCTGCACGCAGCCCTCGTCCACCACTGGCGGGAAGGCAGAGCTGCTGCGGCTGTGGCAGTCCGGCTGTTCCCAGGGTTGAGCAGCTGGCCGGTGGCCGACAGACACCCAGAGACACCGTCCCCAGGAGGCAGGGACACTGCCTGGAGGGATGTGGCGGAAGAGGGCTGTCCGCAGGCCTCAGGTGGAAAGCACCATTTCAAAAGGCGCGGG
>NW_026000102.1:7715694-7751845 GCF_001458135.2 Marmota marmota marmota
GACACAGGAGTGCCGGTGAGGGAACGCAGAGGCTGGGCCTGCTGGCAGGACGTGAGCCACCACGCACCTGGCCGTCCCCCCGCCAGGGACCTTCCCGAGACCACAGAAGACGGGGGTGCAGCAGCCCGCTCGCCCGTCACACGAAGGAGCAGCCCACGCCCTGGCAGCAGCGAGGGCCCTGCGACTCGACCTCACCGCAGTGTCCTGCCAGGAGGCCACGGGACAGCTCGGGGCCTGGCTCGACAGCGGCTGGTGCGGGAAGGCAGGTTAGGACACGGGTGGCTGAGCTCTTCGAAAGGGAGGCAGCGCGGCAACCAGACACCTGCCCGAAACCAAGCCTGACGCCCTCTGGGCCGGCTGGCCGAGCTGAGGCAGCCACGATTCGCTGTGCCCAGGGCTAAGCGCGGAGCGCGGCATCTGTTGCCGTGGACACTCCTGCTAGCTGCAAGGCTGCCTGTGTCGAGGCTGGGGAGTGTCCACCTCCAAAGGCCAGCTACACACAGGACTCCTGGCCGAGAGCTGACGCCAGGGTCCACCCTGTGAGGTTCCTGCGGAGACCAAGCCCAGAAGGCCCTGTCAGGGCAGATGGCCTAACTTCCTGCTGGGGGAACAGGCAGGCCCTTGCCACCAGGGGCACCATGGCCAGGCCACAACACCCCACGGCCACCTCCTTGGGCCACGCAGTCTCTACCCAAGTACACGGAACATTCCGCGATGAGCTGTGAGGCGAACGGTCGGGACTCCTCAGCGGGTGGGGTCCTGCTCTACTCTGGTGCCACCTGGCACAGGTAAAAGTGTGCCAGCAGCTGGCAAGAGCAGCGGGGACCCTAGACTCTGGCTGAGCCAGGCAGGGGACAGTCACTGCAAACCCTCCCTTGGCAGGCGGCAGCTCTCACAGCTCCTGGGCAAGGCCAAGGGGCCAGTTTCCACCCAAACTTGACTAGCCAGGCCATGTCGGCTCCCTCTGCCACCCGGCCAAGCCACAGACTGGGGCAAATTCCACTGCTAGAGGCCACCGTGGGCCACAACAACAGGCCAAGGCCTGGCGCCCCCCACCTGACCCGCTCTCTCCCATGGACCCTGCCCTCACCTGAAGCCCAGGGTCGTAGGAGAAGAGGCGGCCCACCCACCAACACGTCCTGACCTGGAAGCTGGACAGGCCATGCAGCTGTCCTCCTGCAGCCACAGGCCTGGGCAGGACACCCTCGAAAACCCCCGGGGATCGCCGTCCACTCGTTTACTTCCTCGTTCACAGATGAACTGAAAACCAGCTTTTCTTAGTCGATCAATCTATCGTGGAATTCAACCACGTAATATTTCCAAGTCAGAAAAAAGGCAGAAATCTAACACTGGGACGCCACCCCGCGGTTCAGTCACCCGAGAATCTGCGTTTAAGTCACAAAACACCCCAACTCTTACCCAGCCGAGTTTCCAGGCCCTGAGGATGGGACAGAACAGGGCCAGGCCTGTTAGGACCACAGCAGGGACACAGGAGACGGCCAGGCCATGGTGCTGGGGTGTTCTCGGGGACAGCCCCACACCAAGGCATGCTCAGTGACCTTCCAGCCATCTGGCGGGCGGGCAAATGAGACACCCCCTGAACGCCGACGGTGCCAGTCACTCTCTACGCGCCTTCAGGTGGGAGACAGCCGTCCCAACTGCCAAACCCCAAGAAGCTACCAGGTGGCTCCAAAGCCCTGTCTGGGGAGAGAATGGCAGAGCACCCCAGCACTGACTTCTTGGGGTCACCGAGACCGCAAACCTTCCTGCACAGCACCTCCTGTCAGACACCACCAGACCAACGGACCTTTGCTCCAGCGAACAGGCTGACGACCCAATCCCCAGCGGCCCCCCACCTGTGCAGAAAGGGCCATTGGGTCCCTGTTCCCCTGGGACCAGGACAGATCTAGGACTGCTGTGGGAAAAGGGGCTCATGGGCAGAGGGGACACCCCACCCTGCAGACCCACATCCCCAGGCCTGCTCAAGGCTGAGCCGAGACAGCCGGACTGGTGGAGATCCCCACGGCTGTCCCTGGGCGGCCACCACCTCCCCAGAGGCAGGCTGTACCAGCCTAGGCTTCAAGATCCCAAGAGGGCACCAGAGAACCCGCCCGGGGAGTACTCTTGCCCCCAAAGGACTTCCACCTTGCCCATGAACAGTAAGTGGCCCTCACACCCTCTGGGCAGCAGGCAGGCCGAGCACAGTTCCCGGTCTTGTGCCAGGGCCAGCAGCAGCCTCTGCCAGGCCTGGGTCCTCCCCTCTCTGTGCCTCATACAGGGTCCTGTCACAGTAGCCAGCTGACAAAGACCACCTGGCGAGGGTCAGCCGGAAGGGACCCTCTGCAGCAAGCAGATGGGCACAGCCTAGAACACCACCCTCCATCCACAAACCACACCCCCGTGCTGCCCTCCTGCCGGGTGGGTTCTCCCCATGTCCCACCCGGACCACAGGCCCCGCCTGGCCCACCCAGGCTCCTGACACACGTCTGCTCAGGCCTTCCTGGGACTGCCCAGGAACGGCCCTGGGTCCCCAGGGCAAGGAGCTGGGCAGGCCCACCCCACATCTGGGCCCAGGTCTAGAGGAGGCAGGGCCGCTCTAGGTGGCACGGAGGCTCCTGCAGGAACTGGCCTGTGAGACCTCAGCTGTCTCCAGCAGGTGACGTCCCAAGTCCCCACACTGGGAACCAGCTCAACTTGAGCCGAGGGCCTTTTCTGAAGGCTCCACAGTTCCAGAAGTTGCAAAGCTATTTTTATAAGCACCACTGATATTTCACACATGATAATTCACGCTCGTATCTTGCTCGGGTTAACCCAGTTTTCTGATTATGGTGGTACAGAGGAAGCTGATTAAATTTGCAAGGCAACCCCAAACCCCCAAATGGAGTAAAAATTCCAATTCTGAAGGTTCACTTTGATTTTTCTTTAACTAGGTCAACTCATGGTTACTTCAATAGCGATAGACAGTCTTCTCCAAGGAAACCGAGTCACCGAGGACTAGAGGACTACCCTGTGTCCTCCTGGGACACCCAGCGGGCCCCTGCCCTGGCCCCCAGCCAGGCATGTGAGGGGCTTCGTCCCTGAAGCAGCTGCAGGGCTAGCTGCAGCACAGGCCGGGACATAAGGAGACCCAGCCGGCAGGAGGACCGGGGGCCTTGTGTCCCGGGGCAGCAGCTGGTCCTGTGGAGATGGGTGGGCGCCAAGCACAGCAGGCCGTGGCCAACACCGACTTGGCGACTACTGGACGTGTGTCTCAACTGGCGCATACCCCAGCACCTCCCAGATGACATCGAGCCCCACAGACCTCAGAGGCGGACAAAGTGGGAAGTCCCCCAAAGACAGCGAGGGCTGCTCCCTCTGAAGCCCCCGGAGGAACCAGCGTCAGAGGACTTAGGACTTTAGCCGCAGCCCAGGGCGGCGGGCGGCCCGTGCACCTCAGCTCAGGGTCTGGGCTTGTTTTCGCCCCACCGATTCTGTCTGGGTGGCGTCCCTGGGCGTCCAGCAGACATTCCATCGCGGTGACTCGCAGGCGGGCGGGGCGGCCTGTAATGGACGCCTGGCTGCCTGCCACCCCTCACCAGAGTCCATAAAGACAAACAGGCCTTCCGCCCACTGGGAGGAGGGGAAGTGCTGTGGGGAGGGACACGAGAGGCAGCGGCCACTGTTCTTGGAAGGCCGATTCGCCAAGAAGTGGGCCTGACTAGGAGTTTGCCAGGGGGCGAGGACTTGGCCCAGAGGTGTGCAGGGTGGCCCCCGGGAAGGGCCCTCCCCTCCCAAGCCCATGAGGCGGAAGACACAGGCCCAGGGCCTACCCCAAACAGCGAGGCTTCACACAGGACTGGATGCTGCTGATCCAGGGTCCTACCCCAAGTGGCTGCTGGCGCCTGGCACCGCCTCTCCAGAAACAGGCAGCACCCACCTCCCAAGCCCAAGCCCCTCAGCAGGCTCAGCCCTCCTGCACCCATACACAGCTGGGTCCCCTGGGCTACACATCCAAGCAGGCCACCTCCTCCCCATATTCCTGTCCCCAGAGTCACTGCACCCCACAGGCCTGGCTCACAGGTGTACCCAGTCTGATCCACTAGGGGCCAAGGCATCCGTCCGGGAAAGCCACTGATGGGCAGCAGTGAGCTCCGCCCCCGCTAAGCCCAGGGAAGTGGCCCTTCTGCAGAGGCAGTGTGGGCAGCGACCTCCATCCCTTCCAACTGACCAGGGAGATACTGGGAAGGACAGCAGCATTGGCCACCAAGTCCCCACAGCGCAGCCAGGAAGGACGCCAACCCCAACCCCACTTCCCCCCCCTGGGCGCACCCCATCCTCCAAGGCGGGCAGCAGAGTCCAGTAGGTTCCCACCCAACACCACCCATTTCCTCCATTTCCCACGCAGAGCCTGGGGTCCCTACAGGTGACCAGTGAGGCTCACAGCTCAGTGACGAGGACATGCCGCAAGCAGGAAGAGGCAGGGCACGTAGCAACCCGCAGGAAGCAAAGGGCAGTGCGGAGGCCATGCTCAGGGTGGGATCCTGTCCCTGTGCTGGCCGCACTCGCCCCTGCCTCCCAGGGCTGACTAGCCGGAGTTGGGGACAGGGATCAAAGGAGAGGTGACTGGGGCCTGGAGAAGGAAGGCCTCCACTCACCTCAGCAGCCCCCCAAACCCTGAGGGCTAAGGCAGTTCCCCTCCAGCCCCTCACTGACCAAGAAAGCAAAGAACCGCTGTAGCCCCCAGCACCCAAGGCCACTTGGGGTGGGAGGGGGACAGGACATGGCCGGGAGAAGCCATGCACACCCGCCTGCGGCACCCACACCCACAGGCCAGGCACACGTACACAGGAGTCGGTCACTGTTCTCACAGGGCGGGCCACCAAGAGAGCCCAAGCTGCCAACCTCAAAATAAACTGGACTTCAGAACCTAAGGCAGGTGCAGTGGCCACACCTGACGTCCCAGCAACCGGGGAGGCTGAGGCAGGAGGATCGCAAGTTGAAGGACAGCCTTAGCAACTTGGCAAGGCCCTGTCTCAAAATAAAAGATAAAAATGGCTGGGAGTGTTCACATCTAAGCCAATGGCCCAGAGGGCAGGGCTCCTATGGGGCAGGTGCCAAGGACCACGTCCCCTGAGCTCAGTGAAACGTGTCCAGGAAACTCATTCATCAGGGGACCTGCGTTAAGACCCTAGGAAAGGCCTGAGTAGGGAGGACATGCACAAAACCTGGGCAGCGCCCCCAAGAAGGGACTCCTGCTCTGGAATAGCCCTTCCGTGGAAGGCCCTGCCCACAGCTCATCCCACTCACAGGAGCCACCACTGGAGGAAGCAGGTAGGAGACACTACCCGTCCTGCTGACCCGCGCCCAGGGAAAGTCCTGGACAGGCAGGCCTTTGGCAGCAGGCCCCTCCGGATGGAGCCCAGCATCTGCACCATGTCCAGAGGACCCTCCCACAGATGCTGCCTCCGGGATGTGGGACCGAACATCTAGAGGTTTCCCTTTCTCTTCAAACTGGACGTTTCCGTGCCCGAGGAAAACACATGGCTACATTTTCTGTCCAGGGCCAACACCTTCTCATCTTCAAATCCTGAATAAGACAGCCCCCAGGACCTAACCTGAAGGCACTCCAGGGGCAGGGCTGGAGCCCACACAGCCCGGGCAGCTCGTGCTGGGGCCGTGCCCATCTGCTCATCCCTTCTCACTCTGGACAACGCCACTCGGCGGGGCCTTCGTGGACAGGGCTGGGCCCCACCCCGGGAGGTGGGCTTCCACACACGCTGCCCACCCCGCACCTCTCCTAGACCCTGAACAACATCGCAGCCCACCTGGCCACAGCTACCTTTACCCGGTGGGAACCAAAAGGGTTCCTGTCCTGTGGGTCACAGGGACAGAGCTGCTGACGTGTTCCCACAGAGGGGCATCACCAGCACCGAGGGCGCAGGGTCCGCGCAGGCCTGGGGCCTCAGCACTGCCCGGGGTGGGCCGCCCACCCCAGCCGTTCTCGCACTCCTCTCACAGGCCGGGTGTGCAGGCCACAGGGCACCAGCACGCCCGGGGGCCGTGTCCTCCCGGCAGGCGGCCACCCCGCAGCTCGGCCCCCACCACGGCTGCCTGCGCCCCGACGGGACTTCTCCCCAGACAGCCAGCCGTCTGTGCTCACAGCGGCCCAGTTAGGTTTCTGGCGTCTGGGAGACAAGTGTCAGAACCGGAGACTGCTCCTTGCTCCAAGCTGTCTGAGAGGACCTCCGGGGCATGTCTCAAGTCGTCCAGATGAGGAGGGGGGCCACCTTCTGGAGTCCCCCCCACAGCCTCCTCGCAGGGACCTGGTCTCCAGAGCAGCAGCAGAGCCGGGCAGGACAGGCGGCCTGGTGCCCAGACCTGCTGCTGAAGAAGCCCTGGCCATGACCACACAGGGGACAGAGGGCAGCCTCCCCCACCCTGGCCACGAGGCTGAGGGGGCTGCAGTCTGGGGGAGGCGGCAGGGCCCGGCACCTGCCCACATGACCTCTGGCCCAGGACCTCACCAGGGGGGGCTCTGCTGATGCTTCCTGCTCCACCAGGAAGGGGAGGCTGGGCTAGCCCCGGCCCCGCCCGCCAGCGGTCTGCTCAGCACGGGCCTCCTCCCTTCTGCCAGCTGACGCCCACACTGTGTTCTCGCTATAGAAACAGACACAACACGGAGTGGACAGCCCCCTGCAGCAGCTGCTAGCACCTGGGCGGGGGGCAGCGGGAGGCAGCCGGGAGTCACCGGCAGAACTCAGCGCCTCCCACAGACCCGTGGCATCCAAAGGCGCACACACATCCCAAACACAAAGACCCCAGAACCGGGCTGGGGAGCCCCTGGCCACACAACAGGGCCAGGCCACCAACCCTCCCCCACCCTAGCAGCAGTGACTCTCCCACATGGACTGCACGCTCTCCACTGTCCCACAGACACCAAGCACTCCTGGGAGGCCTGGCTCTCCTGCGAGAACCCGGTCAGTGGCCCAGTGGCAGCGGGTGGAGGGAAGAGGAGCCGGGACACGGCCAGCGGGTCAGACCAGGCGGGGCGGCGTGGGATGGAACGAGGGTCCCCAGGTGTACCTCCACTTGCTCACCTCCTGCCCGGGAGGTCTGGAGGTCCTCAGGACTCACCCAGGGCTCCAGGCCGGCCAGTTGGCCGGGACCCGACACTCCAGAGCCACAGCTGAGGCAGGCCTGGTGACATGTTTGGGACATGGACAGGAACTGCAAGGTCACTGGGCCAGCCGTGAGGCTCCAGGCCAGGGCGGCGGCAGCCTCCTGTGGAAGGCAGTGCGCGCTGGGCAGACAGGGTCCCCCGGGGGCTGCGCCTCAGCCCAGAGCTCAGCAGGCTGCCGCCGCCCTCCTCCCGACCGCAGGTAGGGCTGGGATGACCAGCAGCCCCTCCACAGGCACACTGTCCGGCCACTTAGAGGCGGCAGGCCATCAGAGACCACTGGGGAGCTCTGGAGTCTGGATGGCATGGCCAGTGGCAGGTGTCCGCTGTGAGGGACGGGGACGGCCTGGGTGGGAGGGATGGCTCAGGACGCTGGCGTTTCTCCTAAGGGCCAAGACGTCGTCCCTGGCTGGGAGAGGGAAGGGGACCCAACTTGACTGGCTTTCAACACACCCCACCACAAACCACACAGAGGCTTCTCGCTCAGGAGACCTGCACGTCAGCAAGGACCCTTCCTGGGTCCTCGACTCCCCCAGGGGCTTGCAGAGAGGTTCAAAGATGGGGCGGCAGGACCCCTTGTCTGCGGCTGGCAGCACCCTGTGCCTGGGGGAGCTCCGGGCCTTCCCCACCCACCTCCAACCCCTGCGCTGGTGGCAGACCCAGAGGCAGAGGGGGCGGCCGGGCACCTCGTGAGCCAGAGCTCTCTCCAGGACAAAGGTGGCAGGTGGACAGGTGTCCAGGACTCTGTGAGGCCAGTCCTCTGAGGTGCTGTCCAACCAGTCCAGGGCAGGCTGCTCTCAGAAGTGCCACCTTGCAATGGTGACTGGTGTCCCTGTGGCCCTCCTCTGGGGCCTCAGCTTCCCTGGCCCCTTGCCAAGGAAGATGATCTCTGCTAGGTACAAACTGCATCTCCAGCCTCCGCCCCCCGCCCCCCTTAGGGTCTCCACCAGGCTGCCGACTCCCCAAGAGGACCCAGGGGATGGGAACGTGTGGGCCAAGTCCAGCAGGTGGGAGGCAGGTCCCCCAAGGCCTGTGGGGCTGCAGCTCCCAGGGAACTGCACCCAACAGCAGCCGTGTGGACAGAGCTCTCCAGCCCCACCAGGTTGACAGACAGCCCCGCCTGGCAGTCCTCCCCAGGACACAGGCGTCAGGGGGCACGAGGTGGGGCGACGGGGCAGTCGCTTGGGCCAGCCACACCCTGCCTGAGTGCAGCTTGCAATCAGGAGCAGGGAGACGTGGATGGTATTAGGGACAGAGAAGACAGTGGGCAGCTGTGGCCCAGGCCTGTCCTGGGCCACCAGACTACCAGCAGCCCTTCTCCCTCCTAGAGGACATGGCAGCCAGAGGCTCTGCGGGAACGCAGGCCCGCCCAGCGTGCTCACAGAAGGTGCCTGGGGGCCCCCTGCACCGCAGGTGCCAGGACAGGGAGGCTGGGTCAGAGCAGCACTCATGGCCAGCAATGGGCAGGCCTCCAGCAGAAGGGCCAGGCCAGGCCACTGAGAGCCCTTGTAGAGAGAGGCCCTGGGGAGACCTCACCGTCCCCTCCCCGAGGACACAGGGAGAAGATGGAGTCTGCAGCTCCTGCTGCACCCGCCTGATGTGCACGTCGCCCTGGGGCTTCCCTTGGAAACACAGTCACCCAGGCTCAGTGGGACACTGGGATCCCATTCTCCACCCAAGTCAAGGAGAACACGGTCTTACCTGCAGCGACTGGACACTGGGCCGGCACGGCCACACGCCCACCAACGCCAGGCTCGGTAAAGCCGAGGCAGACCACTGACTGCTCTACTGCGTCCACAGTCTGCCCCGGGAGCCCGAGAGGCCGAGGACTGACCTGCCCCAGCCAGGCTCAGGGCAGATCCCAGCCCCCAGCGACTGCCAGTACTCCCACCTGAGAAGCCCTGGAAAGCGGGGTCAGAGGCTAGGTAGAAAGCCACCCATCCACACCCCAAAGGAGGCGGGGGACCCGGGGGAAAGCCAGGGCGGCAGCCGTCGGACGGAGTCACTCCACTGTTCTGACAGGGAACTCGGTAAGGATGGCCTGAGGCCTGAGCCTAAGCCAACTCCATTTTAAAAACTCTTCTTTAAACCTGCCATCTCACCGGCACACCCAGAGCCCTCAATATGATCATCCCCACCCCGACAAGCTCCGAGTGAAGTCTCTGTCACACTGTGCTTACCCCATAAGCAGGAGAGGCAAGCAAAACCAGGGTGGGGACCACCAGACCACATGCTTCAACCCCAGGGCAAATGACGTCACCGAGAAATCCGGTGGCAGCTGAAAGGCATTGATAGGGTCGTCACAAGACCCAAAACTTAGTATAAGGGATGGAGCGAATGAACACACATCCAGCCAGCCACACTGATGCCCTCGGGCTGGAGAGCCTGGTGAGGACCTGGACCCATACCCCAACTCTCCTCATCGGCCGCATCCTCTGCACCTTCCTCACGGCTCTCAAGTCCTACAGCCATGTCTTGACCCTGGTGAGCTCCGTGACTTCTCCCTACGACCCTCTCCTCAACAGCCGTCAGCTGCACCCCAGGAGAAGTCTGCCTTGGTCCTTTACCTGATCACCGTGGTCTGGTCACCGTGGGCATCTGCTGGACTCAGAACCTAAGCCTTGAGACTTTAGATCTGACACTTGAGCTTAGCACGCAGAGGGAACGTCCGTCACGAGCCTGTCATGAGTGAGTGTGTTTGCAGTGCTTGGAATTAATCCAGAATTGTTTGCTGCAGGTTGATTGTGCTGTTGCAGTGCCCAGCATTAAGGACTGTCATTTTCTTGATTAAAAACCTATAGAGTGAAACTGTACTGAGTGATCTGAGTGAATAAAGCATTGAAAGGGCAGAAGCGCGTGGACATTCTGTTATTTCTCCCCCTTGACTGCGTAAGTTGCACCTTCTGCCATTGTGACAGAGTCCCGACAGCCCTTTCTTGGCTCCTGTAGCAAAGTCCCAGGTAAGGGTGTGTCCACGCAGGCTGACAGCCACCCCAACCCTACACAGGGAGCACGTTTCCTACGTACAAATAGAAATTCAGTTAAAAAGAAAAAAAAAAAAAAAAAACATATATATAGCAGATGGACACAACACCTTTATTTTATGTTATTTATTTTTATGTGGTGCTGAGGATCAAATCCAGTGCTTCGCGCTAGGCAAGCGCTCCACCACTGCGCCAGCCCTCGGGCCTCGTTACAGTGGTGCTTGTGAGGTCTGGAAACCCTCTGGGGAGGTGGCAAGGGGACCGGGAGCACAGTGGCACAGGAGCAGGGGCTGTGGCCAGGAGAGGGCAGGCCCACATTGGGAGCCAGGCCTCCTGCAAAGCCGTGGGGACTGGGTGCTCCTGGGGTGGCCTGAAGGCCCAGGGTGCAGGTGACAGCCAGCAGGTGGGAGGCGATGAGCAAGGATGTGAGGCCTGGGGCACCTGCTCTTGCAGGGGTCTGAGGCTGTGCCACAGCCCAGGATCCTGCCCCTGGCTCAGGGGACACCAAAGGAAAGGATGCAGAAGGTGCCAAGGGACAGCAGCCAGGAGCCAGCCCCAGCCAGGCCCCGCCCTCCAGGCCCAGCCTGTAAACCCTGCACTGGACCTCGGGCTGCCCAAGAGCAGGAGAGGACCTCCTGGGGGCAGGGCTGACAGAACCTGGGAAACACCGAACGCTGGCCCTGCCCTGCCCTGCCTTGCCCAGGGTAGAGCCACAGGCACGAGGCCCTCACAGAGCCAAGAGCCAGCGAGTACCTTCCCAGGGCCTGGAGACCCCCCACCATCTGCGCTGGACACTCAGGGGCCTGCACGTTCCTTTCAGGACAGACTAGAGACCAGGATGTGCCAACATCCCTCCCCTGCCCAGCAGGGTACTGCCCCTCAAGGTCCTTCCCCTGGGGCCACAGCCCTCACAGGTCAGGGGGCCTCTGCTGCCCCACATGGCTACTGCCATCCAGCCTCCCTGACACCACCACGTGGAATGGCGCACAGCCCAGAGGCACTGGGAAAACCCTCAGAGCCAAGGACAGCCAAGACCCAGCATCCGGGCACCCTGCCCATCGCCAGCCAGGATGCCGGCTCTCCTCACCTGCCCCTGTGTCACGGTCACTCTTCTCTGGGGCCCAGCACGCAGTCACACTTCCAGAGACCCCTCCAAACCCCATACTGGCCACCACAGGCTGGCTGGCAGTGCCCATCTCAGCTCGAGGCCAACGTGGAGTTTCACTCTGGAACACACTGCAGGAAGGCACATGGCCAGCCACGGCCAGGGCACCCCTGGGAAGACTGGCCATCCATCTCCAGGTGCACATGGCCAAGACGGGGCCACAGAACCTCAGGGCACTGAGGGGTGAGCACCGTGTCCCTTGGGATGGTTAGGGTTGGGCTTCCCACACACTGGTGAGGGGAGACATGCAGGTGACGGGCGCACTGGGGCCACCAGGAAACAGGCCTCACCGCCCCAGTGGGCAGACCACACCCACACAGGCCTGGGGCCCAGGGCTCCACGGCAAGGGCAGAAGCACAGAGCACACAGCACCTCCCGGGCCTGACAGGGCAGGACCCCAGAGCAGGAGAGGGGAGCGCCCTCCCTCAGTCAATGAAGCCTCTGCACTGTGGACGGTGAGAGGACGAGGACAGAGTGCCTCAAAGAAAAGCAAGAGCTGGACTTGGCGTCCGCCGCCCACTGGGGCTGCACCAGGAGAGCAGCATGCACAAGGCCTGGGTTCCATCCCCAGCACCCAAAGAATGAGACTCATCCTCCCTCCGTGCCCCTGGAGGGGCCCCGGAGGCAGCCCTGCCCACCTGCACATGCTCCACCACCCTGGGACCAGGGAGGCAGCCGAGTGGGCTGGGTGCTGCCCCCGCCACAGCAGAGAGCAGGCCCGCTGTGCCAGGCACCAGCGTCGGGTGAGCATGGCCATGCCCCCAAGACCTGCACAACCCTGGGAGAAGCTGACTGAGGCTCAACCCACCCAAGGGCTGGCCCAGGGCCCCCTCGGGTGGACAGCTGGGGAGGGTGGCGGGTCGGGTCCCTCACCAGGGGCTGGCTGCTTCTCCCTGGGTGTCCTCACTGCCCACACACCACTGCCCGACTTGGGGACCCAGTGTGGTCTCGCCTGCTCACAGGCTGAGGAGGACCCTGCCCTAGGCCACAGCTCTGGTTTACTGCAGGAGCCAAGCTGGGGCTTTCCGTTTCCTTGCAGGCAAAAGAGCCAGGGGAAGGGCCAGGGGACAGCCGCAAGGGCCTTGTGCGGCCTCCTCCGGGCCCAGCGTGGCTGCCCAGCACAGGGGCTCCCTGGCCATGGGAGCCAGGCCCAGGGAAAAGGCACACACCTCGCACACACCTCACACACACCTCCAGCAGGCCAGCGAGGCCATCTGCCCCCAGGGTAAAGGGTCAAATGGCTTTGGGGTCACCTCTGGGGACAAGCGCCTGCTCCCACTCTGCGTGCAGCTCTGGCAACGTCCGCACACGGGTAGTTCCCTGACTCTAGACACGTGCTCCTGCCACCTGACCATCCCTGGGAGATGCGCACCCCTGAGGGGAGCCTTGGGCACAAGGGGCCACTGCAAGAGGGCTCTAGGTGTCACTGGTCGGGAAAATTAGGGTCTGCACATGCTAACCAGGGAGCCAGACGTGCCACTCAGGAAAAGCTAGGACAGCGACGGCAGGAAGTCCTTGTTAGAGCAGCCCTCCACTGCACGGCACTGCTGCAGGAGACCAGGGCCACGCGGCTGCAGCGGGCACCAGCCACGTGAGAAGGCACAGGGCTACCCCAAGACTCAGCTGGGAAAGGGGCCTCCCTGTCTGGCTGCGACAGACAGCCAGGCTGTGAGGACAGCCGCTTCCACCACAGGAAGCCATGGACGCCCCGCACAGGGGCCCATGGGGACGGGAGTGCCTCCCACTTCTCCCAGCTGGCCGCCTGTGTGGGGAACAGCCCGCTCACACGTCTGGGCCTGTCCTGACTCTCGGACCCTGCCTCTCTGCCCAGTTTCTCACACGGCTTTCTAAGCTACTACAGCATTTAACCTTGGTGGCTTGAGATCCAGGCCTTTGAGAGGGTTTTAATCCCCTAAAGGCTAGGCCCTGTCAAAGCTGCTGTCCTGCTGGTCTGCGCAGAGGGCAAGGGGTCGTGAGAACACAGGAGACAGCAATAAAAATCAGGGCAGTGACCTTTTGAACTGGCCTCCTTGCAGGCGTAGGCCTGGAGAGAGCCGCCTGGGCTGGGTGGGTGCCTGGCCTCCTCCTCGCAAGCTCTCACTGTGGCTGCCCCTGCACCTGCCCACGGGGGCAAGTTCTCCCTCCCCAGAAAAAAAGAGGTGAAGGAAACAACAAACAGAGGCTACTACTAGCCCCTAGTTCCCAGGACACTGCTTGTTGTTTTGGGGACCAGGTGCATCTTAAAAGCACTCTGGAAATGTCTCCAGCTGTCATCCCAGGGTACCAGCCTTTGGGGCACAAACGTCAAGAACCTTGGGCCCTTGGCACCTGGGCCTCCAGGGGCAGGCAAGGGGCTCCAGGTGCTGGCACAGCTCCCGACGCCGAAGGTCCTCACAGGGCAGCGGCCCACAGAGCACCCAGCGACCACCCCTCCACCACTGTGGCACTCCACAGGTCCTCCTAAAACGAGCCCTCGGGAGGGGCGAGTCCCCTGCCCTGTGCCCCTCGGGGGCCTGGGGAGACGTCCCCTGTGCACTCCTGGGGCAGTGCCCACGAGGACTGGCGTGGCTGGCCCTCCTCCTACCTCCTCCTACCCCTGCTCCCCAGGAGGCCCATGCTGGGAAAGTCCTCCCAGTGCCAGCCGGGGCTTCCAACAGTGAGGCCAGCCCTGGCCCCCAGGTCCACGCAGGCAGGAGCAAGAGCTGTGGGGAGTGGCCAGCCAGAGTCCTTCTGCAGCCCACCCCACCTCCAGCCCCTCTGGAGACGGGACAGCCTGAACTTTTCACCTCAGGAACAGACCCGGGAAAGGCCCCAGAGGTGTCTGCCAGGAGGCACGACGGGGGAGGGCTGCCTCCCTCCGCAGTTTGCTCCCCACCAACCCCCACCAAAAATGTGGATTGCCCCTTTTACAATGGCCAGATGGCAGCTCAGGGGCCACAGGCCCACAGCCCTGTGGCCGCCTGACCTCCCATAAACAGGACAAAGCCCAAGACGTGGCCACACCCCCAGCCCCTCCCAGGACCAGCAGAGGAAGCTC
Organism: Marmota marmota marmota; assembly: GCF_001458135.2. Lineage (NCBI taxonomy): Eukaryota > Metazoa > Chordata > Mammalia > Rodentia > Sciuridae > Marmota > Marmota marmota. The sequence goes on from NW_026000102.1 coordinate 7,730,037, forward strand.
CGGTCACCAGGGCTGTGTCCCAGTGCTGCCCTGGTTCCTGGCATCAGGGTGGTGTGACAAGCGTCTCCCAGGGTCTCCCATGGGAGACTGACAGGGAGCCGAATGCCCTGGGCAGCCCCCAGTGATGGCTACTCGGGTCCCGATGTGGCTGGCTGGCTTGCCTGCCCAGTCTGGGCCCAGTACAGGGAGAGCTCTCCTTCCACCTCCAGTCCACTGCCCCGCCAGGGCTAAGAGTGACCAGGACCAGCCTCCCCTGTGCACAGCCCTGCAGGGTGCACGGGGGCACAGGCAGGTCTGTGACAGGAGCACGGCACCACTGGGCCCACGGGCTCCTTTCCGGAGCTCGAGAACCACTGCCAGCCTCAGGCCCAGTGCACAGCTGTGTCCGGGCAGCTCCCCGGTGCCCAAGGCCAGATCAGAGGCAGTGGACAAGGAAGCAGAGAGGGAAGTGCCAAGGACCGAGGGTGGGCGGCTCCCAGGAGCTCGATCCTGCCAGCAAGGCGCACTGCGCTGGCCAGCGGCCCCCACACCAGCCTGCCCAGGCCTCTTCGGCAGCGGCGCTCACGGTGACGCCAAGAGAAAGCTGCTGCTGGAGCCCCGTGCCCTCAACAAGGACATCCCAGCCTTGGAGGAGTGGGTCCTGCCACCGCAGAGCCCCCTCCCCACCCCACAGGCCCTGGCTGCGCGCTGCATCCTGCCTCAAGCCAGCTCCTCCCTCGGGGGCCGGGCAACAGGAGGCCAGGACTCCAGCCTCCAGCAGGAGCTGCCCTCCCCTTGGCTGTGCCCATGGCCTCCGGTCCCTCCCTGGCAGCCCTTGTGAGCCCAAAGGAGCCTTACCTGCCAAGGTGGAAAAGCAGGCACTGCCCCTACCCAGCCAGGGCAAGGGCAGCCTGCTAATGGGGACAGGAAAGTGCAGCCCTCTAAGACCCAAGCCCAGCACAACCCCATGGATGCAGGGAGTTCTGTGCAGCAGGAGGCTCCTGCCAGGCCCACAGGGGCCCTGGCTCCTGCCAGAGGGGTGGCCTATGCCCAGTCACCCACACGACAGGCCACGGGGAATAACTCCACGTGGACTCGGGGGTTCTCGTCCAGCCCCTGGCCCTCATGCTTGGCCATGGCAGGGACCTGAGGGTGCAGATGCGCACAGGAACTGCAGCACACAGCCACCGGCATGGGTCCAGCAACCTTAGCGCACCAGAGCTGGGCTCCCCGACCTGGCACGCACCGCAGGAAGCCCCTGGTCGGGGTTCTGACCCCAGCAGAGGGAAAGGGCTTCCAAGAGTAAGTGGGCATCCACGGTGGAGTCAGGGGCTGCCCAGCCTGCAAGGTCTCTGCCCAGCCACTAAACAGGTGTGGCCATAACTGTGGCCACAGAGCACTGGGCCCAGATTGCCCAGGAGAGCTCTAGTCTCCAGCCACGGGTGACCCAGGGTTAGCTGTGAAATGGAACTAAAGGTGATCTTCTGGCAGATTCTGCAGAACAGGCACGGTACTTCTGGTCAGAGAGCCTGATCACAGACAGTGGCCCTGCAGACCAGAACAGCCGGAAGCTGAGAGCCCGAGTCAGCCCTGCACCTCGGGACGGTCAGGTGGCCACAGCAGGGCCAGTTTGGGCCCTGGAGGAAGATCGGGATGCAGGCCAGGAGGGCCACGCACCTCACTGGGCATGCCTGCCCAGAGCAAGCCTGTCCTTGTGCTCCAGCCACTGCCCAAACGCAGAGGACAGGGCAGCCCCCCACTCCCCCAGGGCATCTCCCAGGACATGTGCAATCCACAGGCCTGGACCCACCCAAGCTGTCCCCAGCGCCTCTCAACTGGAGAAGCCTTTGGAATGAGCACAGGTCTGCCTACTGACAACATGGAAGGAGCAGCCATTCCCCCCACTTCTGACAGCCTGACCCACTGTAAAGGGACGGCCTTGACGTTCTTGCAAACAAACCAAAAAAATTTCGTTTCATCTCTGCTCAAGCCAAATTCTGAGTGGCACTCGGCGATCCCCGCTTCCTGACAGCAGGCTCCGCCGGCTCCGCAGATGTTACTGAGCGCTGCGTGGACCCCACGCCTGCTCCGTAGCTGGCTGAGCGCGGGCTGCTGGCAGTTGCAGCCTGAATAGTCAGAATCACAGCACTTTGTTCACAATCAACCCCAACTGAGGCTGAAAAGGCAGTAATGAAGATGTGAACAAACCATCTAATGTAGCCAAAATTACTGCAGAAGGGAGCTCATCCGCTCACAAGCACGTGCCAGTCAGCAAACTGGGGTTTCTTCAAACCTGCTGCGGCGGGGCGACCGCTCACGGTCCCTCAAGTGGAGGCCAGGGGCCCGTCTCAGGTGCTCCTGCCTTTGGCAGCTCTGCCTCAGCAGTGGGGCAGCCTTCCCGCACAACAGGGGGGAGGGGTGTGGGAGACTGACACGGCCACGGTTCCAGCCACAGCCTCCTGGGGAGGGGGCGCCTGTAGCCACCTGTCACCCAGAACCAATCCCAGAGGCAAAATGCAAGAGACGACGAAGCAGGAAGGTGCTTCAGAGACAAATCCCAGGGAAGCCCTCCTGCCACAGCGAGGCCCCAGGCGCCATGCAGCGAGGGCCACAGTTCACAGGACAAAGCCGCTGAGAGGAGAGCGCTCAGAGGGCCTGGGTTGGCAGGGTCCTCCGGAGCGCAGCACAGCCCAGAGCCCCGGGCACACGGGCAGACACCCCACGGGGAGGGAAGGGACCAGGCCTGGGGCTCACCTGCTGGGAGGCACCCTCCCCTCCCGTAGACCAGAAAGCCCAGGGTTCACAAGGCACCAGGTTCCCTGGACGGCTCTGCCCAGTAACGGGGAGTAACTGTCCCTGGGCTGAGCACTGCACTGGAACCACCCAAAAAAATCATAAAAGCAGGGGACTGGGGTCGTGGCTCAGTGGGAGAGCGCTGGCCTGGCATACGTGAGGCACTGGGTTCGATCCCCAGCAGCACATAAAAATTAACACATGAAATAAAGGCCTTGTGTCCATCTAGAACTAAAAAAATTTTTAAAAACCACAAATTTTTTTTTTTTTTTTAAATCATAAAAGCAAAACCCAAAAGGACCAAACGGTGTCCAAATGATTTACCTGCACCCAGGAGGAAGCTCAAGGAGACACATGGCAGCAGGAGCAGCTCCTAGCAGCTGGGCCTCACAGGCCCGGCACCCAGAGAGCACACACGCCCCTGGAGAAGCAGTGACCCCGCAGCAGGCCAACCCAGAGGACAGGAGTCCCCACAAGCCCCTGGAGACAAAGCACCAGCACCCTGGAAGGCGCACAGCGGGGCCTGGGCACCCAAAGCGGACGGGCAGCAGGGCCAACAGCTTTGGAAACGATGGCCAGAGTGCCCAAGCTTAACCAGAGTGAACCACCACAGGGGCTTCTGGGTGCACGGCTCCACCCAGAGAGGAGGAGAGACGCATGACGTCAGAAGAGGCCAGGCAGCAAGCCAGCAGAGGGTGCAGCCCCCAGGGCCGGGGACCCCACACCGTCCAACACCAAGCACGCTGGGCGGGGGGGCTGGTCAGCAAGCCTGCTCTGGAGTGATGCAGGACGCCCCAGGGGCGGAAGCAGGCACTGGCCAGCACTGCCGGGGCCAGGTGAGCAGCGGCAGCATGAGCCTCTGGGCCTACACCCAGCTGCCCCCTGCTGAGGGTGAGCACCGTGCCACAGGCCTGCACCAGCAAAGACCAGCTGCAGGAGGGGCCGAAAGGTGAAGGACGTCTCCACTGAGGCCTCCCTCACCCTCCAGGGGACCAGGACACCTGGGTATGAGGGTGTGAGAGCCCTGGAGGACCAGGAAGATGACCTGGACACATGCAGAAACCAGGGAGAAACCATCCCAAAGGGCCAAGGACAATGGGACAAGCAGAGGGCACCCCAGGGGCTGCAGACCTGCCCCACTGGGAGGAGGAGTGTCAGACTGGAGCGTGTGGCCCCGGCGGCCCAGGCACTCACCTCAGAGGGTAGAGGGCAGCAGGGAGAGCCCCACACTAACACAGCTCGGGGGGGTCAGGCCTCGCAACCAGGCAAAGGCTGTCTGCCAGGGACAATGCAGGTCGAGGACACCCATGACCACCAAGAACACGGAGGCCCCCACAACCAGGCTGCAGACCACAAAGTGACCCAAGAGCCCACCCTGTGCCCAGCGGCGAGCCAGCCGACCTCCACAACACACCAAGGCACACCGAGATGCCACACTCGGGCCACCAGACGTCACACCAGACAAACTCCCTGACACCCAGGAACTCAGTCAGAAACCAGCAACAGAATGTCTCTGGGAAAAGGCCCAAATCTGCACCTGGGCAATACGTGGGAGCACAGCCTGAGAGCAAGCCAGCCCGCAGACAGGACGGCGCAGGGTGGGGTCTGCAGCCTGGTCCCCCGGCTCTCACTCACCTGTGGACTCTTCCCCGGGCAGGTCTGTCACCTGACGGCCTTTCTGGAAGGCGGTGGAAACCACAGCAGGTGGGATCCGCTGGGGGCGCAGGTCACAGGCGTGGGCAGTAAGGGCATCTCTTTCTGTGGCCCTTCCTGCCCCACTCTCCTGCTGCTTCACACTGCTTTCCTCAGGCGTTTTGGTCACATGGATGACACAGCCACCAACACCAAGACGACCCTGAGCACTGCGCTTGCCCTGGGGAAACTCAACTCCAAGCCTACCTCACACCAGAGTCAGCAAAGAAAGAAAGGCAGAGATCACTGCGCCAGTGAGCGAGAGCAGAAAAGCGACTCCAATGAAGTGGAAGGCAGACGGAACCGGGGCCTCCAGACCAGAGGGAGGCCAGCGCCACGGGACAGCCACAGCGGCCTCCCCAGCAGGACGCCCTCCCAGTGGCTGCTCAGGCCTGGCAGGGGGATATTCCATTCCCTCCAGGAGGCCAGCAATGCCAACAGCCAGCCAGGCGGCACATGGACAGACAGCCACAGACCAGCAAACAACTCAAGAACAACTCAACCTCCTCAACAAAGCCGAGCACACAATGGTCAGCAATACTCAAAAAGAATAATGCATCATGATTCAGAGGGTGGGGCTGGGGTTATCCCAGGAATGAAAGGTCGCTTTGGCATTAAAAACACCAATCGATATAATTTGCCATGTTAATGAACCAAAAAAAATAAGGACTTTCACCATGTCCGTGATCTCGATAATTAATGAAGAGCGACAAAACCCAATATGCACCTGATAAAAATGAACTAGGAAGAGAACTCTACCAACCTCCTGGTCTAAAGAGGAATCCACAAAACCCAGCAGGTCACATGGACTTCACAGCGGAGGATAGGGAACAAGGATTGCCCTTTAGTCCTCCTGTCCTGCAGAGAGCAGCCAGCACTGGGGGACACACAGGCAGCTGGCTGGAGCGCCCATCACCTGCACACAGTCCTGCAGATCTATGGGAAGGCTCTAGTGCCAGTAAGTGAGCTAGAGGAGTGGACTTTAACAACAATATTATCTACATAAACAAAAGAAAAACCCAGACAGTGGAGTGCAGTGGTCACACCTGCCATCCCAGCAACCCAGGAGGCTGAGGCAGGAGGACTGCAAGTTTGAGACCCTGTCTCAAAATAAAAACGGGTGGGTTTGCAGCTCAGCGGTGGAGCACTTGCCTAGCACGTGCAAGGTGCTGGGTTGGATGAATGAATGAATGAATGAATAAAATAAAGGTATTGTGTCCACCTATAACTAAAAGAAAAAATAAAAGAATTCCGAGACTTGGTGTTATGACTTAAGGAAGTAAAATAGAAAATAAAAGGGCTGGGGGTGCAGCTCAGTGGTGCAGGGCTTGCCTCGCTCGCACACAGGCTGGGTTGGCTCCCGCCACCAGCACTGCGGGAAAACCTGGGGATTCATCTGACAAAGGTGTGAAGAGCCCCGACGGCAGAGAGAAATGGGAAGCAGCCCAAGGAAAGGAGGTCGTGCACCAGCTCTTCCCAGACTGCTTCGCAGACCAACGTGGTCCCAATCAGAACTCGGCAAGATCCTTCCTCGTAGCAGCCGACAAACTGATCTGAAAACGCACAGGGAATCGCAGTCTAGAGGGCCAGGGAGCTGGTGCTCACCCTCGGAATTTGGGACACCAGCAGGCACGGCCCATGGGCACATGAGCTCCACCAGGACCACAGACCACGGGCGGTGGGGGGACGCCTCAGAGCCCAAGTGGGTGACCCAAGGCCAGACACACACACAAAAAACACACGAGGTCCACACCCCGTCCAGCACAGCATCTAGCTCCCAGTGGACCAAGGCCTCCTCAGTGTGAGGCACAAAGCATTGAAAGTTCCAGGAGGAAACAGGACAGGCACGAGAGATAGGGAAAGGCCTCTCAGCTGGGAGACCACAGACCTACCCAGGAACAGACTGGACCAGAGGAGAACTTGAAGACCACATGTTTCAAAAGGCACCACTGAGGAGAAAGCCACCGACGGAGGGGACAGCCCAAGAGCAGGTCCACCCAGGGCAGCAAGGGCGCTGGGTGGGGACGGCAGCCCAGGCCCAGCAGAGGGCCTCGACACGCTCCTCCCTCGGGATGGCACGCACAACCCACAGTGCTCAGCGCCACTGGTCAGCAGGGAGGCCAGGTCAGAACCCCCGCCAGGCGACAGGAGCTGGGGACGGGAAACGGGAGGAGGGCAATCTGGCAGCACCGCTCCTGCCACTGCACACGGGAGTGGCCCAAGGCCAGGACCTTGCCCAAGCCCACAGAACCTGGCCATGAGCGTCCACAGCAGCTGTGGCCATGGCAGGTAAGAGGTGGAACAGCCTGCTATCCCAGTGGCTCAGGAGGCTGGGGCAGGAGGATAGCAAGTTCAAGGCTGGCCTCGGGTAAGTCAGCAAGGCCCTGTCTCAAAATAAATTAAAAGGGGCTGAGGATGTGGGTCAGGGGTAGAACATCCCTGGGTTCAGTCCCTGGTACCAAAAAAAACTCTACACAGCAACTATCCCAAAGGGGCCTCACTTCCAGGATCCGTTTGTCCTGTAGTTTTTTTGTCTTGTGTTTTGCACTGTAGAGGGAACCCAGGGAGCTCTACCACTGAGCCACCCGCCCCCGCCTTTCTTGTTCTTTATTTTGAGACAGGGTCTTGATGAGTGGCCAAGGCTGGCCTGGGGTACCAGCCTCCCGGTGGCAGGGACGGCAGGCAGAGCTGCTGCACGGTCTTGTTTAGCTGCTCTGAAGGCTCACAGGTCAAGGCTACCCTCTGCCGTGGCCCACGCTAGCAAGCCCTGTTCCTTTCCAGCCTTGCAGACGGCCTCTGCTGTGGAGGACCGTGTCACAGCTGCGTGTGGTTCTGTGGCCCTGCGGTCCCAACTCCAGCTGGCCCAGAAGGAGCACCAGCAGCAGGGAGGGGTGGGCGCGTCCCTGTGCCTATAACACTCTATTTACAAAGCACCTGGGCCAGCAGCCTGGTGAAAGCCAGCGGTTCCTAGGACCACGGTCACTAGCCACCGTGGAACCTTGCTAGAAATGCACCTCTCTGAGGCTGGGGACATAGCTCAGTTGATAGAGCACTTGCCTTGCATGCACAAGGCCCTGGGTTCAATCCCCAGCACACACACACAAAAAAAATTAAAAAGCACCTCTTTGGCCCACTCTAACCAGGAATCTGAAACTCTAGGGCTGGACCCAGACTACATTATTTAAGAGGACATCCCATTATTCCCAAGCTTGCGCTAGAACCACTGATCTAGAGAACCGGCAGGGCCATGGACAGATCCAGACCCCCAAGCAAAGACCAGGAGGCCAAGGCTCGAGCTCAATACTGCTGACCAGCAGCAAGCAGGGGCAGTTCTGCTGAGAGACAAGTCCAGGGCTGGGCGCAGAACAGTTGTGAAGTACCTGCCCAGCACCACACTGAGTTCACCCACCAAGAACATTCATTCCCAAAAGCAGGAAGAGAAGAAGGAACAGGGGCTGGTAGGGCTCAGGGGTAGAGCACTTGCCTGGCATGCGTGAGGCACTGGGTTCGATTCTCAGCACCACATACAAATAAATAAATAAAACTCCATCAACAACTAAACAATATTTAAAAAAAAAAAAAAAGGAGGCAACGGCCTCCCCATAACACACACGCCTATCAATGGCTCCTGCGGCTTCTTCTCATTTCCTGACGAGTTTCGACCCTTTGCACAAAACAATTCTAAAAGGCTGTAGTTCCCATGCTTGATTCACATCACATTCAACAGAATGACCACTGACCCGTCCTTCAGGGGCGATCAAATCTCAGGACCTTGGAACTGGGGCATCTGAGTCATTCCTCCAAAGATCATGGACTGAGTATGCCACAGACCCAGGAACGTCAGGCCCAAGGACGGGAGGCCCACTCACAGCGCAGCTTGGAGGTCTGGCTCCTGGGCCAAGGCCAGGGCCGCGCCCGCTCCCTGCCCAGCAGCTTTCTATGTCCTTCTTTCCTCGATGTTTAAAATGCCAACACTTGCCTCCAAGACTTGTGAAATCCAGAGAAACAGCCAAAAGATATAAGGACTCATGAGCAGCAGAGGAAGAGGCCAGCTTCAAGAGGCCCAGCACACGCTACGGCTCGTCCACTCAGACCCTGCCACGAGCCTGCTCTGGCGCAGTCATGGAGGAGGTGCCAGGGGACCCCAACCAGAACTCAGGGTGCTAAGTCACTGCAGCCACAGGAACCACAGGGTGCACTCGGAGGCCCCGGGGCGCTCCTGGCAGCTCCTGCCCTGCAGCCTCGACCAGTGGGTGAAGCACTGCGGACCTGGGAAAGCTGAGGTCCAAAGCCAACCAGGCAACCGCCCACAGAGGGACCGACAGAAGAACCGTGAGAGGGGAACTCGCCGACAAACGGGCAGGTGGAGCCTGTACGAAGAAATGAAGGGAAAGACGCTTAGAAACTGCAATGAAATCACAGAAACGAAGAGCTGGTTAACAGGGCCGAGAGAGCTCCAGGAAGTAATGCCGAGACACAGGGAAAGCAGCACCATGCAGGAGCACCAACGTCCAACCGCAGCTCCCCGGGGAGAAAGAGCAGGAGAGGCCACTGCAGACAAGCGAAGACAACACACCGCAGGGACACCACAGACACCAGGCCAACACAAGGTTCCCAGAGCTCTAGAGCGACAGATGCAGGGCCTTCACATGCAGAGGCCCAAGTCAGGGGGCTCAGGCAGGGACTCTGTGGGACACAGGAGACAGAGGCTAGAAGGTGGAGCAGACATTCTCCCCCTGGCCCAGCCAACCCAGGGCATCAAAGTCAACGCTCCACCATGCAAGGCCCCAACGCTGAGCCCAGGCCCCGTTCACACGGCACGCTGTGCTCGCTCATAGATGGGAACAGACCCCGAAGGGCGCCCTGGAGCCCACACCAGGAAGAAGACAGGCCCAGGAGCAGTAGTGCGCAGGAGGACAGGCCACTGAACCACACAGCACTGTGCCCAGAGGCAGGGGAGAGCACTGGGGTGGGACACAGTAGCCAGAGATCCTGAGAAAACCAAATGCCAGGAAAAGATGAGATGACGGAAACCAGGGACACACAAAGTGAGGAGGAAATGAGAGCATACCACTGCAGGGCAGAAAAGAGGTCCAGGCAGGAAGTGAGGTCAGACTGGTGATCCAGGAAGGAAGTGAGGTCAAGACAGAGGTCCAGAGAGGAAGTGAGGTCAGGACTGAGGTCCAGACAGGAAGTAAGGTCAGGACACAGCGGTGCAGGCAGGAAGTGAGCTTAGGACAGTGGTCCAGGCAGGAACGGAGGTCGGACAGAGCAGCCCAGGAAGGAACTGAAGGACAGAACAATCTAGACAAGGAAGTAAAGTCAGAACAGCGTTCCAGATAGGAAGTGAGATCAGAACAGAATTTTCCTGATAAGAAATGATGTGAGAACAGAATGATCCAGACAGGAAATAAGGTCAGAATAGCGTCCCAGATAGGAAATGAGGTCAACAAATAGTCTAGACAGAAAGTGAGATCAGAACCCAGAGTGACCCAGGCAGGAAATGAGATCAAAATGTGGTGTTCCAAGCAGGAAATGATATCAGAACACAGCAGCACCAATAGGAAATGAGATCAGAAGACGCTAGTCAATAATCACAAAAGACCAGATTCATTGGAGCTTCAGACCCAGTGGCATCAGGGTAAGAACAGGTGGCTGGGGTCAAGCACCCCAGTGCTCATCACCCAGAAATGTGGGGCCAAGAGAACACACATGCCTGTCAGTGGCCAAATGGTGGTAGAGAGAACAGGGACACCTTCACACTATCACCCGACTCTGGCATTCAGACTCCAAGCCACGTCCTTGGATTCTGTAAACAATGTTCAGTCATAAACTGGAAACCCGAGTGGTAGGTATGACAGACACAAACAGACGTGACACCAGGCCTGTCAAGATGTAGAGCATGGGGGGAACAGACCATGCCAGCACCACCGAAGACCACCCCTGCTCACCATGCAGCACAGGCTCAAAGGAGGGAGGTGCTGTGTGCGCGGCATCTCCATCTCAGAGACCCAAAGCTTACCTGACCCCAAGACCCACGGGTACACAGCAGGGGCCACCACCATGTACTTTAGAACATGTTGACGGCCTTGCTGTCCTACCAACAAACGCCCCAACAGCCCAGCTGGGACTGGACTGCAACAGGAGCCCCCCCATCGCCCCGCCCTCCATGTCCTTCACCTAGCCCTGAGGGGGCGGGAGCAACCAAGTTGATCACCCTCACACAGCACAACTGGCAGCAGTGAGCCACAGGCCATGTGCCCAGGCGAGTGTCAAGGGCACCGAGAGCAAAGGCAGCCGAGCAGATATCTAAACAGGATCTTGGGCCTTTGTGGCTGCTGGGTTCTGGGAATGATGCAGTGTCACCACAGAGCTGCTCCAGAGCAAGGTCATAACAACCCAGAGGCCAAAGTTGAGTGGAAGCCCCCAAGCCTCCTGTGGCACGGGAGCACACAGGGAGGAGGGCAGAGGCACGTGCTCCTGCCCATCCATCTACCAACACCAGGCCACCTCCAAGTGGTGCATCCAGCCTAGAGCAGCCCCCTCCGCACGGCCACCCTTGAGAACCACTGTCTGGAGTTGGCCAAGCAACCCCCTACGTGGTGAGCCCCTCCTGGGCAGTGCTGCCCAGACCCCATCATCACGGCCCTTCTGGAGCACAACAGGAAAAATCCTGCCAAGTAGCCACTCACAGAGCCGAGCTCCCAGAGACACTTCCGGCTTCAGACACCCCCAGACACCACCACAGCCCTGCCGCCAGGCCACCCCCTCCCCGCAGGCACGCTCCTACAAGTGGGCCTCAGGGGGGGCATGCCCTCCCCTGCAGAGGTGCCCGTGACACTCATAGACCACAAGCCCCAGCCCTCTGCAGACACATCTGTCCCTGAGGCCAGAGCATCTCAGGATGGCTCGGAGACGTCCCCTCCAGTGTACAGATCCCACAGGGGGCAACAAGGGTCCTAGAGACATGTGGCTCTGCCAGACAGGACACCAGGAGCACGGCCCGTTCCCTCCTGACCTTCCAGGGGCAGCTTCTCCCTCAGCTCCGCCCTTCCTCGAATGCTGGCCTGTGCAGCTCGGGGCTCACTTCCTGATGGGCCTCAGGAACCAGAACAAGGGTCCCCGACAGAGGCCAGCAGCCTTCCAGGACTGCTGATGGCGGGAGTGTGGCCCTGTCCCCTCTCCACAGAAAGTGCAAACAAAGAACACGCAAACCTGGAAGACACCTTCCACATACCCCTCCAAGGGTGCCCGAGGCCCCCCACGCCTGCACACCTCCTAGCGCCTGTGACGCCCACTTGTTGGATATGTAGATGCTGGTGGAGAAAGTGGTCTCTGGCCACGCCTAGGTATTCTGGAACTCAGGTCGGGGACACTGTGTGCGGGGCGCAGGGCAGCTGGTGTGCCTCATGGATCACAGCACCAAGTGTCTGCTCCAACTTGCAACCTGCACCCTCCCAGTCAAGTCCAGTCCGTCAGCCGTCTCCTGCAGCCCAGGAGGACCAGCAGGCTCCTCCAGGAGAGGGAGGCCAGCCTGTGTGGCCCAAGTGAACAGCCCATACCCCGGCTCGGCTCGCACAGCTGTGGGGACACGGGTCTGGTCCTCTGCAGAAACACCTGAGTGTGCACTGGCCACACCAGGTGGCTGCCACTTCTCTGCCTTCTCCTTAGCACTCGGCACTGAGCCATCTGTCTTCTGCTTAATGTCATGGTGTTGCTCGGCGGTCATCAGCTCAGAGACACGAGAGGCCCTGGCAGGCAGACGGCACGCTGACTCTCTAGGACCCTCAGATGGTGCTGACCCACCAGCGGCCCACGGGGTCCCCATCTGCCAGAGCCAAGTGTACCTGCGACCCTGCTGGATCCAGAGGACCTGCAACCGGCAGTGTGGAGGATGCACCTCTCCTGAAGCCACTGCGCTCCTCTCCCTCACCTCTCTTGGGGCACCTGAGGGCAGACTAGACTCTTTACCCTACAAGACTTTTGGAATTTTAAGATGGGGTAAAGTTGGTTTTAAAACTGGAGGAAAAAGAGTCGCCTTTAAATCCTCAGGGAAGAGAGCCCTGCCCAGCCTGCCCTTCCTCTCAGATCTACACCCCCAGGGCCTCTGAGACCCTTAGACCCTCATTTCCTGGGCCATTAGATCCTCAGACCCTCACGTCCGACTGACCACTCAGACCCTCAGATCCACACCACAGGGCCACTCACACCCTCACCTGCAACGGGACACACAGACCGACCCAAAAACCTGGCGGGCCCGTGCAGGCCTCCTGGAGACTCGAAGGCAGCCCCGTGACAGGCAGAGCCCAAGCAAGGAGGAGCCTGAGCCCAGCACACACGGTGTCTGGGCACCGCCATGGCTGGGGACGAGGCAGTACCAGCACGAGGCACGGGAGGGAAGCAACACACTGCGGGCGGTGGCTGCGAGGTTTGGCTGACAGCAGGGCGGGAAGGTGACACTGCGGAAAACACTGTGCTGCTCACTTTTCCAGAAGTTGCTCTGTGCCCAGCCTGAAAACATCTGTGCACCTCAAACGCTACAGCAGCAAGGTCATGGCAGATCCTCAATTGCTGGACACCGGCCACTGGACAGCGACCCCGCAGAGGCGGGCACCCACTGGGAGGACAGTGCCCACCTCAGAATGGGCCTCATGAGCCTAAAGCACAGTCGCCCAGATCAGATGTGAGCCAGCACTCACCACAGCCACAGGGTCTGCAGGGACTGAAACCAGGGGATGCCAACCAGGGGCACCTTGGGCATCATAGCGGCATCAGGGCTGCGCCAGCGACTCTCCAGGAAACAGTCCCCGATCAGTACAGGCAGGTTGGGGAGGAGGGAGCACACTCTCCCAGGGGCACAGAGCACCAAGCCAGGCGGGGTCAGGGGGGCCCTGCAACCCGTGGGAGAAAGTTCACAGGGATGGGACCAGCAGGGTCCAAAGTCTCCCCACGGTTATTCATTAACCCAAGGGAAGGCTCCCCAGGGAGCACACCCCGGCTGCAGAGCTCTGACCCTGGCACCTCTCCAGGTGCCATGGCACACCTAGGCTGGAGGCCCAGTCCACACGACGGGCACCTGAGGGAGTGGGCGACGGGCTGTGGCGGTGGGGAGCCCCCGAGTCGGTCACTCAAGGTATCTCTGTGCCCGGTCTGCAGAACACCTGCAGAATGGCTTGGGGGCCCACTAGCTGGGGCCTGCCCTCCCCCGGCCATTCAGAACCCACAAGACCACCAGGAAGGAGGGAGACTTGAGACAGGGCCGCGGCTGCCCCTCCACACAGCAGTTCTCAAGGCTCTCACGCTTGGGGGTGATGGTCTCCAAACAGACAACCCAGCTGCTGCTCCTGGGGGTGGCCGCCCAGTCCCGAGGCTCTAGTGTGTGGGCCGATGAGCGCCTCGCCTGGAAGCCACCCTGCAGAGGTTCCTGGGCTAAAGCAGCAGGCTTTAGAGCTGAGTGCTAAGGAGAAGGCAGAGAAGTGGCAGCCACCGAGCTCCAGACCCCCCTGGCCCCCTGCTGTGGCAGCTCAGGTCACACACTGCAAACCTGGGCCAGCTGTGGCGCCGCAGGGCTCCTCTCCCAAAAGCCCTGCTCGCCTGCCCCACGGGGACACCTGTGCGGCAGGGCGCTCTCAGGTAGGTGCCGAGGAGACCCCACGTCCTAACACTGGGGAATGCCTCGCCAGCTCTGAACAGCGCTGGGTCACCCAAGCTTGGTGAGCGCTGCAGCGACACCCATGCAAATCCGGCCTGCACCCCAGAGCACCCACGTCATGGTGAATGAGGCCTACAGCAACAGGGCCCAGGGCAAGGTCCTGTGGGATGCACTCTGCCAGCGAGAGCTCCCAGCAAGGGCGCAGGTCTGCGGCAGGGAGACGCTCACCTGCTGGCCCCGGGGCCTCCCTGGGCTTTCACAGCACCTGCTGGCATCCACCACCGATCCATGGCTACGGTCACCGCGCTCCGCTCAGGCCAGCTGTGGCTCCTGGGCTGCTCTGCAGTGGGCCCAGCTGCCTCTCCTCCGTCACCCAGCACCACAGCACAGTCTTCAGGCTCCGAGCACTGCCTTGTGCAGAGAGGGCAGCCGAGAGCCAGAGTGCAGGACGCGAGCCAGGACCCACCAGCACTGCCTCAGCAACCCAGGCCTCCAGCCGCTGAGGGGTGTCCCTCTGAGCTGGAAACCACCACTCACTGAGACCTGCACGACCCCGTGTGCACAAGGAAGGCGAGGGAAGGAAGAGCTGAGCCCACGCAGGTGGGAAGGCTACAGGCTCCCCTCGGGCTCACACCAAGCAGAGGGCCACCTCCCACCTGGGGTCAAAGGCTGCCCACCCAGGCTCAGTGGACAGGCCTGCCCTTTGAATCCAACCAGTGAAGTCACCCCCACCAGCAGGCAGAGGTATTTGCAAAACAAAAAGCAAGGACCCTCCTTTCAAGAGCCACCCTCTCGCCCCAGCCCCCCTCATTAATATTCAACAGCCAAGACAAAGCCTGACAGAAGCCCAGAGCCGGCCCCTTGGTCAGGAGCCTGCCACTGGAGGCCAGGGAGGGCTTCTGTAAACCCCACAGAAATGGCCGCTGGCCTGGCTGAGTCATCAGCTCAGTCAGAGCAACCCCTAGGGACAGGGACAGACAGTATGGTCACTGCTGTCCCCCAGAAGCCACCTCCAGATCCTGGAGGCATGACCAACCATCCAGAGAGACATCAGGGCAGGCCAGGGGTCTCCAGGGAAGGGTGCTCACCACCAGGTCCCCAAGGCCCCCAAAGCCTGGCTCATTCACACTCACCTCCCCATGAGATGCTGGAGCAAGGCCACCTGCCACCAACAGCGCCAAACCAGCCCCAGCTGGGACAAAACAGGCCTTGGCTGAGCGGCCTAGGAAAGGGCACTTCAGGGACAGCAAGCAGATGCAGATGGCCAGGAGAGCCACAGCCAGGGTCAGCTCAGTCCCAAAGCCAGATGGAAGTGTCCCGAGTTCCCTCAGGAAACCAGGAAGGAGGAGGACCTCGCGTCCAGGAGTCCTGAGGCTCTCTCCTGCTGAGGGGAGGGGGCAGTGGAGGTTGAGCCAGAGGTGGACACCCCCCGGCAGCAGGGCAGGGCTGCCCCTTTTGCCTGGCAGACACAGTTCCTGGGACCTGCTCTGGGTCACGAGGAGTGTGGACTTAGCAAGAAGCGTGGCCTTCAGGAAGACCATCGCTTGCTTTTAAGAACTCAGAGCCAGAAGGAAGAGCTGGCAGGGATCAGCAGCTCCCCTGGGCCTGTATCCCTCCTGCAGCCCCTCCCAGGCCAGCCGGGCCAGCCGTCACTCAGCCATGGCCTCCACAGGTGCACACCTCCCACCCCAGCCGAGCTTCCAGAGGCACCACACCCCCAACAAAGGGGAGGGGTGAGCCTTCAGACAGCAAGCAAGCTGACCCTGGGCCATCAACCTCTGTGGCCACTGCCGTCCAGGCACACCGCAGCGCTCCAGAGAGCAGCACCCAGGCCTGGCCCACTTCCTCCACACGTGAGGCACATCCCAGCCCTTGCCCTCGCAGGCTGCTCTCAGCCAAGTCAGGCAGGAGCCCTTCCCCGGGCACAGCCAGGCACAGCCGGCTCTGAGGAGGTAGAGCCCTTGCAGTCACAGCCCCGGGAAACCAGGCTCACAGGGCCCAGAGACGGCCACCTCCCAAGGTGCCAGCAGACACCCAGAACTGGCCCTCCAGCAACAGAAGCCATGACACCCTGCTACTGCCCTATAAAACAACATACAGCCCAGAGCGATGGAACAAAACTGCTGAGAACCACCCTAAGCCAAATCCAACACCTCACAAACCCACTAACAACTACACCTCAACCAAACCCCAACACCTCGCAAACCCACTAACAACTACACCTCAACCCAACCCTAACACCTCATAAACCCACTAACAACTACACCTGAACCAAACCCCAACACCTCATAAACCCACTAACTACACCTGAACCAAACCCCAACCCCTCGCAAACCCACTAACAACTACACCTGAACCAAACCCCAACACCTCACAAACCCACTAACTACACCTGAACCAAACCCCAACACCTCACAAACCCACTAACAACTACACCTGAACCAAACCACAACACCTCACAAACCCACTAAGTACACCTGAACCAAACCCCAACACCTCACAAACCCACTAACAACTACACCTGAACCAAACCACAACACCTCACAAACCCACTAACTACTACACCTGANACCCCAACACTCACAAACCCACTAACAACTACACCTGAACCAAACCACAACACCTCACAAACCCACTAACTACTACACCTGAACCAAACCACAACACCTCACAAACCCACTAACTACACCTGAACCAAACCCCAACACCTCACAAACCCACTAACTACTACACCTGAACGAAACCCAACACCTCACAAACCCACTAAGTACACCTGAACCAAACCCCAACACCTCACAAACCCACTAACAACTACACCTGAACCAAACCACAACACCTCACAAACCCACTAACTACTACACCTGAACCAAACCACAACACCTCACAAACCCACTAAGTACACCTGAACCAAACCACAACACCTCACAAACCCACTAACTACTACACCTGAACGAAACCCAACACCTCACAAACCCAACAACTACACCCTAACCAAACCCCAACACCTCACAAACCCACTGAGAACCACACCTGACATCCACAAAGCCCTGAACAAAACCCCAACGAACTGGCTCAGACGGCAGAAGAACCCAACAGACCTTCCCATAGAGAGGATGTTCGCATGCCAACAGGTGCCCGCCCAAAGGATGCTGGACACCACTTGTCACCAGGGAAACCATCAAAGCCACCGGCCAGATGCCTCTGCGCGCCAGGTGGACACTGTCAGCAGACAGGAACGCAGGGGCAGTGCAGACCCTGGCGCTCCCGCAGGCTGGCAGGAAGCAACACCACACCGCCTGGCGGACCAGCAGGCCAGTTCCTCAAAAGCTCAAAATAGAACCGCCACGTGGTCCAGCAATCCCACTCTGACCCCAAGAGGACTGGAAACAGGACCGAAACAGATGCTCAGGCTCCCACATCCACGGCAGGGTGACAAGAGCCAGGGGCAGAAGCACCCCAAGCAGCCGCTGGTCCCAGCAATGGTGACAGAAACGTGCACCTCCATGATGTGAAGCGTCACTCGGTCCTGAAGGGGCGCTGGCAGGTGCGATCCCGACCCTGAGCCAGCTAAGCCCGGCGCCAGAGGGTCAGGCCCCCAGACTGCACTGCACGTCCAGGGCTGGCAGGACAGGAGCCAGGCAGGGACAGCACAGCACGCAGAGAGGAGGCAGCTGAGCCGGAAGGTGGCGATGGCCACACAGCAACCCGAGTGCCACGGGTACCCCGGAACCACACATTCAGAAACCGCGGTGACGAGACTGTGTCATGGATGGTTTACCACGATAAACAGAAACACACGAGGCCAACCTGCTGAAACTGACAATTTAAAAGGCAAAAAAAAGGGGCGGGGGCTGGGTGGGGGCTCAGCGGTAGAGCGCTCGCCTAGCACGAGCAAGGCCCTGGGTTCGATCCTCAGCACCACGTGAAAGGCAATAGAATAATTTTTAAAAGATGCGAAGTAACTATGCGATTTCTCACACCCCACACAAATGAAGGCTGCAGAGAAGCGGGCAGCTCTGCACCCGCTCCACAGAGTCCTGGCAACGGCGACCAGCGCCTTGAAAAGGCCTGCCTTTTGGGGGCGAGTCTACCAAGGAATTGATCAGAAATGTGCATGAGGCTGACGTTTTTATTCTCCGGTGCTGAGGACGGAACCCAGGGCCTCCTACATGGCAGGCAACAGCCCTGCCACCTGGGAACACACCAGCCGAGAACCTGTGTGACTCCAGTGTGTGAAGGACGTGCAGCTGCGCGCTGTGCCGGCAGGCCAGCCAGACGCTCCCCTCGGCCACACCCACACCCACACCCACACCAGCCAGGAGACGCGCACGGAGACACGGCAGCTCTCCAGAAGGCGGGCCTGACGGAACCTCCTGGCCAGGCCTGCTGCGGACAGCCCACGGCTCCTACACGCACACCCACTGCGACTCCAGGGCACTCTGTGCTCCTGTCCCCAGAGGCACACAGCAAAGCTACCCATGATGAAGCTGAGCCAACCAGAGTGACATTAGAGCCACCTGGGGCCACGCACGGTGATACCTCCTGGTCACCACCCTCCTCCCATTGGTGCAGAGGAGGGGGCAATCAAATCACCAAAAGAAATCACAAAATTTTTGAAAAATGCTCATTAAATGAGGAAACAAACCACTTACTCTGGAGGCAGGTGCAGCCACACAGGCACACCCTGCAGGACCATGGCCGGCAGCTCCTGTGCCCAGCACTTCCTCTGGGCCTCTCCATGCTGGGGTATGTCTCGATGCACAGGCTTAAACCACTGAGCGGGTGGGAGTGCTGCCCAGGCAGCAGCTTCCGGGCCTGTCTGGTGGAGCCTGGGAGCAGCCTGCAGGACCGTGGGAAGGCTGGCCAGGCCTGCCCTGCAGCACGCCTCGTACAGGACACTGCAGAAGCACAGGGCCGCCAGGCGCCACACCTGTGATCCCAGCAACTTGAGAGGCTGAGGCAGGACGATGCCAAGTTCAAGGCCAGTCTGGGGGTCTTGGCAAAACTGTCTCAAGATAAAAAGGGCTGGGGGTGCAGCTCGATGGTAAAGAGTTCCTGGGTTCAATCCCCAGGACCACAAAAGAAAACAGAAAGCAGGGTCGTGGACGTGGCTTAGTGGTACAGTGCACACCTGTGTGCGTAAGCCCTGGTGTAAATCACAGCACCACAGACAGGCGAAAAGGGGATTGACAAAGACCCAACATGGAGGCCTGGGCCCTGCTCCTGCAGGACTCGAGGGCTGTGGGCTGTGGGCTCAGGGCTGCGGCCGCACTGAGATGCTTACAACCTGCCTGAGGACACACCAGTCACTAAGCAACACAACTGTAATGAAAGCAAGTCGAGCTTCAAACCCAAGACCCTGCCATAGGTGGCCTTGAGGGCAGCCCAGGGAAGTGGACACACATCCTAATCCAGCAGGTAGCCCATGCCTCAACCACCCACCACCCCAGCCTCCAGCCAGGGACACAGGTGGGGCCCAGGCCCAGCGGTTGGGAAGGGCACCTGGCAGGCGCTTGGCCTGAAGGCTCTCACACGGTCAGGCAAGAAACTTCAGAACTGGAGCCCTGGCCTCTCATAAACCCACCTGTGAGCCCATGGGGGCGTGAGAACAAACCGGCAAGGACAGCTGACTGCAAGCACCAAGGACTCCAGCAACCCACAGGTCCCTGGCCACAGCACACCCAGCTCTAGGACCCCAGCCAGGTGGAAACCCTCCTGAGTCCTTTCCAGGTGTCCCTGTGGACAGTGCAGGCTCCATCAGCTAGCCAGAGACAGGCTGCGAGAGAGGCTCCCTGCTCTCCGCAGCTCTGCCAGCCACGCTCTGCAAACCAGGGAACACAGCCTGACCCTCCACGCTGCACCCAAGCGACCCACGGGGTTTACCTTGTTTTCACAGTTTAAAGAGCTTTATAAATCAAGGCGAAATCCAGAGGGTCAGGCAAGCTGGGCGACACTTACTGCATACAAGGATGTTAAAAAAAAAAAATCACAGTTTTGATAGTTCTGCAAAAAAAAACTTAGCAAATTTACAACAAAACTGTCAAGTAATTAAGGCAAGGCACTTCACACATGAACTTAAACTGCTAATTAAAATCCCCTCGCTTAATTGACTACATTTGCATATCATTCAACTCGGGAGTATAAATTTTTAATGGTTTGGGCAACACAGGTTGTAGGAGCAGGTGAGGCAGGGAGGGCACAGCATGGCAGGACAAGGAGGGTCCCCACGCCCTGCTATTCCACACTGGGACTAGGGAGCCACCCGTGAGACCTCAAAAGCATAACACCAGCCACGGGGTCTGGGCACCTTCCAGCCAAGCCCCTTCCCGAGAGCACCAAGCTGAGAGCCTGTGCATCCCACCGCAGCACCCAGGACACCCCACAGCCATGCTGGCAGCACAAGTCCCAACAGCCCCTCCTCGGCCCCTACAGAGGCCAGGTCGAAGTCCAGCCCTATGCTCTCTCCCATAACCAGCATAAGCCCCTCACTTGGGGGCCTTGGGCTCTTCCTGCTTCCCGAGAGGGGAGCCTCGCGGCTGAGCCAGGAGACCAGAGTGCCACGTTAGATGCCCAAGCAGCACAGGACAGACAGGGCGCTGACATCAAGACTGGCCCACTCTGCACCAGGGAGATCCTGCAGGGCCACCCACCTCCTGGACAGCAGAGGACAGCAGCGCATTCCAGGGCACAAAGGCCTGACATAGCCTGGCCACCTGGGGAACCACAGTAACTGGAAAGGCCAGAGGCGTGGGTGGGCTTGGTGCTGTAGCCAGCGCAGGGGCCTGCCCACTGCCCACAAGCCACTGGAGGAAGTACAAGAACAAATTACCTGCCAAGGGGTGTGTATTCTCCAAATGAGCGCGAGGCCCAGTTGTGCTCACAAAACCTCCTGGGGCCAGCAGGGAAGGGCCCAGGGATGCCCACTCCTGGGCCCCTGACAACACAGGAGCTGCCCTGGGTAGAGACCACCAGGTGACTGCAGCACAGCAAGCCTGGCCAGAGATGCCTCTGAGGCCCAAACGCACAGGGCAGCAGAACTGCTCCCAGATCCGAGGACAGCAGGGTCTTGGTGCCACGGTGGCCCCTGGCTCACACAGCCCGCCTCTGGCCACGGGTCCCAGGTACCAGATGCTCTCCCACATCCTGGAAGTCAAGCTAGGTGCCCAGCCAGCCTGTACCTCAAGGAGGGGTGCCCCAACACGGGACACCCATTGGTGTAAGACTTCTCTGCTTACAGGAAAGACACGATCCACAGTAAACAGACACTTCCTGTCACTCCCGGTACGGGGTCCGCGCAGCCCACCGTCCCAACAGCTGGACCCGCAGTCCCTGTGTGCACATGCCTGCCCAGCCCGGCTGAGGGGGTCTGAAGGGAGGGAGAGCATGTCCTGCTCTGAGCACGCAGACGTCGACAGCACAGTAATCAGAGGACACCTGGCAGCAGCACTGGACTCCCCGAGCACAGACAGAGCCCACAGCAGAGGAGATCTTCAGCAGACGCCCATTTGGCCCCAACAACATGACTCTGAGGAACCATGGCGTCACCAGGGACACTGCAGAAAGGGGCAGTGTGGTCAGCCAGTGGGCTGCCATTGTGCCGTGGGTGGGACACCTCTGGGCACTCCCCCAGTACTCCCACTTCCCACTGAACTGCTCAGGCAGCCAAGTGTGGTTACCACCCCACCCCCACCCC
>NW_026000102.1:7754160-7758369 GCF_001458135.2 Marmota marmota marmota
CCCTAGACTTTCGCAATCCTTCAGAAAGAGACACATTATTGCCACAGAGTCCGGCGGCCGGACACCTCCTGCCAGACAGCCAGGGCATGGGCCCCGGAACCGCCGCCTCCAGCCCTGCGGGCAGCGGTGCGGCTCAGACCTGGGCTGGGGCGCCCCACACCCGGCTCCGGGCGGGGCGGCTCACACTTCACCCAGACTTCCTCAGCTCCACATCCTGTCTGCCCTTACGCGACACTTCAGACAGACATTACACAAACCGGCTGCAGGGAGGCGGGGAAGCTAGACGCTTCGGCGCTGCCAATGACCTTACTCTCCGGAGCCCAGACCAACAGAGACTCCAAAGGGACAGCCGGGGACGGAGACAGGGGCACTCCACCACCCTGCTGCCCCAGAGGCTAAGGGGTCCTGGAAACTGGTGGACATACCCCTGGAGGACAATGCATGGCTCTGCTCCCTTCAGAAGAAACCCAGCCGTGGGAGTGGGCAGGCTGGGTCATGCTGGCCCACACCTCCCCTGCTGCAGGACGGCTCCCACGGGAAGGCCGGGCCTGGAGCCCACTCTCAAGCCACTGTCGTCCCTTTGGAAAGACCCTGCTGGACATCATTCTGGAGCCTCAGCCAGCGACCAGACCAGACCAGACCAGATGCAGGCCCCTCCTCCTGCAGGGGCTCCAGGCCAGGGCCCAACCTCAGGGTTAGCACAGAGGCATGCCCCCACCTTCCAAACACCCCAAGTCCCAAGGAAAAGCCGCGCCTGAAGCACACTCACAGGCCACCCGCAGAGGCTGTGCAGGGAGCACGGACCCAGGTGGCAGATGGGTCCCCACACTCTGAGGCCAGCCTTCCCACAGCAGTCTCAGGTCTCGGCTAGCCAGTTATTGACTGAAAGGCTACCTGGGGCCAGGGGAGGGCATCAAGGCACCCAGGCAAAAACGTCCAGCCTGAGGAATTCAGACAATCCGCACTGCAGTCCCCTAAATGCACGTCGGCCACAGCAACCACCAATGATGACAACTAGACCTATGGGTCCCCCCGGGAAGCTGGCTCTGAAGGACACAGGTACAACGACCAAAAACCCAGCTTTCTCACCATAAGAATGTCCAAGCCACAGTGTCAAGCAAGGCAGCCCCCTCCAGCACACGCAGGGGCAGAGCCCACTCCAGCCCAGGGGAGGCACCCCAGTACCCTGGTCTCAGCCTGGGAGGGCAACCCTGGGCTACAGCATGACAGCCTGAGGACAGCAGCCTCATCCCAGGCAGCAAGCCAAGTGGCAGTGCGAACTGTCCCCGGCTGTCTCCCTTTCAGACAGACAGCAATCTATGCTGATAGGAAGACCGAGTGAGGAAGAGGGCTCTGTCAGGCAGAAGCCGGTGGGGACGGCTGAGAGGCTCCATCCATCCACCTTGTGTGCCCGCAGCAAAGCAACCTGTCCTGCAACACCTGACACCCAGGATCAGAAAGCATTAGCCCCCGCTTATATGAAAAGTGTACCAGAAAGGTTAAGCAATTCGCTCAAGGTCACACAGCCAAGAGGGACAGAGGAGGAATATGAGCACAATCCCCAGAGGCTCCTCAGCTGGGTAGGCTCGGCTCACTGCAGGACACACGCCAAGGACAGCAGTCGTGAAAGTCCTACAAGTGGCTCACTGAGCACCCAGGAAGCCTGTGTGTTCTAAGCCATGCCAGCAGGAAGCTGTCAGCAGGCCCCAGGTCAACCACTAGACAAAAGTGGACAGTTCCTGTCACCACAGAAGGTCACCAACCCTAAACACTGTCACAGCCCCAACAACGTGCCAAGATCCCTGGCACATCTGCCTTCAAGAAGATTGGGCTCAAAGCTGGAGCCCCACCGAACCCGGCACCAGCTCAGCCAGGCCATGGCCAAGCGGGCAGCCGAGGCAGTCAGGGCGTCAGGGGCAGGGGCCTCGCCAGCCTCACTGGACGGGAGCCCCACCCACCTCCCACCAAGACCAGGAAGGATTTCAGCTCACGCCTGTCAGCAGGCCCCAGGTCTGCCAGGAGCAGCGGCCCTGCACAGAGTTCCAGTATGGTCTTTGTTCCTCCAGCCCTCCTCCTCAGTAGATCAAAAATATTAAAATAAGCTACAAAGGAAGTGAAGAAATCAAAACATATCCCATGAATAGGCTTCCCAGAGGAGAGTGGGAGGAGCCGGCAAAGAGGGCAGTGCATGGACCTGGTCAACCTCAGGTCCACACCCCCTAGACTGACCCCATTTCCACATGGCACATAACTGTCACAGATAACCACCACATGGCTGTTGGGGGGATATGGACTGGCCGGTACAGGAGGACCCCCAACTGCAGGTCACAGAGCCAAGGACACTCTGGGCTGAAGGCAGAGGGGGGCGCACAGACAGGGAGTGTCCCACGAGGGGAGCCGGCCCTCCCACCCTCCTCCCTCATCAGGAAAGCATGCAGGAGCCGCCCAGGCCCAGGCCCAGGCCCCCGCTGCCTAAGCAGGGGCAGGGCTGTCACTCCAGCCAGGAAACCCCAGTCACTCCAGGGTCTTCCTCTTCACTTTGAGGGATTTCTCTTAAATCAGTAAACGAAGTGCCAGAGCCTTGCCAGGGAGAACATGCGGGAAAAGAAGCTCCAAACCATCCGCCATGACCCAAGGAGCCACCCAGGCCTTGTCCCTAGGACCCAGGGTGCCATCCTCCTTCCTTTCAGCAGCACTGGCCCTCTCT
This sequence comes from Marmota marmota marmota, assembly GCF_001458135.2. Lineage (NCBI taxonomy): Eukaryota > Metazoa > Chordata > Mammalia > Rodentia > Sciuridae > Marmota > Marmota marmota. The sequence continues at coordinate 7,756,868 of NW_026000102.1, forward strand.
GCACCAGAGGACCCTCAGAATCAGAACCCCAGGGCTGGCTGCAAAGAAGGGGAAGACCTGCGGCCCACCCCCAGGCAACAGCTGGGACAGAGGGGCCCTGTTGGTCTGCAAAGCCCAGAAAGAGAGACCTCCAATACACACATGACCCAGAGTCAACAAAAACAAACCAGACACGCCCTGCTCAGGCGGGACCTCGGTGCTCCCTGGCTCACTCCCACTCTGGAAATCAGTGAAGCCTGCCGAGCAGCGGGGCCTCGCCAGTCGCCCGCTCCACCCCAGCAGGGCCCACCCCAGCAGCCCGCACACGTGGCATCCTTGGGCCACTCAAGCTGGCACCCCAAACAGACAGACCCTGCTCACAGGGAACTCCATAGCCAACTCCCCATCTGAAATGAAGGGCCAGCAGCCTGCTGGGGCTGCAGGCAGCTGCACCTGGGTGCTGGCCTCGCCAGGTCAGAACCACCACTGCGACAGCTACTGAACACACAACACACAGCACACGCGCTCTAGCAGCGCTCTTCACGGCCCCTCCCCCCACAACTCTGACACTCTGCTGGAGGGGCGCCCAGAGAAAACCGGGCTGCAGCATCTATTCACAGATTTAGAAAAAAAAAGTTTGATGCAATAGCTGAATTAATTAGGCCTCCCAAGAATAGCTGAGCCAATGCAGCGTCTGTGTGTGCCGTTTAGTAAGCCAGAATATCTAAGAGTCACAGATACTCAGGACGCGCGCTACAGAAAGTTCCTGTGGACTCGGTCTCACCATCTAGTAGCCGGGAGCTGCCCAGAGACAACACAAACAACAGGACCTGGGTGGGCAGCTCTGCCCACCAGCCCATGTGCTTCAGAGACACTTGAGGACCCACGACCACAGGGACTCAGGGCACAGGGCTGCAGTCACCAAGTCTCAGCGCCTGCCACAGCAGCCAACGCTTGGCTTCATTTCTTAGGTCCGTGTCCCAAGACTTCAGGGGAGTTAGGAATCAAATCAGGGTGTTCGCCTGGGACGGAAGGGCAGGCATCCCTCTGCAGGTCTGGGAGACTTCTGGGGTGAATGTGAGAGACTTCACCCCAACCCTGTCTGAACGCCCCCATGGGGGCCCATGGGGGCCCTAGCCTGAGGCCCACAGCTGGGGTTCAGTCCATTGGACTTCCCAAAGCCTCTTCATGGACTGGCCAAGGCCCAACCTATCCAGGCCAGGTTGAGGGCTTGGGGGAGGCTTTACACTCGCCAGGCCTGGCCACCAAGACTTCCATTCAGGCTACCCCTGAGGACAAGCCCACCAGGCAGGAGGGCCTTCCTCCTAGACGGTGGGGCCCCACAGACAGGACACTGACACAAGACAAGAGTGGACAGTTTCTTTCCCCAAATTTCCTTAAAACAAATCCCTGTGGCCTGGCAAGACAGGGCACAAGCACACATTCCTGCCTTGGGAGGACGGGTCCCAGCCCAGGAGAGCCCCCCGCCCAGAGCACACCTCCCAGGCTTGGGAGCCGGGAAT
>NW_026000102.1:7763884-7768281 GCF_001458135.2 Marmota marmota marmota
CAGTCAGAGAAAGGCCAGGAATGTTCTGGACTAATGGAGACGAGGAAGATAGAGTGACTTAGTGCCATGTATGGATCCAACTAGGCTGATCTCTCTGCTGCAAAGAATGTTAGTGTGACAATCAGGCAGCCCTGGACAGGGCCTGAGTCCTCACACTTCCTTGCTATGGACACCCTATGGGTATGTAAGAGGAATCTTTGTTTGGGGGTGCAGTGGAGCATCATGTTGGCTGCTAACCTCAAAAGCATTGTGGGAGCAAGGTGCTCTTGTGCACACCTACACTCCCAGCAATTTGGGAGGCTGAGACAAGAGGGTCGTGAGCTCAACGCCAGCCTCAGCAACTTAGTGAAGTCCTAAGCGACTCAGTGAGACCCTGTCTCTATATAAAATACAAAATAGGACTGGGGATGTGGCTCAGTGGTCAAGGGCCTCTGATTTCAATCCTTGGTACCAAAAAAACATAGGGCTGGAGATGGGATAGGGCTGGGATGTGGCTCAGTGGCTGAGTGCCCCTCAGTTCAGTCCCCAGTATCCCCCCCCCCAAAAAAAAAATAGTCTGGGGCAAGACAAAACACACCTTGAGTAAGTCATCAATTAAAAGGAATAAAAATGGAAATCACAGAATGTTTTAAACTCAACAATAATGAAAATTGTCAAAGTTCCTGGATGTGGTTGACATGGTACTTGGAATTGTTTTCTGTTGTTTTTTTGGTACTGGGGATTAAACCCAGGAGGGCTCTACCACTGAGAGACATCCCCAGCCCTTTAATTTTTCATTCTGAGGCGGGGTCTCACTAAGTTGTTCAGGCTGCCCTTGAACTTGCCATCCTCCTGCCTCAGCCTCCCGAGTCAAGTCGTTGGGACCACAGGCTTGGCCACCATGCCTGGCTCCCTGTTGCTTCTTTCTGGACCTTCTGGCTGGAAGGGATCTCCCCTACAGTGGGGCTCTGAGGGTCAGCCACATGGTCCACACAAGGGCTCTTTGCCTAGGTGGCCCTGAGTGTGCTTCAGCCTCCGCTGGGGTGGTCCCAGAGCTGGGCCTGTCAGGGTCATCCAGGGGTCCCACCAACCTATATGTAGCCCAGACCTGTCTCCTAGGGTCAACAGGTGAGGCATAGATAGGAAGCGCTCTGCGGGCAGCTGTCCAAGGGGCCTGCCCATGGATAGTCCTGTCCGTGTGGCCAGTGGGAACAAGAGACTAAACCTAGCACACTGCAGCAGGAACTGGCTGGCAGCTGACCACTCCGCCCAGCCCAGGCCAGCTCCTGCCCACTCCCACTTCAGCAGTACCCCAGGGCCTGCCTCCTGTCCAGCAGCCACCTGCATCATCTTAGGAGCGGGAAGGAGGAACAGGGAAGCTCCCTTTCCTCTCTACCCACTCCTCAGAGGCCTCCTGCCAACGGGAGGCCTGGCCTCACTTGCTGGACAAAGCGCTGGGGTGACAATGAGGCCATCGGACTCTGTGGGCCCAAACAGGGCGCTGGACAATCCCAGGAGTCAGATGGGTGCCAGCCCCCCCCCCCGGATCCACAGTGAAGGTGTGATGGGGCCTGGCCAGCCAGGGCTGGAAGGCAAAGCTGGCCCTTGGACCCCTTCCCCTGCGGGAGATGAGGGTCCCCCGACCCTGAGTCGTCCAGGTGCTGGCTTGTGGTCAGCCAGCAGGACACTCAGCAAGGCCAGGCTAGAGAAGCTGCAGGCTACACCATGACCCTGCCCTGCGGCCACACCCCATCCTCTGGACCCTGTGCCCCAGAGCGTCCTGTGCTGCTCTGGAATGTACACCTAGCTGGCCACAGCCTGCCTGGGGCTCCGGCCATGCCATGCAGATCACAGAGTGACCGCTTCACCTATGCCCTGCAGCACTCTGCCCAGCAAGGGCCCCAAGGCCAGCCAAGAGGTCATGTGTAAGATGTGGGGCTGAGAGGCTGCTGGGCAGAGGGGCCAGAGACCCTGTGCACCATGAGCCCCCCTGGGCCCTCTCTGCCGCCCCTCTGAGGGACACATGCCACTGAGCAGCACAGGTGGGCAGAGAGGGCCCAGGGCACAGGTGGCACTGCTGTCACAGGAGCGCTTCAGTGGCTCCTGCAGAGGCAGGGACAAGGGCAGCATCGTGGGCCACATCTCGGGAGCCCTGGTGCCAGGCCGTCCCATCCTCTGCTTCCTCCCCAGTCCTCACCAGCTTGGCTCAACATGGTCAGTGACTGCCATGCAGTGGCCAGCGAGGGGCTGGGGCCCAGGGCAGGCTGCCCATGGCAGGGTACTGGCAGGTGGCTTTGCCAAGAGGGCACCCCTTCCCACTGTCCAGCTTCATGCCTTCAGAGCAGGTCCAGGGCCCTTCCAGGGGCTGCCGGCCTCTCCAGACATGGCCCTGACCATGTGTGCTGTACAGGCCAAGACCCAGCCCTGGAACTGCCCCCTTACCTGGGAGCCAGCAGCAAGCAGCAAGGGGCCTCCCCCCCTCTCTGTGAATTGCCCCATGAGGCCCCAGGAAAGGCAGGAGGGCCCCTCACAGCCCCCTAGTCCCTATCCTGTCTGGACCTGGGTCTTTCCCCAGGAGATGGAGGGTGGTTTGGACCAGCTGCCCCAGCCCAGTCCCAAGTGGTCCCCTGGAGTTTGGGCCTCTACAGGGCTGGTGGCAACGGTGGTGCTGCGTACACTCGAGGGACACGGAGCGGGTCTGGGGTGGGGCCAAGCCTCTACCAGGGGAGCTGGGGCCCAGTCCCGCCCAGGGGCCCAGGGCTGCCTCAGAGAGCATCTGCCTGGCCAGCTGTCCTGGATGGAGATACAGGAGGGCAGAAGACAGCAGGGCTGGGTGGAAAGAGCGCTCATCCCCCTCCAGGACTTCCAGAACTGGTCTGGGGGTCTTGGGTGACTCAGGAGGGCCCTTCCTCTAACATCATGGTCCTGCTGGGGCCAGGCTGGTGGGGGAGCAGGATGGCCTGGGCCTTGCGCTGTCTGGCCAGGCACCTCTGTGGTGAGAGACCAGCCTAGTGTGGCCCTGCCCTGCACCCGCCCCTCCTCCCTTCTGTCTCTCCACCCCAGGAGGACGCAGGCCGTGCCCTGGTTGCCTTTGTGTCCAGGCTGGCCAGCAGCCCTCTCCCCATACAAGCCCTAGGCCCCTCTCTCCTCCAGGCACCACTTCCTGGCCTCTTCTAAATCTCAGCCACACTTGGTTCCTGAGCGAGCAGGCCCCTCCCGCCCTCCTGCCGTCATTTCTGGCAGGGCCTCTGAGTGAGCTCACTCATTATATAAGGCATGCGAGCTATTTCTTGGGGGAACGAGCTAGCTCCCCCTTTGTGGGGCTCCATTTCCCCTCGCCTGCCCTCTCCAACTACCAGCCACCAACCGCTGCCAACCAAGGGACGTCTGGGCTTGAGAGGAGGGACCCCTGGAGCTACCCCAAGTGTGCAGAGGGAGGGAACAAGGGAAGTCTGGGCGTGAGAGACCCCAGTGCTGCTGTGTTGTGGGAAGGGAACTCGGCCTGCCCCTGGCCCCATCCCCAAACAGAGGACCATGGTGTCTGCAAAACAGAAGCAACTGCAGCTCCTCCCAGGTACCCAGGCCTTGGCACCCGGGAACCAGGGCAGAGCCGCAGGAAGGAAGCAGGGAGGGAGGGAACGGCTCCCAGGCTGCTGCCGGGGTGGACAGCCACCCCCTCCAGGGAGGGGCTGCCCCCTCCAACTGGCCCTCCACCTGCCCCCTCCCCGGGGTCTTGGCCCATCTGAGCACACCTGGTCATCCTCAGGTCCTGAGCCAAATGTTATTGGACCTGGACTTGCCACAGAGGGAATCACGGGCATCTGGATTCCACACTGCCCAGCAGGGGTTCCCTCTGCTCCCCGGAGGAAGCCCCTGCCAGATGCTGGGATGCAAACCCCAGTCCAGAGATGCATGGGGGTCCTCCCACCCCTCCCTTTCTGGGGAGAGGGGCCCAAGGTCCTTGCATCTCCTGCTGCATCTTCTGTGGCCTGGGCCTGAGGGGGACCCATGCGGACACAGCAGAGCCTGCTGGCATTGTGGGGCCAGGCCTGGCCCGGTGTGGAGGGGAAATCCTGACTCCTGGGAGGAAAACCACCCTCTAAGGAGGGTGGAGGGGACTGTTCTTATGGGACAGTCCTTTCTTGTTGCAGTCAGGGCAGGAAAAGTGGACACAGGCCCAGAGCAAAGATGGCTCTGCCCACTGCCCCGCAGAGGCAGCCTGGAGGCCTGGGTCAGCTGGGAAGGGGCCAGGAAGCCGCTCACAGGCCCCACTTCCCCTTTCCAAGGAAGGGAAGGTCCCAGAGGGGCTGCTCCTGCTCCAGGAGGCTCCTGTGCCCGTCCAAAGGAAAGGGGACGGGCTCCTGGTGTCCTCTGCAGGGAGCCTGTCCACAGGCCACACCCTGCCTGCGGGGGTCGGG